>NC_142869.1:152352500-152654000 GCF_051225735.1 Oryctolagus cuniculus | reverse complement strand
GTAGAAGATGGCCTAAGTCCTTGGGCCCCTGCACCCATGTGGGAGTCCCAGAAGAAGCGCCTGGCTCCTGACGTCAGATCAGCTCAGCTCCAGCCATTGTGGCCATTTGGGGAATGAACCAGCAGTTGAAAGACTTTTCTCTCAGTCTCTCCCTCTGTCTGTAACTCTACCTCTCAAATAGATAAACAAAATCATATATATATATATATATATACACACACACACATATACATATATATATAATAGAATTCCAAAATTAGAATAAAACCACTAGAGAATTTATGTAAGAGCATCAATGCTTATACAAGTTGGACCCCTCTTAAGTAGTTTGGCTGTTAATCTCACAAAGAGTTATTCTTAATATGTGTTTGTTTCTAATACTCTATAACAGTTTTGTGAAGTTTACTGAATGTACAGACACTGCTGATATTGATTACAGATGAAGAAATCACACAGTGGTTACACTTCTGGGATCATATGTAAACAAAGGCAAAGCAATTGCCAAAATGACACCCTACATCCCATCTAAACAAAAAAAAGTATTTTCCAATTAAACCCACTTCAAATAGAAGCACTTTTTACAAAAGATGTGCAGATACCAACATAGACACACAGGTAATATGAAGAAGGAAGCATGATAACTATAAAGAAACATTATAGTGCTCTAGAAATAGATCTTGAGATGACTAGAGCCTAGGGAGATTACTGACGCCATAAACAAGAGTGTCAATTTGTTAAGTCAACAACAGGAGTCACTGTGCACTTACTCCTCATGTAGGATCTCTTTCCTTAATGTGTTGTTCAATGTGAACTAATGCTATAACTAGTACTCAAACAGTATTTTACACTTTATGTTCTATGTGGGTGCAAACTGATAAAATCTTTACTTAATATATACTGAATTGATCTTCTGTATATAAAGATAATTGGGACATGCTCAGGCTGACTTGCCCCAAGTGGTGGAGTTGGAAGCATACCAGGGGATTCCAATTCAATCCCATCAAGGTGGCATGTACCAATGCCATCTCACTGTTCCAGGTGATCAGTTTCAGTTCACAGTTGGTCATGGTGGAGGGACTGGGAGTCAAAGGGAGCACATAGACAAGTCTAGTACCTGCTAACGCTAACTGATGGAGTAAATAAAGGGGAGAGTGATCCAACATGGGAAGTGAGATACTCAGCAGACTCATAGAATGGCAGATGTCCTAAATAGCACTCTGGCCTCAGAATCAGCCCTAAAGGCATTCGGAGCTGGCGGAAAAGCTCATGAGAGTATTTCAGGCATGGAAAGCCAAGACACTCTGGCAAAAGATCTCTGCGAGTGAGATCCCAGTGGAAAGAACAGGTCATCAAAGAAGGAGGTACCTTTCTCTGAAGGGAGGAGAGAACCTCCACTTTGACTATGACCTTGTCTAAACAAGATAAGAGTCGGAGAACTCAGAGGGCTTCCATAGCCTTGGAAACTCATGACTGGAGCATAGGGAGATTACTGATGCCATAGACAGGAGTGTCAATTGGTAAAGTCAACAACAGGAGTCACTGTGCACTTACTCCTCATGTAGGATCTCTATCCTTAATGTGCTGTACATTGAGATTTAATGCTATAACGAGTACTCAAACAATATATTTCACTTTGTGTTTCTACGGGGGTGCAAACTGTTGAATACCTTACTTAATGCATACTAAACTGATCCTCTGTAAAAAAAAAAAAAGAAATTATCAATTCCCAACTTGACTCTCACTGGGATTAAACATGACAATAGGTCTGCTCTGATTTCATCATCATTTAAAAAATCATCTATTATTTTTCACTTTATGTTTCTGTGTGGGAGCAAACTGTTGAAATCCATACTTAATGTATACTAAGCTGATCTTCTGTATATTAAGATAATCAAAAATGAATCTTGATGTGAATGGAAGGGGAGAGGGAGTGGGAAAGGGGAGGGTTGTGGGTGGGAGGGACGGTATGGGGGGGAAGCCATTGTAATCCATAAGTCGTACTTTGGAAATTTATATGCATTAAATAAAAGTGAAAAAAAAAAGTTTTATTGGAACACGATCAGGTTCATTTGTTTAAAAAAAAAAGATAATTGAAAATTAATCTTGATGTGAATGGAATGGGAGAGGGAGCAGAAGATGAGAGGGTTGCAGGTGGGAGGGAAGTTATGGGGGGGGGGAGCCATTGTAATCCATAAACTGTACTTTGAAAATTTATATTTACTAAATAAAAGTTAAAAAAAGAAAAAAATAGATCTTGATTTGAAGGAAATTTATTAAATGCCTGAAAAAGAATTCAAAATGATGATCATAGGGAAATTTAATGATATATAAAAGAATATAGACAAGTTAAAGAATTGAGGAAAATAAATGAGAAATTCAATAGAAATAATTGAAAAGCAGAAAATTTAGAGCTGAAAAATTCAATCAATGAAATAAAAACTACAATTGAAAGTTTCAACAGATACACAACCCAGAATAAAGAATTTAATTTGAAGACAAATCTTTTGGAGTAGCCCAGACAAAAATGAAAAGAATTTGTAAAAACTAAGAAACCTGTAGGACATATTGAACACCATTAAGTGAACAAATATCCACATTACATGGGTACTAAAGGAAAGGAAAAGGGCATTGAGAATCTACTTAATGAAATAATAGTTATAAACGTCCCAAGTTTTGATAGAAGTATACACATATATACAAAGGCAGCTTAAAGGACCCTGTGGGGAGCAACCCGGACTAGACTAAGTTACTGGAATTAAGACTTATTCTATGCATCTGCTCTCCCACAATATGGCGCTGGGAGAGGAGAAAACAGCTTCTACGCAGCTGCCTCTTGCCAACTTGAGTGATGACCTCCAGGAGCTGATCCTGCTCCTGATTGGAGGAGAGCAGCGTACTCGGCGTGTGGGCAGCCGAGTTGGGATTGGCGGAAGAGGACTATAAGGGAGGAGAGAGACAGCATGCACCAGGAACATCTAAAGGGAACATCTGAAGGAACACCCGTGCAGCCCCCGAGAGAGCCGGCCGGCGGTGTGCCGCTCCCCTGCGGAAGTGGGGAAAGTGGCCAGGGGGAACCGCCCTTCCACGGAGGTGGAAGGGAAGGCAGCCAACCCGGGAAGAACCAGCAGCAAACCCGGGGAGGGCCGAGCAGACAAAAGAACAGCGCAGGGTCCTGTGTCGTTCCTCCACGAAGACGGGGAGCGACAGACCCCAATCAGACTCAACCAAAAAGAATTTCTCCAAGGCATTTTATGGTCAAACTGTCAAAAGTTAAGGAAAGAATCCTAAAGACAGTGAAAGAAAAACATCAATTTACACATAAAAGAAAACTCAATGGACTATCAGCAGACCTTTTAGCAGGAACCTTCCAGGTCAGAAAAAAATGAAATGATATATTCTAGGGTCTTAAAAAAAAATTCTGTCAACCAAGAATAGTATATTCAGTTAAGTTAGCCTTTAGAAATGACAAAGAAATATAGTGATTTTTCCAGAAAAGCAAAAACTGAAGGAATTGTCACCACCAGGCTTCTCCTATAAGAAATCCTTAAAGAAGTCCTATATTAGAATTCAAGGGATCTTAACAACCATCCTGAAAACACACAAAAATATAAAGCTAATTAACAGAGTGGTTACCTAAAAGAGAAAGAGAAGAGATCAAACCTTATGACAGAAAACTACCAAAGCACAGAAAAAAGTTAGGAGAGGTAGAAAGAAACAAAGCACAAGTAAATCAGTAAGCAAGTGACAAAATGAGAAGACTCAATTCTCACATATCAATGTTAACCTTGAATGTAAATTGATTAAATTTCCCAGTGAAAAGATTTAAATTTGACTGCATGGATTAAAAAAGGAAACAACACCCACACATATGTTGCCTACAAGAAGCTTACTTCACAAGCAGAGATGCAGTTAGACTGAAAGTGAAGGGTTGGAAAAAGATATTCCATGGAAAATTCAGACGTACTACAAGCAGGAATAGCTGTATTCATATCAAATAAAACTGTAAAAAGAGACAAAGTCATTGCATATTGATAAGATATATATTGCTATTGATTAAGGAAGAAGGTATGACAACTGTAAATATATGCACCCAACACCAGGCTACCACATGAAACAAACATTAGACCTAAAAGGGAGGGTAGATTCCAACACATAATAGTTGGGGACTTCAGCACCACACTGTCACCAATGAACAGATAATACAAACAAAAAACCAGCAAAGACACTACAGAGCTGAGCCATAATCTAGAACAAATGGCCAAACCAATATTTAGAACATATTTTCATCAGCCCATGGAAGATTTTCCAGGATATAACATACATGAGGTCACAAATCAAGTCTCAATACAGTATTTAAAGTTGAAATCACACCATTTATCTTCTCAGATCACAATAAACTAGAAGTTTACAACAGGAAGAATATTGGAAATTCACAAATGAATGGAAATTCTACAACATGCTCCTGAATGACCATTACACCATTTAAGAAATTCAAAAGAAGTTCAAAAATGTCTTGATACAAATGAAAATGAAAATACAACATATAAAAAGACAGAATATAAAAAGCAATAGGAAGAGGGACATTTAGGCAATAATACATACATTTAAAGACAGAGTTCAAATGAACAATACAATGGTGCACCTCAAGGATCTAGAAGATTTAAAAGAAATAAAACCCAAAATTAGTATCAGGTAAGAAATAATAAGAATCAAAGCAGAAACAAATGAAATTGTAACAAAAAAGTACAAAATGAAAACCTGGGGTGTTTTGAAAAGATAAAATAGACATTTATACAGAGAAAAAGGAGAAGAAAATACTTAAATGAATCAAGTTTTAGATAAAAAGGTAATAATATAAATACCATATAAATTAAAAATATAAAAAACTAACAAGAAAACTATATGCAAACAAATTAGAAAACCTTCAAGAAATGAATAAATTCCTGGACATATACAACTTACCAAAATTAACTCAGGAAAATAGAGAAAAACCTAAACTGATCAACAACAAGTAACAATATGAAAGCAGTAATTGAAAGTCTCCCACCAAATAAAAGGCCAGTGTTTGATGACTTTACAGCTAAATTCAAAAAACATTTTAAAAAAAGGATTAACTTGGGGCCTGGGCTGTGACATAGCAGGTAAAGCCACCACCTGCTGTGCCAGCATCCCACATGGATACCAGTCCTGGGTGCTCCACTTCTGATACAGCTCTCTGCCATGGCCTGGGAAAGCAGTAGAAGATGGCCCGAATCCTTGGGCCCCTGCACCTGTGTAGGAGACCCAGAAGAAGCTCCTGAATTCAGATCAGCCCAGCTCTGGCTGTTGCAGCCATTTGGGGAGTGAACCAGTAGATGGAAGACCTTTCTCTCTGTCTCTCCCTCTCACTGTCTGTAACTCTGCCTCTCAAATAAATAAAATCTTAAAAAAAGAAAAAAGAAAAGAAACGATAAACCAAGTCAGTAAGTTTCAAGTTACTAAATCAACATATAAAAAGTGGTAATATTTTTATAAAGCTACAACAATCCTGTTGAAAGGAGAATCAAGGAAGTAATACCATTCACAATAGCTACAACAAATTAAATAGTTATGAATAAATTTAACCAAATTTGTGAAAGAGTTCTACAATGAAAATAATAAAACATAAAGGACACAAAAAATGGAATAACATCTTAGTTCATTTGGGAGAATTCATGTTGTTAGAATATCCACATTTCACAAAATAATCTGCATATTAAATGCAATCCCCATCAAATATCAATATCAATGACACTCCATACAGAAGTGGAAAAAGCAATCCTAAAATTCATACATACACAGCATGACAAAAGATTCAAAATAGCCAAAGTGATCCTGAGCAAAAGAAATACAGCTGGAGGCATCATAATACCTGACTTCAAAGGAGCTATAAAGCAATAGTAATTTAAACAGGGTTGTACTGGTATAAGAACTGGTTGAATTGTACTGGTATAAAATCAGGGTTGAACTCGTATAAGATCAGTAGAACAGACTAGAGAACCCAGAAACTAACACACACATACACAGTCCACTGGCTCTTGACAAGGGGGCCAAGATCATAATCAAAGACATGATAATCCTGTCATTAAATAATGATGCTAGTCAGGCCGGCGCCGTGGCTCAATAGGCTAATCCTCCACCTTGCGGCGCTGGCACACCGGGTTCTAGTCCCGGTCGGGGCGCCGGATTCTATCCCGGTTGCCCCTCTTCCAGGCCAGCTCTCTGCTATGGCCAGGGAGTGCAGTGGAGGATGGCCCAGGTGCTTGGGCCCTGCACCCCATGGGAGACCAGGAAAAGCACCTGGATCCTGGCTCCTGCCATAGGATCAGCACGGTGCGCCAGCTGCAGCGGCGGCCATTGGAGAGTGAACCAACGGCAAAGGAAGACCTTTCTCTCTCTGTCTCTCTCTCTCACTGTCCACTCTGCCTGTCAAAAAATAAAAAAATAAAATAAAAAAAATAATGATGCTAGCAAAATTGGTTATTCATATGTGCAGAAATGAAAGTATATCCCTACCTCTCACCATATACAAAAATCAGCTCAAAATGTACCAAAGACCTAAATGTAAGACCTAAAACTGAAATTGTTAGAAGAAAATATAGGAGAAAACACTTCATGACATTGATGTAGGCAATGATTTTTTCGATAAGACCCCAAATGCACAGGCAACCTAAGCAAAACTAGACAAAAGAGAATCATCTAATTAAAAAGCTTCTGCATAGCAAGGGAATAAATCAACAGAGTGAAGAGGCATCCAATGGGAGAAAATATTTGCAAACTATGTATCCAATAAAGGATTAATGTCCAGAACTCAAAAACTCAACAGCAAAAAAATCAACCAACTCAGTTAAGAAATGGACAAACGGGTGGCAGTGTTGCAGAACAGTGGGTCAAGCTGCTGCCTCCAGTGCCAGCATCTCATATGAATTCCAGCTGCTCTACTTTTTTTTTTTTTTTTTTTTTGACAGGCAGAGTGGACAGTGAGAGACAGAGAGAGAAAGGTCTTTCTTTTGACGTTGGTTCACCCTCCAATGGCCGCCACGGCTGGCGCACTGCGGCCGGCGCACCACGCTGATCCGATGGCAGGAGCCAGGTGCTTCTCCTGGTCTCCCATGGGGTGCAGGGCCCAAGCACTTGGGCCATCCTCCACTGCACTCCCTGGCCACAGCAGAGAGCTGGCCTGGAAGAGGGGCAACCGGGACAGAATCCGGCACCCCAACGGAACTAGAACCCGGTGTGCCAGCGCCGCAAGGTGGAGGATTAGCCTATTGAGCCACAGCGCCGGCCACTGCTCTACTTCTGATCCAGCTCCATACTAATGCACCTGGGAAAGCATCAGAGGATGGCCCAAGTGCTTGGGCCCCTGCCACTCGTGTGGGAGACACAGATGGAGTTTCAGGCTAATGGCTTTGGCCCCAGCTCAGATCCAGCCATTGCAGCCATTTAGGGAGTAAACTGTAGAATGGTTGAATCTCACTTTTTCTCTCACCCCTCTAACTTTGCCTTTCAAATAAATAAGTCTTTAAAAAAATTTAAAACAAGAAATAGGCAAATGACATGAATAGACATTTCTCAAAAAAAGAATCACAAGTGGCCAACAGACTAGCTATCCTGGAAATGCAAATCAAAACCACAGTGAGCTCTCACCTTACCTTAGTTAGAATGGCAATTACCAAAGAGACAAAAAGTAAAAATGCTAGCCAAGATGTGGAGAAAGGGGAATTCCTATACACTGTTGGTGGGAATATAAATATTCGTATAGCAATTATGGAAAATAGTATACAGAGTCCTTAAAAAATGAGAAACAGAACTTCATATGATCCAGCAATCCCACTACTGGTATTTATCCAAGACACATGAAACCACTGTATCAGAGAAATACCTGTACCACCACATTTATTGCAAAACTATTCACTATAGCAAAGATATGAAATCAACCAAAGTGTTCCTCAACAGATGTAGTGGATAAAGAAAATGTGGTGTATACACACACACACACACACACACACATATATATATATAATGAGATATTAGTCAGCCATAAAAGTAAATAAATTCCTGTCATTTTCAGCAAAATGAATGGAACTGGAGATCATTATGTCAATTGAAATTAGGTTAGACAAATGCCACATGTTCTTATATATGGAAACTAAAAAAAAAAAAATCAGAACATAGAATACTAATTATTAGAGACTGCGAGAGGTAAGGGTAGGGGATGGGAAAGGTTGAATTATAGATGCCAAACCAGAGTTTGAAAGAGCAAGTTTCTATTTTTTCAATGCATGATGGAATCACTGTCGTTCACCATAACCTATCACATGTTTTCTGAGTATATCTAAGAGAAATGCTCTAAGGCTCCAATCATCAGGAAGAGAGAAGTGTTGCTTGCTCTGGGTTCATCAGTGCATGCTGTACACATCTATCAAAATGCCACATTACAGTACATCAATATATAGTTGTTGTTACTAATGTCAACGTTTTAAAAAGGTAAATAAAAATTATTGAGGAAAGCATTTGGTGCAGCAGTTTAGACACAGCTTGAGATACTGTATCCCCTATCAGGGGCCTAGGTTTGAGTTCCAGCTGCACTCCCACCTGCAGATTCCTACTAATGCTCAGCCTGGGAGGCAGCAGGTGATGGCTCAGGTATCTGGTTCCCTGCCTCTCGTGGGAGATCTCAATTGAGTTCCCAGCTCCGGGCTTTGACCTGCCCCAACTCTGACTTTTGCAGGCATTTGGGAAGTGAACCAACAAATGGGAGATTTTTCTCTCTTTGTCTTTGTGCCTTTCAAAATTAATTAACCTATTTTCAAAAATAACAGAAATATAAAGGCTAGATTATTCTTGCTTTTTAAAGAAAATTATGGAATGCTTAGTATGGACAAGCACCACACCCATATACATGCTTAATACATTTTTAATGACATCAGCCACTCTGAGGGCAGGCGTTGTGGTGCAGCACATTAAGTCATGGCCATGGTTGGTAACCCTGCCTTTCAAATAAATAAATTCAATCTTAAAAAATAAATTAATAATAATAATAAAGACAACTGAGTTCCTAAAACCACATCCTGTTTCCAGGCATGACTAGTCCACAGAAGAGTTCCAAGTCTCCAATTTCAGGGGCTCTCATTGCAACTCCATACAACTTGAAGGACTATCCCACCTCTGAATTCCCAAAGAATTCCTCACTGAGGCCTTCACTGAGATGGCATCACAGCCCATCTTTTCTGCCTAACCCCATTTTTCCTTTCCTTCCTCTGCACATGTGTTGCTTTCCAGAGTACTTTCTATCAAATATCCTGTATGTAATCTCCATCAGTATTTGATTCCCAGAGAACCCAGCTCTTGTCACTGCCAGCAATGGCCTTGCGTAAGTCATGACATACATGATCATTGTTAATAACTATCCTCTATGAAACTTAGTCTCCCAATCTGAAAGTATCATCCTGAGCTAGCTGTTGTGAGAGTGTTATATACAACAACATAGGTGACGTTGTAGTTTTATGATTAATGCATATTTGGGACAAGCAGACCTAAACTATTTTCAGTTCTGCCATGAACTAGCTGTAGAGCTGAGCCCAAGTCTTTGAGTTATCATCTGTAAAATGAGAACAGCAATAATAATAATTACGACATTTACTATATATGAGGCATTTAACAGATTTATTAAAACCTATATTTTAATGCATTTATAAGACCTATCCAGTTATTAGAAAGAATAGACAAACTAAAGCACATAAAATATTGTCTATAGTACCTGATAGACAGCATATACTAAGTGGCAAAAGTGTAATTTCTATTGTTATTATTAATAATAAAGCATTTATCACAATGCCTTGCACCAAAAATGATACTCTACATGAGAAGTCAGAGTTTTCCAATTTCAGGCTCTGTATTTTCAAAACAAATAGTTCTGTAATGTAGGGACATGATTAAAAATATTTAAGTTCTCTAAACTCACACAAGCATGTTCAGAATGTATGAAACAAGAAATAATGGGTCAAACAGAGAATAAATTGCGCAATAAGACTCCTTCTATTTCTCCTTCCCCCTTTTAACAAGTTAGACCTTACTCAATGCAAAGGTGAAT
Source organism: Oryctolagus cuniculus (assembly GCF_051225735.1). Classification (NCBI taxonomy): domain Eukaryota; kingdom Metazoa; phylum Chordata; class Mammalia; order Lagomorpha; family Leporidae; genus Oryctolagus; species Oryctolagus cuniculus. The sequence continues at coordinate 152,643,889 of NC_142869.1, read as the reverse complement.
GATCAACTGCAGATTAGAAGCAAAACTACTTGTCTATGAAGCCCAGTTTGTCAAACCCTCCGACAGTGTGGACAGGGCTAGAATCTATACACTTATTTTTCTCTAGATGAAGATTTGTGGTGGTGTGTGACTCAATCTTGTTCAGACTGTCTGCTGAGACTCGCTCTAATATTTAATTACACTTTCACCTGCCGGAGTCACAGAGAGGGGAATCTTATCTCTTCATCTTCCTGAAGTGTTTTATATTCATTCGTGGGCACTAGAGTTTAGCAACCTGAGATATACCCATTTTCTCTGCTTTCTCCCCCTAAATTTCTATGTATTAATTAATTTAAAAGCAAGAAAAGAAAGCCAGCTCCCAACCACTGGTTTAATCTCCAGATACCTGCAACAGACAGAGCTGGACCAAGTGGAAGTTGGTGTGAGCCTCCCAAGTGGGTGGCAAGGACCCAACTACTTGGGCCATCACCTACTGCATCCCAGGGCACATGTAGCAAGGAGCTGGAATCTGGAGCAGATTCAGGACTCCAACCCAGACATGCGGTATGTGATGCTGGCATCCCAAGACATGCCTTAACTGCTATACCAAACGCCCACCCCTATATTCTCAGTTTTTTATTCACTAAATCCCTCTGATTTTTAAAAATATTTCATATTTCCAAGTCAATTTGAAAACTAATACAAAAGATTTTGAAAAGCCCACATTAACAGAATTGCTGAACAAACTGAAGTGATTTTAAGCACAAATTGGGGGTAGTGCTAAACATCTGAAGAATGGTGAAGCTGCAAGAGCACCCTTTGTCTGCACCATGGGACAGCTGTACCAGCTCTGGTTGGCCTCACTCTGGACGGCTCTCTCAGTGCAAGGGAAAAAACCCTCTTTGCCTAAGTCACTGCGGTTGGGTTTTCCAGCCATGGTGCCAATGGCACTCCCAACTAATATGGGGTTATACTTATGTTGCCTCGTTCTGTTTACTTTTTCCATCAACACTATTTTAAATGTATCTATGTTAAAAAGTGAAGCTGTAATTAATTCCACTGCTCTAAGAGCTTTGCTGTCATGCCCATGCCACATTGTACCTATCCAGTCCCTCAATGATCAAATTTTGAGTGAATATAACTTGGTCTTCTCAACAGTCTTGTACTGTGCATACCAGAGACTTCATGGAAAATGCTAATATTTTAATTCCGTTTTCCACATGCGCCCTTGTGCATGACAAAGCTTCTTTTCTATATATAGAAGTGGAGTAGTTTTAAGACAAAATTGTTTTTAATTAATTAACTACTGATGTTGCCAGAGATGGATCTTTGGCTTGCCCCTCCAGAGCCTCCGTCCACCCTACCCACCCTAGGAGGCCAATTCCACGAACTAATTCAACGGGCACTTAAGTTCTGATTTGGGTCTATCCAATAAGTAACCCTAGCAGGATATCTGAGGAAGAGTTGATTCTGGGTATTTATTCACGTGGCTCCCTCTCGACAAGATTTTGTGGCTTACCTACGTCCCTCACTGAAGGGCACTGCTCCTCTATGGCAATTTCTACAGGATTTGCTCCTTCTGGGTTCCAGGAACCTTCACCTCTTCCTCTAGTCCCTTTGGATCTGGGGTGGTAACAGCTCCTCTGCTTACACCTTCATAAATAGTCTCTTTGTAAATCAAACCTCCTTGAATTATCCTGCCATCTGTTTCCAGCTGAAATCCTGGCGACATCACTGCTATGTAGCTTTGGAGGAGCCTGAATTAATTTACAGGCCTACCAGCAGTACATGTGAGTGTTAACTACCCCACAGCACTTACTGCTAACTGAATGAAACTGTATACGATGAGGACTCAATAGTCAGTATTAGCATTCTGCTTGTAGTCTCCTGACTACTAGTGAGATTGAGCCTCTTTTTAAGTCTATAATTTTCCCCATCAATTGTTTTTTACTATCATTTGCTGATATCTCTACTGGATTAGGCTTTTTTATTTACTTTTAGCTGTTTATTTTTATTTATTTTTATTTCAGAGACAGAGGAAGAATTCCCATCTGCTAGTTCATTTCCCAAATGACCAGGACTGGGGCAAGCCCAAGCCAGGAGCCAGGCACCCAATCTGGATCCTCCACCTGGGTGGCAGGGACCCAGTTCTGAACCATCATCTGTTGCCTCCTATGGCATGTACTATCAAGAAGCTGCAATTGAGACCAAGCCAGGACCTAAGCCAGGCACTCTCATGTAGACATCTCAATCGGTGTCTTCAACACTACACCAAACACCCCTGTAGTTCATTAATTTGAAATATCCTCTTTTTCCTGCTTAATTTTTGTCTGTGGTGTTCTTTGTTTCCCAAGCTTTTAAAATACCTCTATTTTCTTGTGTTTTAAAGTGTTGCTTTTTGGGGCTGGCACTGTAGCACAGCAAGTAAAGCTGCCACCTGCAGTGCTGGCATCCCATATGGGCGCCGGTTCAAGTCTTGGCAGCTCCACTTCCAATCCAGCTCTCTGCTGTGACCTGGGAAAGCAGTGGAGGATGGCACAGTTCTTGGGCCCTTGCACCTGCATGGGAGACCCAGAAGAAGCTCCTGGCTCTTGGCTTTGGATCAGCCAGCTCCAGCCATTGTGGCCATTTGGAGAGTGAACCAGCAATGGAAGACTTTTCTCTCTCTCTCTCTCTCTCTCTCTCTCTCTCCCCCTCTCTCCCTCTCTCTGCCTCTCTCTGCCTCTCTGTAACTCTGCCTTTCAAATAAATAAATAAATAAATCTTTTTAAAAAAAGAAGTGTTGATTTTCATATTATGATGCTTAATATGTCTGAAAATTATATGTGTGCAATGTATGAAATACTGGCATAATAGCATTTCTTTACTTACTGTGACTCAATTTTCCATCCTTTCCCTATTGATTTGAAATGGTACCAATTTCATATACCTAATTCCTAATGTGCTTATAGATCTACTTCTGAATTTTATACTTTATTTCATTCACCTATTTCCTGCTAACACCATACACTTAAATACTAAGATTTTATTATGATTTTTCATATCTAGTAGGTGAATAGTAATTTACTATTAGGCTTAAATTGCTGATTGCCGGTGTATAAATGTAAGTTACTTATGTGTTTGATCTTGAATTGCTAAATTTTACAAAATTCTCTTATTTATTCTAATAGTTTCATCCATTGATACTTATAGATTTTCTACATAAATGTTCTTACTGCCTCTGTGTAAAAAGATTTTTTAAACATATAATTCATGTCAGCTATTGAATTCTGTGAGATTTATTTTAAAGATTTTATTTATTTGAAAGGCAGAATTAGAAAGGCAGAGGGGGAGATAGAGAAAGAGAAAGATTTTTCCATCTACTTGTTCACTCTCTAAATGGCTGCAACAGACAGGACTGAGCCAGGCCAAAGCCAGGAGCCAGGAGCCAGGAGCCAGGAGCCTCACCCAGGTCTACCACATGGGTGCGGGGGCCCCAGTATTGGGGCCATCTTCTGCTGTTTTCCCAGGTGTATTAGCAGGGATCTAGATTGGAAGTGGAGCAGCCAGGACTTGAACTGGAGCCCGTGTGGGATTGCTGGCACCAGAGGAAGGGCTTAATCTGCTACACCACAATTCTGGCCCCAGATATTTTTGTACACTTTTGAAATAGTCATTTTTTTCCCATATTTCTTACATTGATGTTTATTTTTACTCTTAACTTGTTAGGGTTTGTTATACAGAATATAGTCTTAGAGAATGTTTCAGAGCAGTTGAAAAGAACATGGAGTCTTTTGTTGTAGAGCAAAGCATTCTTTTTTTCTTTTTTTTTTTTTTTTTTTTTGGACAGGTAGAGTTACAGACATGAGAAAGAGAGACAGAGAGAAAGGTCTTCCTTACATTGGTTCACTCCCCAAATGGCTGCCACGGCCGGCGCTACGTCAATCCAAAGCCAAGAGCCAGGTGCTTCCTCCTGGCCTCCCATGCAGGTGCAGGGACCCAAGCACCTGGGCCATCCTCCACTGCCTTCCCGGGCCACAGCAGAGAGCTGGACTGGAAGAGGAGCAACTGGGACCAGAACCAGCGCCCATATGGGAAGCCGGCACCACAGGTGGAGGATTAACCAAGTGAGCCACAGCGCCGGCTCCGAGCAAAGCATTCTACAAATATCAAGTAAATCTAATTTGTTGATGGTGTTGTTGAGTTCTTCTGGATCTTGCTAATTTTTCTGTAGAGTTTTGTCAATTACTGGGAAAGGAGTATTGACCTCTCCAATTATAGCTGTGCATTTGTTTTAGTTTTGTCAATTTCTGCTTCATACCTCTTGAAGGTCTGTTGTTGCTGCATACACATTTAAGACTGTATGTCTTCTTGGTGAATTCAACTATTTATCACCTCACTATCCTGCATAAATTTTTTGTTTAGTTTTCTATTTTAATTTTGATATAACAACCTATGCTTTCTTTTTAATTATAGTTTGCATCATTTACTATCCTTCTCTTGCCAATACTATTATATTTGAAGACAATTTCTTGTAGGCAGCATGCAGTTGGGTCTTGTTTTTTTAACCATTCACATCATCTGTGTCTAAGTTATTGGGTTGGGTTCATAAAAGTATGTTGTATACAGTTATTGATATGTTGGAACTTAAATCTACCATTTTATTATTTGTTTCCTCTTTGTTCTCTTGGTTCTTCATTCCTTTGTTTCTCCTTGCTTGGCCTTCTATGAATTATCTGATCACTTAATATTTTATTTTAACCTGCTGTATTTTTTGCTGTAACTATGTCTATAGCTTTAAAAGTGGACATTTTAGTGATTCTGTTATATATATGTAGTTTTTTACAGTATACTCAGAATTAACATTTCTGGTTTTTTGTTTTTGTTTTTGTTTTTGTTTTTGTTTTTGTTTGATAGATGAGTTAGACAGTGAGAGAGAGAGAAACAGAGAGAAAGGTCTTCCTTACATTGGTTCACCCCAAAATGGCTGCTACGGCCAGAGCTACACCGATCCGAAGCCAGGAGCCAGGCACTTCCTCCTGGTCGCCCATGCAAGTGCAGGGGCCCAAGCACTTGGGCCATCCTCCACTGCCTTCCCAGGCCACAGCAGAGAGCCGGACTGGAAGAGGAGCAACTGGGACCAGAACCGGCACCCATATGGGATGCCGGCACCGCAGGTGAAGGATTAACCATGTGAGCCACAGCGCTGGCCCCCCGAGTTAACATTTCACCACTTCACATGGAAGCTAATATGTTATCACCATAAAGTCCCTTTCACTCTCCCATTTTGTACTATAATTTATGTTTTGCATCTGAATATTGTGAAAACCCTACCAGACAAGGTCACAATTTTTGCCTTCAACCTCAAACAGAAAGAACTGAAGAGGTTTAGAATAGCCTATTTCTCCAGATATTTATCATTTTTATACCTTCCCTTCATCCAGATTCTCTCTTTTGGTTAGTTTCCCTTCTTGATGAACGCCATTTAGCAATTTTTTTAGGATACATCTTTTCTGACAATGAATTCTCTTTATTTTCCTTCACCTGAAAGTGTCTTTATTTCACTTTCATTCATTAAGGATATTTTCACTGGATTCAAAATTCCAGGCTGGCGGTTCTTAACAATGTTGTTCCACTTCCTTTTGCCTTCACACTTTATGATAGAAAATTATGAGGTTACTCAGGTCATCATTTTCCTTTTTTCTCCATAAGTAATGCACTTGTCTTTGCTTACAAGGTGTTTTCTTTACCTTTAGTTTGAAGCAATTTGCTTACATGGTTGGCATTAATTTCTTACCTGTTAAGAGTTTCCTGAGATTTCTGAATCTCTATGTTTGTGCCTTTTGTCAAGTTTAGGAAGTGTTTAGCTATTCTTTTGCCAACAATTTTTGCTAAATGGATTGTTTTCCCCTTTTCCAGGATCCAAACGACGCAATATTACACCTTGTGGTGTTGTTCAAGCGGTGCCTTCGGATATTTCCTCTTTAATCTTTTTTTTTCCTCTGTTGTTAAGATTAGATCTTGGGGCCAGTGCTGTGGCACAGTAGGTTAATCCTCCACCTGCAGCGCTGCCATCCCATAGGGGTGCTGGTTCTAGTCCCAGCTGCTGCTTTTCCAATCCAGCTCTCTGTTGTGGCCTGGGAAAGCAGTGAAAAATAGCCCAAGTCCTTGGGCCCCTGCGCCCATGTGAGAGTCCTGGAAGAAGCTCCTGGCTTTGGATTGGCACAACTCTGGCCATTGCAGCCATTTGGGGAGTGAACCACCAGAGGGAAGAACTTTCTCTCTGTCTCTCCCTCTCACTGTGTGTAACTCTACCTCTCAAACAAATAAATAAAATCTTTTTTTAAAAAAAGATTAGATCATTTCTCGTGCTCAGTCTTCAAGCTCAATCATACTTTCCTTTATTGTCTAAATTTTACTTTGTGCCCTAGCAAATGAATGTATCCTAAAATATAAGTGTCTCCTCTTTCCATTTTCTATTTATTTTCTGGGAATTTCTATTGTCCATTTACTTCAGGAGTATTCACCCTTACTTCCTGGAGCATTTTTATGGTAACTGCCTCAGAGGTTTTCATCTGATAAATTCAACATCTGTGTCTCTTGATTATCTTCTCCTATGTGAACTGGAATTTTCCTGACTCTTTTTATCTCAAGCAGTTTTGACTGTAGTGGACATTTGGAATAGACTGTTAAGAGGCTCTGAGTTGTGTATAAATTCTGTCTATTGAGAATCTTAGTATTCTTGTTTCAGCACACAATCAACACAGTAGAGTTCAGGCTACAAATTCTGAGCAGTCTTTTGTGGGTTCTGGTTCTGATGGTAGTTCCATTTTCAAAGCCTTTGAGATGTTGCTCATGCCAGTCTCATGTGGGTAAAATCCAATGACTTGCATGGAAACTGGGTGGTGGTTTATATAATCTAAAAGCCTTTAGTATGATCTTCAGAGATAGATCCACATATACACAGTTTAGGGGACAGGCATAGAAGTTCACTTATAGCTTTACGGGATTGCTTTCCCAAGCTCCATGTTCTCATAACCTCCTCAATCCTTTCTATGTCTTAAGGACATATATTTTTGTGCTCTGGATACAAATTAGGACTTCAGTTATCTCATTTTTCTATATACTTCCTGTGACTACACTCATGTCTGGAGCCACATGGTAGAAGGAAAAAAAAAAAAAAAACTTTTAAAGGCCGTGGAATTTTATCCTACTTCCTTGTTCCCACACTTCCTCTGAAGAGGAGTTTTCCCATCTCTCAGAGTTATAGGCACCCGTGAGATCACACTCTGGCCACTGTCACTACCAACGTCAACACAGGACTTCACAAGGGATGTAGAATGTGCGAGATTCTAACTTTGAGCATGCTAGAAATCCCTTTCCCCTTTCTTGAAGCCAAACTAAAGGGCTTCTCTAGATTCCCCCCCTGTAGGCCTCTCTGTCAATGCCACATATCCACTTAAAGGTTTTGGCTGCCTGTGTCTAAGATAAAAAAATCCAAATCCAAAGGAAAATGAACTTGGAATCCTACCACCACTTTGTAATAATTCAACTTTCAGTCTTCTCCGATCCACCTGCTACCATTTGCTTTTCTAAGTACTCAAATAGCTTCATGCATTCTGGCCAAAATACCTAGCCTAGCTGTTTTCAATGGGAAAGACTTGATAGTTTACTACATTTTATGCCAAATCAGAGCCCCCATGATGCTTTTTGTGCTAGTGATGTCACATATTTTTCTTCTACATGTTTTAAACTTCAAAATATATTATAATCATTATTTTTAAATTATATGTATTATTTTATGTTTTAACATATTTATCTCTCCCAATGTTTTTCATACCTTCTTGCAATTCCATAATTCCATCTGGGATCATTTGTTTCTCATAGTTCCATTTCTCTGAGATTCTCCATGTATTTGTTCATTGTGACCACAATTTTCTGTGAATAATCCTTTATGAAATAGCTACTTTACCATTTCTTTCTTGATAACTCCTTCATCTGGATCATCTCGAGGCAGCTTCTATCAACTGCTTTCTCCTGAGAATGGGACTCCTTTGCAGGTTCTTCATTTGCTAGTTTTTTATTATTGATGATACACTGTCCGTATCATATTATCTTCCTTTGATGGGGGTTTATTTTGGTTTTGTAAATCACCCTGGTCTGTCTGCCTTATTTTAATCCCTGTTTTGAATTTTGATCTAAGACAAGCTTTTGTGCACAGAAGTATGACATTACTTTCAAGGCATGGCCTTGGCAGCATCTGAGTTGAGAGCCCAAATTGCTCTATGAGGTCCCTGTTCCAGTGACTCTCTACAATACCTGACATGTGCAACTAGGCTTGAAGAATCTTGCCACAGGATCAGCTCAGTTCTTGGCCAAGGACTGAGAGTGAGTCTCCACGTGGACTTCTAGGTGCCCCCTTTTCATAGCTGCTAATCTCCAGAAATACTGTCAATTCCAGCTGCTCCAACAGCCCAAAACTCTTATTACCACACTTCACTGAGACCACCGTTCTGCTTGCAATTACCTTCTTGTACCCCAGAAAAGATGCTCTTTGGCAGAAACATTAGGACAATTGTGAAACACTTATGGAGCACACCTAATGTGTTCCCTTCTGTCAAGGGTCACAGCTAGGTGCTGCCTACTGCCTAATGGCTGAAAAGATACACCTCACATTATTTGGCCAAGTTTTATGGTTTGATACTCCTCCCCCCACCCACCAGGAGAGTTCAGGTACCTATTTTTCTTGAGCATTTCTCAACTACCTCTCCTGTCTCAAGGCTGAAAGCAATAGTCTTTGGTACACATTAACTTAAATGCACACTAAGGGGCTGGCATTCTGGCATGGTGGCTACCATCACCACCTGTGACGCAGTCTTCCCATATAGGTGCTGGTTTGAGTCCCAGCTGCTCTACTTTTGATCTAGCTCCCTGCTAATGCACCTGAGAAAAACAGCAGAAGATGGCCCAAGTGCCTGGGCCCCTGCCATTCAGGTGGGAGCCCCAAATGAAGTTCCTGCCTTTTGCCTGGCCCAGCCCTGGCTGTTGCAGCCACCTGGGGAGTAAACCAGCAGATGGAAGATCTCTCTGTCTCTGTCTTGCCCTCTCTCTGTAATTCTGCCTTTCAAGTCAATAAATCTTTTTTAAAAAATAAATGCACAGTAAGGTTTACATGACTGATATTAGAACTTCCCTTTTGGCTAGTGAGTGGCAATAGTGCAAGTCACTGCCTTAGGAAGAAGCCAGTTCAGACTGAAAGACAAATGTGTATTTGGTTGAACTCACTCTCCATTTTCAAAGGGTGGAGATGCTTTGGTAGTACATTAGTTCTCTCTCTTTCTCTGCCCTGGGAGATTAGACAAACAATGGATCTAACTAAGAAAATAGACTGACTCATTTGGCTTCAAGGCTATACTGAAGTTACAAGCAAATCAACATTAATCTCTAAAAAGAGAAGTGGGTTCTGTATACTGTAAATGAATTTCACAGTCATCTGAGATTTCTTGTTGAATTTTTTTTTAAATCAGATGTTAAAATTTAGACATAAGGGCACTCTGAACCCAGTCTTTCCTTACCTCATCATCTGCTATAGCTAAGCTGATGTCATATGTAATCCACTTCATTATCTGCTAACCATTCTTTAAGATGGCAGTTTTTATTGCAAGAGAATGAGGCTTGCTGCAATCTTCTTTGGTCCTAATTTTTGTTTGTTTGTCTTTGTATTTGAGCAAGTCTCAACTATCTCTCCTGTCTGCAAAGGGAAGGCTCTATCCAAAGAATAGAAACCCTGAGGAAGGAGCCAGGCCCTGCACAGGGAGGGAAGTCGCACGGACTAAGGAGTGGGTGCTCGGTGAACAGGGGTGGAGCGTGGGAGTGGAGCCGAATCACAGATCTGGAAGAGACAAGTCATCCTGGCCGCCCTGCCTCCAGACAGGTCAGGCAGCGGGGTTTGGGCGGACCTTCTTTCAGATCTGGATGCAGCTTTTCTTGAATTTTCTCAGCCTTTCACCAAAACTAATTTCTTCCCTGCATGTGACAATGAACCTCCTGCCCCAGGCTGGAGTCCTTTGGAGGGGATTTAATTAGCTTTGAGGATGGTCCTTGCCTTTTCCAGGAGGTCTGTTTCAGGTTTAGGTCATCCCACTGACCTCGCCATCAACTGAAGGGCAGGTCTCCTGGCCACTCAATAATTCCCGGGGCGGGAGCAGGGCTTCTAGGCTAAGGGTCACACTGCGTGTATTTCTGACACCCCTTAGCTGTGAGGACACGATGTGCTGAGATGGGTGGAACTTTGAGTGAGAGTTCCTTAGATGGCTTCAATTCTCTTTTTTCACGAGAGAAGCAGCCAACTGCCTACCTTTCCCAATGTATACACATCCACCCTCCTACTTTCTTGGCCAGTGGAAATGAAATTTTGGCAACTTCTGGTTCCAACAACGCCAGTCATCTCTTCTATCACTCCCGAGTGTCATTTACTTGGAGACAGACAAAGGAGGATGGAGGTGAAGCTTAGCATTTCCTTTGGGTAGGAGACGTGGGGCCTTAAGCACAGAGGTTGGCGGTACCGGGGTGCTGCTGTGCAGCGCTCGGCACACACCCTCCCCCAGCGAGCACGCACTCCGCGCACGCCGCAGCCCCGCGCGCCCCCGCACAGACCGAGCACAACTTCCCCCTGGGTCACGGCCCAGAGATATGCAGCGGCCCTGGCGCGGGGCCCTGCTCTTCCCGAGTCGTGGGTGGCTCGGTGCTTGTTTCCCTCTCCTCCCTTCCGGACCCAAATGGGGATGTATCTGGGTCAGCCTGGGAGGTGCCAGACCTGCCAGGGACCGGCATGGGGGAAGGGGTGGCGATGACAGCATCTTTCAGGTTTTTGGCGTCTCTGAGCTTTGCCTCGTCCAGACCCTCACCGCGCTCAGGGAGGGCTGGCCGAGGGGTGGGCGCGCAGGGCGAGAGCCTGTCCTTGCCATCTGGACGGCCACCCCTCCTGCGGCCTGCGAACAATGCGCCCCCCACCCACCTAAACACTCATGCATGCACACGCACTGCCTATTCCCAAGTGCAAGTTCCCGGGTGGGCGGACGGGCGGGCGACTGGTCCCTCCGCCCCAGGAAAGGAGCAATGGAACAGTTCACGGCCGCTGTGAGTTCCTGGTCTTCCTTCCTTTCCGGTGATAAACCGCGGGGCCGCACGCCAGTTGCTGCCTGAGATGCTCCGCCCGCAGGCCAAGCCCCTCTCGCTGGGCTCTGCCTGGCCCAGGTCTAGGGCTGAGGGTCCCTCGACCCCCATCCCTACCCCCGCCCCACCAGTCACGCAGCTCCAGCACCCAGGCTGCGGAAGGTGCGGCCAGCGCTGGGCGCAGCCTCTGGGTGGACTCCCGCCCTCCCTGTGCGATCTCGGCGCTCTGCAGCGCCAGAGAGGAGCTGGGTGTGTGTGAAAATCTCGTGGTCCCCAGTGCGCTGCTGAGAGTGCTGGGGAGATCCCCGGGGACTCCAGGCTTCTCGGCTCCCTTCTTCTGGAGTTCTGTGGTTAAGCCCAACACAAGAGGAACCTAGGCTACAGGTCTTTATTTCCCGGAGGTGGCCCAGCCCCTCCCTCCCCAACCTTGCAGCTCCAAATTCACAAGTGCTTTGATCCTTCCCAGTGGCAGGGAGAGAAGCGAGGCCATGAGTGGATTCTGGCATCTCGCACCCAGTCCTGTTGCAGTCCCTGCCCTCACGTTCCCATGTCGCCTGCTCCTTGGGGACTGCTGTGTGCCTGCGGGTAGCCTCGCCTATCCGGAATGCGCGCTCCTGGGGCTGAGCTGGCTTTTTGCTCCGGGCTTCCCCAAACGCTGGTGCTCTTTCCTCCCCGCCCCCTCGCCCCCAGACGTCCCTGGCAATCCTTCTGTCCACTCGCGTGCGAGACCCTGTGCCCCCCCACCCCCACCCACTCCAGCGCAGCGCCCCCTCCACAGCTGCTGCCGGTGGGGTGCAGAGCTGATCGGACTGGGGCGTGCGGCGGCCGCGCTCCTGCGCCTGGGGAATTGGGCTGTGGGCGAGGCGGCCCGGCTGGCCTTTATCGCTCCCCGGGCTTGTCTTTTGAAACTTTATCAGTGAGTCTTGCTGCTCGCCCGCAGACGCGAGCAGGGGGGGCGGGGGCGCGGCGCCGGCGGCCGTGACGAGGCGCTCCCGGCGCTGAGCGCTTCTGCTCCGCGCACGCATGGCGCCCGCACACGGAGTCTGACCTGATGCGGACGCAAGGGGGTTAATATGAACGCCCCTCTCGGTGGAATCTGGCTGGGGCTCCCTCTGCTCTTGACCTGGCTCAGCCCCGAGGTCAGCTCTTCATGGTGGTAAGTCCCCAACGCGGACACTTGGGAGAAGGGAGAGGGGAGCGGGGACCGCGCGGGTCCCAGATCCTGCGAGGCGGTGGCGCTGCCCCACAGACACGGATGCCGCCAGCCCGAACCCCACTGCTGCGCGCTGCTGTTGCCCCATCCCGTGCCCCTTAGCTTTCCGCGGAAGACCCTTTCAGCTTTGACAACTCCAAAAAAAAAAAAAAAAATCACATGCCCCCCTGTAATGAGAGCCCTGGTGTTTGGGTTATTTGGATGCAGCTGAGCGACCGCAAAATCAGCCAATTTGTGATCCTGTGGAGAGCCGCGCCAGCCAGTTCTCCAGCTCCACATGGGTGTGTGTGTGTGTGTGTGTGTGTGTACGCGTACGTATGTGTAAATTCACCTTGAAAACTACATCTGCTTCCCCCACCTTTTTCTCTCCCCAAAACGCCTGGAGATAAGCCGGCGGTCCATTCAGGCAGTCAGGAGTTGTGGAACCCACAGACTATTATTTCCCGTCCTCCCACATTCCTAATGCTTCCCTTCAGCGAGGCAGAAGAACGCCCTGCTGCCCCCAGGTAGACACTGTCGCCTTTCTGCCAAGCCACAGCCCTGTCCGAAACCCGCACCCCAAAGAGTAACTCCACCGGCGGCCTTTGTAGGGCGCTGACCTAATGCCTTTATTTATTTATTTTGCATAGTGATGTAACCTTGAACCGTGGCAGGTCTTAGCATCGGGGAAAGTTCCAAAGGCAGCTTCTGTCCCCATGCAGAAACTCTGCCCCATCTCCCGACTTCCTGATCTCAGAGAGAGATGGAGTTAGGTTCCGTGGAAAGTTCCTCACCGGTAGAAGTTTCAGAACAGATACTAGAATTCTGACTCAGAAAGACTGCTTATCGGGCTCTGGTTTTCAGAGTCTGGCAAAAGTAAGCCTCTCAGCCCAGTGAAAGACTGGAGAAGGGAACTTCTTAGGAAGATACTAGAGCCCCTCAAAGGGGTAAGGCAAAGAGTGCTGGTGGGAAAAAGGGTTCAATTCCTCCCTAAGCCGGCTTTGAACAGGAAGGCGTTTAGCCTTGACATTGCTGACACAGGATCAAAGATTGATTTATCAGACTGACCATGTTTCAATAAAATGACCATTTCTGTTTCCATGGGTGTATAAACATTATTTATTGCCCAGGCTTTTTGTCACATTGTCTCTCAGCTGTCACTTAAATATATTTTTTGGAAGTCACAGCTGTAGCGATTTTATGATCATATAAAATAATGAAAATACAAGAAAAAGACATTCTCCTTGTTTGATCCCTTCAAAAGACACCTATGGCAGCTTGGGTTATATAAAAGGTACCTTTCTAAACATTTCACAACTAATAGAGAACATCTGGGTAGGGATGATGATGTAATTTTTTGTTAAAGTTTCTTTTCAAAAAGTACTTTATGGAGCTATAACATTGTTTGATTCTTCCAAACATTTAGTGTCCTTAATAACAATAGAAAGAATTTTTTCCAAAGGTTTTCCATAAAAGCTAAAGAGAACTAGATAATGGAAATATGTAAGGGATTTTTTTTAAGTAAGGAAAGAATGGCATGCCTGTGAGGAGACTGTAGCATCAGATACCAGCAGGTGTTGATTAGACAGATGCAGACAGTTTGTAAGATATTAGGTTAAATAAATGGAGTGAGGGGCTTCCAGAGGTTGGCTTCCTCCAAAGTCAAGTCCAGACACATTGTGTCACTGAGATCAGAGCCTTCCAGGGAAGAAAGTCCTTAGGTGTCCTCCCCAAAACACATTTCCCCTGGAAGGCTGCAATCTCTTTCAATCCCCCAACTGCAGTCCTTGCCTCTACCTCCCTGCCAAGGGCGTCCTTGGGTGGCCCTGGCTTCAAGTGCAAAAGACAAGCACCACTCCACCACAGCGTGGCTTCTGCCAGATCCTGCCCCGTGCCTTCCTTCGCCTGCTTCTCCAGTGAATTAAAACCAGCTTAACATCACCAAAATGATAAAGAATCCATCCTAAGACAGTGCTTTTGCTCCAGTCTCCTGGGAAACGCTGAGCCAGGGCTGTCTGCTCACGTCTCTCTCCTCTCTGCATTGGTCCCTCCCAGGTACATGAGAGCTACAGGTGACTCCTCCAGGGTGATGTGTGACAATGTGCCAGGCCTGGTGAGCCGCCAGCGGCAGCTGTGCCACCGACACCCGGACGTGATGCGTGCCATAGGCCTGGGTGTGGCCGAGTGGACAGCAGAGTGCCAGTATCAGTTCCGACAGCACCGCTGGAACTGCAACACCCTGGACAGGGATCACGGCCTCTTTGGCAGGGTTCTGCTCCGAAGTAAGTCTCTCGCCTCCCCTGGCTCCACACAACCCTCACTGGGGCTGCAACTGCATTATAGTCTATCCATTTGTGCTATTGGGTGGCATCGTCTCTGTCTTGAAGATAAGGATGAGAAAATCATGGGACTTGTCTAAATAGTCTTACTGTAAGCCAGTCATGGAGTAGCATGTAGGGCCCAGGGCTGTTGTCTTCCCTGTCTGCTCTGTGCATTGCTTCAACCCTGCACGTCTCTCCTGTTTCAGATTTTGTTTCTAGGAGACAGGAGGACACAGCCACAGGGATCTTCTGACTTTTTCCTTATCTTTCTGGGGCTTGAACCTTCCAGGAGAATTTAAGCAGAAGAGCAGGGTAGAATGCTCACATCTCTTATCAGCCAAAGATCATCATGATTACAAAAACAGAGTGAATGTTATTGAGAAGTAGAGAAAACTCTTTACTGAGTGCCTTTGACCTCTCATTCAGCTCCTCAGCCTTCAGCCACTCTGTATCGAACATTTTTTACAATGGATTATATATTTGTAAGGGCAGGGCCTATCCTGCATTCCCTGTGCCTTTCCTGCAGCCTTATGTATTACCAGCACCACTCATTACGACCAAAGCCTGGATGAACTTACAGTGAGCACCTATTATTTTCCAGCAACATTTTAAGCAATAAGATTATTATGGAGGACGGAAGTAGGAAACAAGACTATATGAGGGTTTTTTTTTTTTTCCTTCAAAGGAGACTTCAACATTATCCAATTATAAAATAAACATCTGAACATGGGAAGGAGCTATTTAGCTAGTTTGCAATCAGAGAAAATCAATTGAAAATCAGGTTTTAATTCCAAATAATACCCATCTACTAAGCTGGCATTATTAGTATTCTCCAGGAAATAACACAGCCTATTTGCCATAGGGAGACCTGTTTGAAAACACAAGAGTTTATGTGCAAACCCCAGAGACAAGAACATGTACACTTGTTTTTAGCGCCCCCCCCCAGCCCCCATCACCATTCCTAAGAAAATCATCCAGGCTGTGCAACTTGGTAATGCTTAACAGAGGGTGTTTCTATCATGTAATCATCACAGCCCTAGGGTTTTATGAGGCCAAATGCATAACTGAATGTCTCTAAAATCCCCCAAGGGCGTAGTACTCTCACTCTTGGAGTATTCCTAAAGTTAATTTACTGCGATATTCTGCAATTTTATTCTCTAGTTTAAGAACTATACTCTTCTGCATTCTTTTTGGAGTTTCGATATGACATCGCAAATTTTTGAAAGGTTAATAGTAAATTTCAGCTTCATGGAATTTAAGACTTCACCTAGATTAGCTCACCAGTGAATCAATTAAAGTGCTGGACCTTGTCAAAGAGAGCTTGCAAATATCTAGCACAAGTAATCTCTGGATACATTATGTGCAGGCTCTCAGTGTTTATCAGAATCTTTCTTTTTCAAAGTACTCCCAACCATTTTCCAGTGATTTCAGTGTAGATGCATTTCTCATTTGCAAAATGACCACCTCTAGATCCATTAAGATATCTCCCTATTAAAAAAAAAATCTTTAGATCACAAATCAAATGAAGCAGTTTTGACCAGTGACCCTACAGATAGTACTCATATATGTGCCAAAGGGGATTCCTTCATGAAATACTGGATCCTGATCTTGGCAGTGTTTGCTTCTTCAGAGCTGTAGAGCTGCTCGGAAGGAGGAGGTTAGAACTGGTGGAAATGGGACTAGTTTGACTTAGCCCAAGGCCTCAGGTAAATATAAGATCCTAACGAATACTTCCTTCAGATTCCTTTCTGATGAAGCGGAACGCTTTGCCAATGTGCTTAGAACCTACAACACTCATGCTACACAATTTCGATTGTGCACAGAAGGCCCAATTCTTTCTCAAACATTTATGCAAACCCCTGTGACCATCAGTGATGATTTTGTATTGGTTATGGGAAGGCCAGATTTGGTCTACAGCAGCTTTTCCTGGAAATAATCAGGAAATTCCAATGAGGCAGTTTTAAATATTTTCACAATTAATTGCTTGGGTGGAAATTAATATCTTAGAGTTGTAAAGAACTCTCCTTAGGAAACCTAAATGTGCTTATAGACTAATAGGAAAAGCAAAGAGTAACACCATTTAGAGAAAACATCCAAGTTACTAAAAGACTGGATGGTCATGGAGACAATTTGCCTGTGTTGCCTTAGAGAGCCAGAATAAGAAAGAATAAGTCTTAGGGACATTTGTCATTTACTCTTTGAACAGACAGTTGCTAGTCACAAGCAGAGGAAAACCAAAAACATTCTTGCAAGAATATGCCTTCAGAATTCTAGAATAAGCCTTTATGACAGAGTCAAAAGATTATTAGGCTTTACCTTTGTAGATACATATGTTAAAATCAAATCGTTTTAAAGAGAATTCAGTAAACCACATCTTTCAAGAAACTCTAGTTTCTAGTGTTTGGCCTTCCCAGGTAACAAAAACAGAGATTGTGTACTTCATAGTACACTTGCTTTATTTTTCTAAGATCAAAAATGAGAGCAACTTCAATAGCCACACATTAGGAAGTAAAAACATCACCATTTAGATCTGAATGTTGTGATGGCTTTAAAAAGAATCAGTTTTTCTACAAAGAGGCCTAAGATCACAATTTATTTTGTTACAAAGCCAATTCTTGAAATGTGCTACTATTTCACACATAGCATTTTAGTGATTCATCTCAAACACTTAACTGAAAACATCTTAAGGCCATATCTTCGTGATATCAAAACATCTGGAGGTAAAATGAATAGCCAGTCAATGCGCTGTTTTTCATTCAAATAAATAAACATTTAACTATTTAGTAACCTGTTTGAATGATAAATCTTTAGAAAGGTGATGTTTTTGCTTTGAAAATTATTTCTGAAATGGAGCAGATTGTGATTTCTTTTTCTTTCGGCCAATAAGTCAATGCAGTTGTTTGCACCTCACAGCAGGATGAATTCCACACCTAGAGGACTGATCCTCAGTGACACACCGTCATCCACATCTCCCATCCCTTCCCCCTGAAAGACCACCTCACAAAATTGGTGTCTCCTTAAAATGAACACTGTTGCTAAATTTATTAGGCACTTAGGAGTTTTTTTCCCCTGTGTGGCATCTCTGATCATGGGCACTGGACTCCAAATCCAAGACCAGACTTGAGAAAATAAATGGGATAACTATGGGCAAGATGTTTTCCTGAACTATGAAATGCGGATGATAAAAATGTTATTGATCTGGAAGCTATGACCTGATTAAGCCATGCACCATCTCTCACCTTCCTTTACAGCACATGTCAGTTTCACTCAGAGTCCTGTGTCCTTGATAACACAAGCGGGGACCCTCTGAGACAGTTCCCATGCACCACCACAGACCTCTGAGACAGCTCCCATGTACCACCACAGACCTCTGAGACAGCTCCCATGTATCACCACAGACCTCTGGGACAGCTCCCATGTACCACCACAGACCTCTGAGACAGCTCCCTTGTACCATCACAGACCTCTGGGACAGCTCCCATGTACCACCACAGACCTCTGGGACAGCTCCCATGTACCACCACAGACCTCTGAGACAGCTCCCATGTACCACCACAGACCTCTGGGACAGCTCCCATGTACCACCACAGACCTCTGGGACAGCTCCCATGTACCACCACAGACCTCTGGGACAGCTTCCTTGTACCACCACAGACCTCTGGGACAGCTCCCATGTACCATCACAGACCTCTGAGACAGCTCCCATGCACCACCACAGACCTGTGAGACAGCTCCCATGCACCACCACAGACCTCTGGGACAGCTCTCATGTACCACCACAGACCTCTGGGACAACTCCCATGCACCATCACAGATCTCTGAGACAGCTCCCATGTACCACCACAGACCTGTGAGACAGCTCCCATGTACCACCACAGAGCTCTGGGACAGCTCCCATGTACCACCACAGACCTCTGGGACAACTCCCATGCACCATCACAGATCTCTGAGACAGCTCCCATGTACCACCACAGACCTGTGAGACAGCTCCCATGTACCACCACAGAGCTCTGAGACAGCTCCCATGCACCACCACAGACCTCTGGGACAGCTCCCATGTACCACCACAGACCTCTGGGACAGCTCCCATGTACCACCACAGATCTCTGGGACAGCTCCCATGTACCACCACAGACCTCTGAGACAGCTCCCATGTACCACCACAGACCTCTGGGACAGCTCCCATGCACCACCACAGACCTCTGAGACAGCTCCCATGTACCATCACAGACCTCTGAGACAGCTCCCATGTACCACTACAGACCTCTGGGACAGCTCCCATGCACCATCACAGGTCTATCTAGAGACCACTACCTGTTCCCTATGACAAATATTCATCTATTTGATTTTATTTGACTACGGGGCATGATTAACTTTTTTTCTGATGGTTAGAGGTTTCGAGAGAGAGATTTTCTGAAGGCTGAGGTAAGTGCCATTTAATAGGGCGTAGATATGTTTTCCTGATTTTTAATAATGAGACTTGCAGAGCAAATATTGCCAGGGACGTATAATAAATTTTAGCCATGAATGACAAACGGAAACAAGCAGGGCTTCCATTCAGAAAGGTGGTTTGTGCTCCTAGCTGTGTGGCTCAGAAAGTCACACTGCGCTTGACATCCTAACTCACCCAACGGTTCTGTGTTCTGCCTTGCATTGGCACTAGGTTGTCTAGCTTCTATTTTGATTGTGAATATATTTGCTGCAGCAACCATGAATAACAACGCATGCTAATAACAATGAAATACAGCTCCACTTGAGAAACAAGGTGCACAAGGACCCTAAAGAGCCTTATATCTGTCACTATACCGCAACACCGTGTTATGAGTTACTACAGATTATTAAAATAATTTAATGTAGTTATTGCACTGAAATATGTACCTTTCAGCCTGTAAGTGAAAGTAGCCTGTGGTCTAATAAAGAACAATTCTAAGAAAGCACCCCAAAGGGTTCTTGCCCAAGTCTAATTATAGGCGGTAAATTTGCTTCCTTCCAGAAAAACCAAAGAAAAGCTTTTCACTGTCTTTTACCCAATAGCAGTGATTAGTGCAGGTGTTCTAGAAGAAAGTACATTCACCTTAATGGCTAGACATAGTATGTAACTCAAGGATATTGCATATTGCCTTCAACAATCTTTCAATTACTTGTGAAAGTTGATGCCAAGCCAAAGCTCTCAGTGTTAACGCCAGGAGCTGGTTACTGCCGGAATTCTCGTCCTACCTCAGCCCCTAGGTTTCTCTGAATTCAGTCTTTCAATGTCAATAATTTAAATGCCTATGAATGTCTTCAGTAATGCCTGGTAGTTCAGAAGTTTGGTTTTTTTTTTTTTTTCCAACAGAAGCTGTGAATACTCAAAAATATCATGGAATGATTGAATTGTAGAATTCAGACTGTATTTTAAGATGAAAAAACTAAGGCTTAGCTAGCGATGCCATGTGCATGAGCTGGTTTGAAGACACAAGGCCATTTTGGGTTTTTATACTTGTCATTTGCTTTGAGGAGACTTGTTCTACAGATATCTATTACGTGGCAATCATTCATATTAAAGAGTGAGCCTTAGCTCTAGAAATGAAATAAATCTTCCCGTATCCCATCAGCCTTTTGTCTAGTGGCAATGGATGCCCCTAGCAGATCAAATATCATACAGTCACCGTGTGAAAGTTCTTCAGAGCTAGTGCTGCCAGACCACTTTTAAGAAAAGCATTTTTGTTTCAGGTAGTCGGGAATCTGCCTTTGTATACGCCATCTCCTCAGCTGGAGTTGTATTTGCCATCACCAGGGCCTGTAGCCAAGGAGAATTAAAATCCTGTTCCTGTGATCCAAAGAAGAAAGGAACTGCCAAGGACAGCAAGGGCACCTTCGACTGGGGTGGCTGCAGTGATAACATTGACTATGGGATCAAGTTTGCCCGAGCCTTTGTGGATGCCAAGGAAAGGAAAGGAAAGGATGCCAGAGCGCTGATGAATCTTCACAACAACAGAGCGGGCAGGAAGGTATGGAAATGCAATGGTGCTCATTTTGTACACAGCATGGTCCTATCAATCACTTGAGCAGAGCTTATCTAAAACTTTTCCTAGCGCTGATAAAATGCTGTAGAGTCACAACTTTCCACTGTCCCCCAGCACTGAGCTGTTTGTTCTAAAGAATACCACCGACTGGGTTAAAAGATCCCCACCCACACTCCACTTTCCTTCCCACAGCTGAGCTGAAGGAGTCCACCCATTGCTTTTGGCATTGTGTTGAGTCAAGTGTTTTATGGTCCCTCTGGATCCTGTATCATCTGGGCAGATAGGGTCTGGATTAGGATGTTACTTCCTCCCATATAGCAGTGGTACATTGAATGGTTGTGTCTAAGAGATAGCAATATCCACAGCATCTTCTCCCAGACTGTTCATGAAATTCACCAGGCACGGTTCATTGGCTTCTTCTGTATTCGGGAATGCTCTTTTAGAGCCAGACCCAGCTCTAACTCATAAAAGCTCTACCTTGTTTTTTGTGTTTTTTGCTGGAAGAGTAAGCAGACCAGGAAAGACTTGGCCCCCCAAGGGGTGCTCTGGTGCCTTATCTGCTAGTCTTCCTGGGCTGTGGGCCTGTGACACAGTAGTTACTCTCTACCCACTGTTTGCCAGATGGAAAACCAGAAACCCTCAAGGTCACGTGGTGAGTTGATAGAGAGTAAGGGCTAGAATTCAAGTTTCAGCTCCCAGCTCAGGGGTGAGCGGAGTCAGGATTAAACCATCTCAATACCAGTGCTTGGATCTATTGATGACACATCCCTTTCTTTAAGGTAGCATAACCAGAATGCTGCCCACTAGGTACACCTCTATATAGAAAGAATAAATTGGCTGGCCTCAGAAAATATTTGGTCAGAATTATTCTGGAATAAGCTAATTACAAATGGGAAGAGATAACCATAATTTGTCTTTTATCAATACAACATAGAAATGTACTGGATATTATAGAAAGGAAGATCAGTATAAAATTGAAAGGTCTCCAAGGGGGGCTTTAATAGGGAAAAGAATAGAAAAGAATGCAGATCTGTTTGGATGAAAACCTTTTTACTAGGCTCCTGGAGAGAGCAAATCTCATTTAAAGGAAGTCAGAAGGAAAGAACTCTTGCTTAGCACATAGACTAAGATGAGTGTGACCTGAACTGTTTACAAATAGTACCTTTCTTGAACTTGAAAAGTCAACATTCCTTATTTTCATGAATCTATGAAGTTAGGTTGACTACTGCCAAGGATATAGACTGTGGTTGTGCAATCCTACAGCTATGGGAAATTACTGTTTGTGCAATGATTTGGATAAAAGAAATTTACATTGACCTCTGTTTTGACACTGATAGCACGTGTAAAAGTTATGAACTGTGGTGTCTACAATAGGAGTGTGGTGCTTAATTATTCAGACAGGGAACACAGTTAGATTTCTCTGATCATTTGGGAGGATAAAGGCATGTGGTCATACACTGTATCCAAAGAATGTTGACTTACCAAAATAAATGTGAATTTTGCTTAATAAGTTATTAGATACTGAATGTTTCAACTCTTCAAGACAACAGATCTTAGCCATTATATTTTAGGCCCTGAATAACATGGCTTTTACTGTACATTACATGATTCTTCCCTGTGTAGAGGTGAACAGCTGTCAGGCCTCAGATACTCTCCTGCCTACTCTGCAAAACTTAGGAGGCTACTTTTGATTGGAATAAAAGTGCACACACTGACTTTTTAAAATGTGGCTTTAATTAATGGTGGGTGGGCAGGCTTTCTCAAGGAGATGCATGATGTCAGTGAATATGAACTTTAATGAGAGTAAATGTATTGAGATAAACATACGTCTCTAATTCTCTGCTTGCGGTCATCAGACCCCCCATTGCTCCTCCCCCTACTACCACCATCAGTAGGTCTGTGGAATCAAGATGTGAACAGGCTGGGTTGGCGTTTGAAGGTCGGCCTCCTGAGCTAAGCCTCCAACTGGCCTGACATGAGAACACCCAGCCTCCCATACTGAGAGCTTTTTTCTTCTTTGTTCTCTTTACGTGTTTCTCAAGTTGTCCAGTGTGAATGCTTTCCACGTTTTAAACTGGGAAGAAGGGTGGTAGAGGGGAGGGAAGACCGATACATTTGATTTAAAAGAAAAGCCATCTATTCTAAGGTTGTTCTGTTTAGCCAGTGCTAAAAGTCAGATGTCAACACTGCCATTCACAGTAGTCCCTCATTTCCCCCAATACCTGAACAGTTTAACTCATTTTTTTTAATAGCAGCTGGTTAGAGCACCCTCAAGTGTCTCTGTACTGTAATATCATTTCAGTCCCCCTTTGCTGTAATATCATGCATTTTAATCACAGTTTCAGGATTTATAACAACTTTTCCCTTCATGTTTACTTGGTAGAGTCTACTTTTCTACTTCCAACAGGACTATGAATAAGTCCTAGAAAGATAATCTACCCTGTTCTAAACAAGCATTCTATCAAGAAAGAAATTCCATAGCTTCCCTCAGCCTCACTTCTTAGGTCTAAAGAAACCATGCTACGAAAACTTCCAAATTATACTTGAAGATGGGTTTAAATTACACACAGGAGATACCACTGTTTGTCAATATTCTGTTTCCTTTCAATTCCTGGCAAATGGCTTTTGGAATTAGTTCATTCTTTCCTCTAAAGTGAAACAATCACAACTTCTTTAAACGTTTCAAGGAGTACCTATATCAAATAATCCTTGTATCCAATCAAATAATGCCCTTCAGTCACTCTGGAATTTTCCACAAGAGTAAGTGTTTCCATGAGAACAATAGGAATTCCATAGAAATACTTTCCCCAAATGGTGTCTCTGACCATAGTAAGGACAGAAAGAACATGGGATTCCAGATCAGAGCCACCTTAGTTTTCATCGTGAAGTACCTCCGGCTTTGTTCACTGAATTTCATTGTTTTCCTGTGTGGCACTATGGGAAAAACCAGTGTAAGGCAAAGAGCATAGCACTAGGTATGTAGCAGGGACTCAAAAATCGTCTTTTTCCCTTTGGTGAAGTGAAGGTTATTTTTAACACAGGTAATAGAACTTGGCATGAACCAATTTGAATGTTACTCAAGATTCAGTCTCATTGCTCCACAGTGCATGGACTACTGTACAATTTAACACACAAATAAATTACAGGCACGTAGTGCTTTCTAACTTACAAATTACTGTCCAGTGTTTTATAACTTGATCTTCCTAAAACCTCTATAGGAATCAAAAATGGTATTACTACTTCAATTTTTCTTTTTCTTTAAGGATTTATTTATTCATATGAAAGGCAGATTTAGAGAGAAGGAGAGACAGAGAGAGAGATGAGAAGAGAGAGGTTTCTATCTGCTGGCTCACTCCCCAGATGGCTACAACAGCCAGGGCTGGATCACATCAAAGCCAGGAGCCAAGAGCCAGGAGCTTCCTCTCTGTCTACCACGTGGGTGCAGGGACTCAAGCATTTGGACCATCTTCTGCTGCTTTCCCAGGAACATTAGCAGGGAGCCGGCTCAGAAGTGAAGCAGCCGGGCTCAAACTGGATGCCAGCGCTACAGCTGGCAGCCTTACAACCACTATGCCACAATGCTGGACCCCTTTATCTGTCTTTAAAAAAAATAATTTTTAAAAGAGAGGAAAGGGACTGGCACTGTGGCGTAGCGGGTAAAGCTGCTGCCCACAGTACCAGCATCCCATATGGCCGCCGGGACTTGAACCCAGATGTGGTTGTTCACATGCACTTGCTATATTGTCTCTGTTAAGAATTTCTAGGGAAACAGGCTTTCTATCTTTAAAAAAGAAAAAAAAATACCTTAGGAAGGTAGTTTTACTGACAACTTTTTCCCCTTGTATATCTTCACAAGTTATCTAAAATGTGTGTGTATTAGTTATTGACAACAGGGGAAATGCTGTGTTAAAATGCTGAAAAGGTGGGGCCCCACTGTGGTGAACTGGCTAAAGCTGCAGTCTGCATTGCTGGCATCCCATATGGGCACAGGTTCAAGACCTGGCTGTTCCTCTTCCAATCCAGCTCTCTGTTATTGCCTGGGAAAGCAGTAGAAGATGGCCCAAGTCCTTGGGCCCCTGCATCCACATGGGAAACCTGTAGGAAGCTCCTGGCTTCTGATTGGCGCAGCTCCAGCCATTGTGGCCATCTGGGGAGTGAGCCATCGGATGAAGGGCCTATCTCTCCTCCCCCCTCCCCACCTCTCCCTCTCTCTCTCCTTCTCCCTCTGCCTCTGCCTCTATGTAGCTCTGCCTTTCAAATAAATAGATAAATCTTTTTAAAAATAAATAAATGCTGGCCGGCACCGCGGCTCACTTGGCTAATCCTCCGCCTGTGGCACCAGCACCCCAGGTTCTAGTCCTGGTTGGGGCGCCGGATTCTGTCCCGGTTGCTCCTCTTCCAGGCCAGCTCTCTGCTGTGGCCCAGGAGGGCAGTGGAGGATGGCCCAGGTCCTTGGGCCCTGCACCTGCATGGGAGACCAGGAGGAAGCTCCTAGCTCCTGGCTTCGAATCGGCGCAGTGCGCCAGCCATAGCGGCCATTGTGGGGTAAACCAACGGAAGGAAGATCTTCCTTTCTCTCTCTCTCACTGTCTAACTCTGCCTGTCAAAAAAATAAATAAAATAAAATAAATAAATGTTGAAAAGGTAACTCTGGATCCTTCTGAGCACAATGCAACAGCCTTGGTTAGGGGTTCACAGAATTTCAATCCTGTCACTGTGAGTGTGAGAACACCGTTCTGATCTGAGTGGATTAAATTTGGCTCAGCAGGTAATCCATTAAGGAATCACTTTGGTAAATGCAGTGTTGTGGGTATAAAGTCAGATGTGGGAAAGAATAAGACCCAGCGGCCCCTGACCACAGGAAACTAGATTTCCAGCAGGGAGCCCAGTACCATGGCCGCACAAAGCAAACACGGATGCTAAGGAGTGTCGGAGAAACACGAGCCAGAGGCCCCTCAGCTGAGGAGATAAAGGCTGGGTCATAACTTTTACTGGTGTTTGGGCCAGAGATAAAGACTTCCCATGGATGAGATGGGAAAAATTGCTTTTCAGAGAAAGATACTGGAGCTGAGAGAACATCATAAAGTTGAGGAATGAGGAGGGCTCTGGGGCGCAGCTCAGGACTGAGAGTTCCAGGAGCCAGGATGCGGGTTTGAGTCTTGCTTGGACCTGCAGGGCCCGGATGTCACTATAAACATAGAGGAAGGCCTGGAACTGGGAAGTCCCACTGTTATGCATTTGTTGATTTCTCCAGTGTGCTGGGTATCAAAGTTCAATCCTATAAATGTTTGAGCTGATAACTTTAAAAATAGATTATGAAAATTATGAGAAATTTCTATCTCCAAGAATTTTATTTTTAACTTTAAATATGCATGGAAGAATTGATTTTGTAAGCTTCCTGATGTGTATTAATAATAAAAACTAGGGGAAGGCGTTGTGGCACAGTGGGTTAGGCCAACACTTGGGGTCTCCAGACTCCATATTGGAGCACTGGTTTGAGTTCTGGCTACTCTGCTTCCAACCCAGCTTCCTCCTAATGCACCTGGGAAAGCAGCAAATGATGACCCAAGTATCTGGGTCCCTGACACCCACATGGGAGATCAGGATAGAGTTTGGGCTCCTGGCTATGGCCTGACCTAGCCCTAGCTCTTACAGGCATCTGGAGAATAAACCAGCAAATTAAAGATATCTCTCTTTCTATCTTTCCCTTCCTCCCCCTCCCTCCCTCCCTCTGACACTCTGCCTCTCAAATAAAAAAATAAATCTTGAAAAATATAATACTTAGATTTGACAACTCTTAATGTTTTTATTTGAAATATATATATATACACATATATGTAAATATTTCATTTGAGAGACAGAGAATCTGCTGGTTCTCTCCTCAAATGCCTGCAGTAACCAGGGCTGGGCCAGACTGAAGGTGGGAGCTGAGAACTTAGTCCAGGTCTCCCACATGGGTGGCAGGAGCCCAACTCTTGAATCATCACCTGCTACTTTCCAAGGTGCTTATTTTCAGGAAGCTGGAATTGGGAGTGAGCCAGGACTCAAACCCAGGTGTTCTAGTGTGGGCATCTCAACTGGCAGCTTAACCACTATGCCAAATGCCCACCCTGATATTTATATTTTGAACATTATGGTTAATACTATTATCGGTTTACTCCTTAGGAGCTCTTAGATAAGTTTGTCATCTTGACTGAGGCAGTGGGCAGGGTAGGGCTGTGCAATCAGGAGAGCAGCTCTAATACTTGAATGTACCTTGGACAAGCTGCTGTGAAAAATAGAATGCACACACACACCCCAGACTTCCAGCAATTCCAAATGGTAGTTCTGTTACTGTCCGCATTTTGTATATGAGGAGACTGGGGCCAAATAGGATTGTGAGAATTAGCAAATCAATGAAATACATTTGCTCACTGAAGTTATCTGGAATTAGAATGTAAGGAGGCCTCTTGATCTTTGCATAAGAGAAGCTCAGGACAGGAGGGGATCCAGGGTTTCTAGCTCCATGCTCTGCTCATCAGAGCAGACCACCCAAGGTCGGTTCTACCAGCACTGGGGACAGCCACTGGGACAAAGTAGATACATCTAATTCCCAACTACAGGAAATGCCTCCTAAGTAAACAGAAAATACACACTGTACAAGATATAAGCATAGCCTAACAAGCAAATAAATCTAAGCTCTAATAAAGACTTCAAAGAATAGATCCTTTGATGCAACTTAAAATAAATAATAAATAAATAAAGGCTCTGCTCTGGGAACTGGGGTGTGATGAAACAGAAATCACACTCTTAAAAAGTAGGAAGTAGCAGTAGGAATGATGACGACGAAATGGAACCAAGTAGCAGAGCCGCACTGCCTTAACCTCCCTTCTTCCTAACCCTGCTTCCATAATCTTGACCATCTTTGTGGCCCACAAGTTTTGTTTAGTAGATACTTGTTTATCTTATTGGCATCCCTAGTTTATAAAATTAAATGCACTTAAAAAAATTAGATCACTCTGTCAGCCTCACCTCTGTCTTGTTGGACCCCAAAAATAATATGTGCTTAATACTGTAGCAAGTCTTTCCATATCACACGAATAAAAAAACTAGTTAGAGTGAAAGTCTCCAAAGAAGGAATAACTCTTAACAAAATTGTTACAGTTCCATGTAAAGTTTTATTATTAATGGGAAATGGTTTTTAGACTTGCCTCATTAGTCAGTAAGAATTATTATATATGAGGTTAGTCAACTGTAATGTTCCTGAATTCTACAAAAATAAATTCCACACCTTATATTTTCTAGCTAAGCCCACCCACAGTCACTGCTTTTTAAAAGAATGACAGTGCTCAAGAAATCATAATGTCCTATTGAAGTTAATAAATATTTGCATGAGCAAATCAGCTGCCTGGTTTGCTAATAAGTATTCCTTGTTTTCCCAGTCCAGGGCATGTATATTTGAAGGGTGTAAGTTGGTTCAATTTTCAGTAACTCCTAGCTTAGAGATGTGGACCTGTCAAAAGGGTTTAATTGTTAATAAATGTACTTGGCTTTAAGCCAGCACCTGAAAATTAAATAATATGTTTTTAATGTGTGTTTCCCCCAGGAAAACTGATATAGAACCAGAAATATGTCAACTGCTTTATGGAATACACCCAAAGTGAGGTACTAAACACGTCTCTAAATGCTCAAGTTTAAGTAATTTACTTAAAACACAGCATAGAAAGGGCTAAAGCAGACATTTAATAGGATTTCTGAGGCGAGATCAGTTGTGAAGGCAGCCCATATTCACACAGCATAAAGTGGATTGCCTTTCTTCTTATAGGGTAACCATCAGTATGACACAGTATGGGGTTTGGAAACTTAGCTAAATACAGTACCTGTAAAAAAAAATTATCATTTTCTACAAAGAAGTCTTATGAGGACTCCCTAACTGTTGCTTGGGCTCAGTTTTCAGAAAAGTTGATTTAAGAAACCACAATTTCATGCTCCTTGGGAGAAGTTTATCCTTATAACTGGCAAAACAATTCTTGTAGTCTATAATGAGATATGCAAACGCTAAGTGTATAAACTTATAGAACTCACCAAAGCCAAAGAACATGAGCCCAGGTGATTGGCAAACCCTGCTAAGAGAAACACCAGCCAGAGATTTCATGTGTAGACCCTGAGGTCAGGCAGGCTTGGGGTCTATCCTGTCAGCGTGGGTTATCTCACTTGCTGCTGGTGAGATCCAGAGTAAGTTCCTCTACTAATATCCTCACCTGAAAATGGGGATAATACTAGTACATACCTTATATGTTTATTTTGGTTAAGTAAAAGTGCATATAAAGAGCCTTGTATGATCTGACATATGGTAAGAACCTGGTCAATGTTCTATCTCATTATTATACTTGGAGAGTCATTTAGAGTGGAGAAATACAAAATGAAATCATTCCCACCTGCATGATGCACATATTTCCTTCTTCTATAGTTCCTTATTTTAACATTCAGACTTCTGTCTCTCTGGTGTAGACTGCTAATGTCTAGAAGTTTCTTTTATCTTTAAAGAACATTTAAAAAAAAAAAAAAACAAGTTTCTTAAATGATCAAAGTAGAAAACAGCCTGTGCAGATGGAAGGCTTAACATACTCTGCACCAAGAATGGAAGAAGAGCTACTTTAAAAAAAATCAGACAAGGTGTTAGCACTGAAGCAATCAAGGGGCTATTGAAGAACTGCTTTTTAATTTTCAAGATTTATTTTTATGTACTTGAATGCCAGAGTTAGAGTCAGAGAGAGAAATATCTTCCATCTGCTGACTCATTACACAAATGGCTGCAACAGCCATGGGTGGGCCAAGCAGAAGCGAGGAACCTGGAACTCCATCCAAGTCACCCACATGGGTGGCAGGGGTTCAAGCACTTGGGCCATCTTCTGTTACCTTCCCAGGTGCCTTAGCAGAGAGCTGGATCAGATATAGAGCATTTGGGACTCAAACCAGGGCTCATATGAGATGCCAGCATAGCAGGCAGTGGCATAACTCACTGCACCACAACACCAGACCCTATTGAATTTTAATGAGGAAAAGATATATTGAACCAAAAGTGGTTTCTATGAGTCTAAATACTAAAAGAATACTACTGTCCTTAGGGAACATCAGATTTATTTGCCTTTTTCAAGTAGCCTGATCAAATGAGCACATACGTACTGACAGGGTGCAACAGAGGAAAAATTAGATGGGGTGAAGGCACATGTTGAGAGTAGACAAGCTGAGCAAGAGGGGTGCTGACCACGGTGGCTGTGAGAATTGAGCAGAGGAGCCAAAGGGAAGGCTGGAAATGGAATCTTGACAGCAAACTTGCATTAAGAATCAAAGAAGAAAGAAGTGGAACTAGGGACATCTAGGAAAAGCTCAAGAAATAAAACAGAGGCCGGCGCCGCGGCTCACTAGGCTAATCCTCGGCCTTGTGGCGCCGGCACACTGGGTTCTAGTCCCGGTTGGGGCGCCAGATTCTGTCCCGGTTGCCCCTCTTCCAGGCCAGCTCTCTGCTGTGGCCAGGGAGTGCAGTGGAGGATGACCCAAGTACTTGGGCCCTGCACGCCATGGGAGACCAGGATAAGCACCTGGCTCCTGCCATCAGATCAGCGCAGTGCACCTGCTGCAGCGCACTGGCCGCGGTGGCTACTGGAGGGTGAACCAACGGCAAAGGAAGACCTTTCTCTCTGTCTCTCTCTCCCTCACTGTCCACTCTCCCTGTCAAAAAAAGAAAGAAAGAAAGAAAGAAAGAAAGAAAGAAAGAAAGAAAACAGAATCTAGGACCTAACAGTGTCATGGTATGGCCCGTGGGCATAGTTCTGAACGAAGCTTTCAGCAAAAAAAAAAAAAAAAAAACGCTGACAGAGACAAGTAGTCATGGTAATGGATTCTTCTTCCTGTTCTTCCTCTCTGTTGTCAAACAGTACTGGCCCACAGGAACAAAAACAACAAATTGGACAGTGCAAAAATGTGCAGCATAAGATGGGAAGATTTTCTTCCTCACAATCCTTGTCTACTCCCAGAACTTTTCAAAGGGCAATCTGACTCAAGGTTGCGGACAGGACATACAGGGGTGCTTCTAAAAGTTTGTGAGCAGTGGAATTAGAATGTAAGTTTATTTGGGTGCAAAAAAAAAAAAAATACTTAGAATCCATGCATACAAAGGATTCTTTAAAAACTCATGAAGTGAAATTAGGAAAAAACTATGCACGAGTTGCAAAGGTTTATTTGGTTGATTTTATTATCATTTTCTTTTTCACCAAAAACAAGTTACCTGTGAAATCCATTTTCCACAATTTTTTTGAAGTACCCCGAATGTTCTTCCTGCCAACTCACACCGACACGACAGTGATGGAATTAAAAGTGGTTTCTGTCGACAATAAGGAGAATTAGTCAATGAAATGAAAGCATTCAATGAGTTTCTGGAACATGGAAAGCAAATGAAGAAAGTGTAACTGATAAAGAAGGCTAGAGAAGCTAAAATCTAGAAAAGTAAAAACAGGGAAGGGGAAGAAGGCAGATCAGATGGGGTAACAACCAGGGTGGGAGCCCAGATTCTCTGAGAAAATTTCCCAGTGTAGGAAGGCACTGGAGAGAAGCATAGGCCTGAAGGTTGGGGTTAACTGACAAATCCAAGGGATACGGAGTCCCAGGTCCTTCCCCTGCACCCTTGAGTTTAACTCCTGGGAGTCTGGCATTGAACTTCCCAGGCTTTCCCGTCTCCTAGCAGGTGTGCAGTCCTCCCACCAGGAAGCAGCTCTCTCCCTCCGCAAGCCCCACCTACACAAGCAGAGTTTCCAGTCGCCTTCCATTTCATTCTTAAATATGAAGAGACTGCCAGCTCACTAGGCTAATCCTCCGCCTTGCGGCGCCAGCACAGCGGGTTCTAGTCCCGGTCAGAGCGCCAGATTCTGTCCCGGTTGCCCCTCTTCCAGGCCAGCTCTCTGCTGTGGCCAGGGAGTGCAGTGGAGGATGGCCCAAGTACTTGGGCCCTGCACCCCATGGGAGACCAGGAGAAGTACCTGGCTCCTGCCATCAGATCAGCGCAGTGCGCCTGCCGCAGCGCACTGGCCATGGCGGCCATTGGAGGGTGAACCAACGGCAAAGGAAGACCTTTCTGTCTGTCTGTCTCTCTCTCACTGTCCACTCTGCCTGTCAAAAAAAAAAAAAAAATTAGAGACTGTCCAAGGGCTGTCATCTCTTAGATTAAATTCAGCAGCATGAAAGAAAAAACAACACCAAAAATTGCAAGAAAATGACTCCAGAAGAACAAGCAGTAATTGTAGGGACGAGAAGAGAATTTTAAAAGAGCCTAATTAGTCTCCTCCCAAAGATACAAGACGATATTAACATTCATAAATAAGAATGGAGGCTTTGGAAAAGTGACAACCAGAGCACAAGAATGAGCTCGGAGGAGAAATCTCCCACAAGTAAGACAAAAAGCCCACAAGACAAATGGAGCTTAAGGGGGCCCAGAACAGCCCTCCCCTTTTCCACTTGAGTTTGAAACCCAGGAAAAAAATGGACAGATGGATGCAGTAAAGAATGGCATTTTCTCTACTGGAAAAAACAAGGCACTGCACTGGTGGGTACAGTGTCAAGCACCCAGCTTTCTGACACCCACTCCTGAGCTGGGCAGACGCACTCACACTGGCCCAAGCTGGGCACTGCAGCCCCTGCAAGGGAGGCCTGAGGCTGGATGGCAGGTGCAGATCATGCGCCATCTTTTCCCCAGTCTGGCAGAGTCCTAGAGAGAAGGAAGCCGGCCCATAAGTCCTGCTTCTTTCCCTGAATTCACCAGTCTCCTGCTCAGGGGAGAAGTGAGAGAGGGTGGAGAGAGCCAGCGGGGTTATTCTGATGGAATTTATCCCTCAAGAAGCCAAGGAGTGAGCATTGAAAAAATATGATAGAAAATGTAAGAGTCATACAGGATTGATTTGGAATGTTCAGCCACTGATTAATTAGAATGCCATAGAGATAGATTTCTAAAAGTGGGGAGGAGAAAACTATTAAAGAGAATGCAAAGAGCATGAGTGTTCAGATTAAAAGGACAGGATTAATGGGGGGAAGTATCACTGTGGTATTTCAGAACATTAAGAATAGGGAAAATTCTAGAAGCTTTTGCAGGAAACAAAATACAAAGTGAAATGAAAACAACCCCCCAAAATCTGTTTTCCAATGAATCGGTCAGAGATCACACTTCCCACCTGCACCACTGGAGGCCAAGAGCCTGTGGGGCTAGCCCTCCAATGTTTCGAGGGAAAATTCTTTCCAATCAGAATTCTATACCCAGCCAAGCTATTAATCAAGTGTGAAGGCTGGATGACGACATCTTAGACACGTAAGAATTCAGAGAATGTATCCTCGGTGCACCTTGGACGAGTTGCTCAAGAATGTGTTGCAGCAAAAAGCAGCAACAGGCCGAACAAGGGAAGCGGGGCTTGGAGCAGAGCAGCCGGTCAAGGAGGGCATAATGGTGGGGTTCAGCTGTGGAGCCAGGCCAGGTGGGAACAAGAGGATGCAGGTCCACAGGCTCCCCGGAAGTGAGAGGGAGGTGATGCGGCAGGTGGAATAATTGTGAGCAGGGTGTACTCAGTGGGACTGGTAGTAAACAAGAAAACCCCAAACATCCTTCATTACGTAGACTGTGTAATGGACCAGAAATAACTACATGCAGTCCTGGCACAGCATTAGGTCATGCAGTTAACAACACAGTCAGCCCTTGGCGTTCACAGGGGGGCTGGGTCCAGGGCCCCCTGCAGAGACCGAAACACAGAGGATGCTCTAGGTCCTTATATAGAAGGGTGCAGTATTTGTATACAACCTACCCACATCCTTCCACACACCTTAAATTATCTCTGGATTACTTGTAATACCCACTGCCATGCAGATGCTTTGTAAATAGCAGTTTTACTCTATTCTTTAGGGAGGAATGGCAATAAAAAAGAAGTCTGTTCATGTTCAGTAGGGCTAACTACACACAAGTAGGAAAGCACAGGGACAGGCAGGAGACAGGATCTGTGAAGTGCAAGCTACAGCAGGGAGCACCCAGGCATCACACCATTCCGGGGAGTCAGCACAGTGCTCAGGGAGCAGCAAATTCAAGTTTTGCTTTTGGAAACTTTCTGGAATTGCATTTAAACACTTGCAAGCAGCTCCATGCATTTGGGCCCTGCAGATACCGAGGCCTGACCAGATGGCGGATGCTTCTTGTTTTCATTTTTTTAAGAGTCAGCTTCTAGATGAATTGTGGGAGACGTCACAGCAGCTACAGATTAGAGGTCCTCACTCGGGCCTCTCCTGGTATAGCCCAAATAAAATGCCTCCACCCCCTCCATCAGCAGCTGTGGAGGAGGAACCACCACTCCCCACCCAGCGCCACTGAGACCACAGGGAAGCTGCCCACTGCTTTGCAGCTACTCACGACCCATCACCCAAACCCAACCACAACCCATGACCCATGACCTACCAACCCAAACACAACCTGTGACTTGTGACCCACACTAAAACACGACCCACCCACCACCCGCCACCCCACCCACACACCCAACCCACCACTCATCAGCTGCCACCCACCCTTCATTGCCCATAAAGCAGCTCCAGCAGAGAACACTGCTTGTGGCAAACATTTTCTGGAGGTTCAGACCTCTAACACGGGGTAGGAAACAACCAAGATTCCGTTTTCTTCATTCCTAGCAATGTCATGTCAGCGCAGTTGGCGGGATTTCTCACACTCCAGCCCTCCACGTGTCCCAGGACGCCTGCCCCTGGCAGGGCTCTCCTACCTTGTCCCGGGGGCTCCTGGGTTCTGAGGTCCTTCTCTCCCCGGCTCCTGCTGGAATCACCCTGGAGAACAGAAAGTGCCGTCAAGGCCTGGGCCCCACGCCCACTCCAGGGTTTGATTGACGTGGGCTGGAACGACCCCCAGGTGATTTTAATGGGTAGTCAGGAATGAGAACCATTGCTCCCCTCTCTCTAGTTGCCAAGGAGCAGTCTCAGATTCCCATTGTTTTCGTATGTGGAGCAGTTTGTACCTGTTTGTTTTCCCCTCACTTCCTAGACCAAAGGTACCCTAGGCTGCAGCCAGATTGTAAAACAAAGTTTCTTGCCTTCCTCCTCTGTGTGCTGGCACCTGCAGGCCTTTAAAAGGGGGGCGTGCCACATGCAGGGCCCTGCGCTTCGCTTGCATCTCTTGACTTCCTTTCACGCCTGTAAAACTGACCGTCCTCATTCTTCAGAGCCCCCTAATATTCCATTATTGGGTATAGACCACAATTTGCCTCATCATGTTCCTGTTGATCTCATCTGGGCTTTTGCTCATATTTTGCTATTGTTGATTGCACAGCAATGAACCTCCTTGTGGATGAGTGTCCTTCAAAACTTGAGCAGAGGGAAATAACCAGGCCAAAGGATACGAACATTTAAAATGTTGACAGGAGAGAGAGAATCTTCCATCTACTAGTTCACTCCCCAAATAAATGCCCACAACAGCCAGAGTTGAGTTGAATCAGGTCAAATCCAGGAGTCCAGAACTCTATGCCAGTTTCCAAAGGGAGTGGCAAGGACCCAGGTACTCGAGCCATCACCTGCCGCTGCCCAAGGTGCACACTAGTAGGAAGCTGGATGGGAAGCGGAGCTGCACTCAAACCCAGGCACTCAGATACAGGATGTGGGCATCCCAAGCAGCATCTTAACTGCTGTCTCAAATGCATTGCAGTATCACATTATTTCAGTCTGCACTTCTCTGATTATGATGAAGTTGGACATTTTTTGTGTGCCTTTTTATTAGTGCTTTGTATTTCTTCTGTGAATTCATTGTGTAATAAATTTGTGATGACTATTAGTTTGGAAAACAGTGTAATCCCTGCTGTTTGTCTTTCTGCTCTTCCCCTCCTCCCATTGTAACCAGGCTGTTAGATTATCCAGTCAATTCTTGATTATTCATGAGAATGGAGAGAAGTAGAGTATGCATAATTCAAACTTTCAGAAAATCACCATGCAAATTAAGATGTTAAGTATGCTTTTACAAAGAGCACAGAACTGGAGTTACATCCAGTGCTGCCGCGGTCCAGCTGAGTGACTCCTGGGAGCTTCCTCCTCCCCTCCCTGGGCCCAGGTTTTCAGCATGTTAGAATGGAGACAACAGCTTGCTTCCCCTCACTGTGACAATTGTATAAGACAACAGGTAAACAAACCACCGAGTGTGCATCCTGCACCCGTGAAAGGCTTTATAAATGGTTGTTACCGTTAGAGTGTTCTCATAGCATCTGAATATTGGGCTTGCTCTAAGCTAGGATGCCCAGTTGGCAGCATCTCAGTCCCAAATCATACCTATACTACGCTTCCAAAAGGGGCCACCTTCCCCTTGATCTCTGAGTAGGGTTTTTTCTGCTTCAGGGTGAAGTTCAAGTCTGCACATCCAACCAACAGAACAGGTGGAGGTCATCCCTGTGTGTAACTGAGCACGAGCCAGTCGTGTGTTAACAACCCGGGCAGGGGACATGAGCCAAGCCAGGGGCAGGGAGGATAGTTCCCTCTCTCCCAAGGTTAACGGTCAGATAAGGCCTGTAACGGATCTATAGTCAAGACCCGACTGTGATAACCGGTTGCAATGGTTCAGTTACAGTTTCAGAGCACTCGGTAATAAGGGAGGGCGGGTCCAAAGTGTGCTCCATCAGCAGCAGCACCACTGTACCCTCCAGAGCCTGGGT
This sequence comes from Oryctolagus cuniculus, assembly GCF_051225735.1. Classification (NCBI taxonomy): domain Eukaryota; kingdom Metazoa; phylum Chordata; class Mammalia; order Lagomorpha; family Leporidae; genus Oryctolagus; species Oryctolagus cuniculus. The sequence goes on along the minus strand of NC_142869.1, from coordinate 152,607,534 downwards.
TCCTGCATCGCCCAACACTTCATCTGCAGCTGAATTTTGATTCTGCACCAAACTGCCCTCCTGGCCTGCAGTCACTACTGCAAAACATAGCACCTCAGACAGAGAAAAGATATTTGTCCTTTTGTGTCTCTCATGTATCCCCCAATTTAATTTTTTTAAAGATTTACTTATTTGAAAGACAGAGTTAGAGAGAAGTAGAGACAGAGAGAGAGAGAGAGAGAGGTCTTCTATCTTCTGGTTCACTTCTCTAATGGCTGCAACTGCTGGAGCTGTGCTGATCCGAATCCAGGAGCCAGAAGCTTCCTCCAGGTCTCTCACGTGGGTGCAGGGGCCCAAGGACTTGGGCCATCTTCTACTGCTTTCCCAGGCACATTAATAGTGATCTGGATTGGAAGTGGAGCAGCCAGCACTCAGATTGGCACCCATAATAGATGCTGGCATTGCAGGCTGGGGCTTTAACCTGCTGCGCCACAGCACCAACCCTATCCCCTCCAATTTTAGCAGTTGATTTATGTGAGAGGCAAAGAGAGAGAGAGCTTCCATCTGCTGGTTAACTCCCCAAGGAGTTAACAGGACAGGGCTGGGCAAGGCCAAAGCCAAGCATCAAGGTCTCTCCATGGGTGTCAGGGACTCAACTACTTGAGCTGTCTTCAGCTGCCTCCCACAGTGTTGGGAGTGGAAATGGGACTCAAACCCAGGTTCTCCAATATGGGATGCAGGTGTCTTAACCTGCCAGGCCAAATACCTTTTCCCTTAATTATCTATTTTAAAGAGTAAAGAAACCTTTCTTCCAAGCTTGCAGGTTGATTTCTCCTAATATCGTATCAGCCCAAATTGAATTACCACTTGCCCCATGCTGAAGAAATTCAATGGTGGGAGAGTGAGATTACTATTATTCATTTAGGCCACTGTGAGGTCAGAGAGAAGCTTGACCTCTCTGCTGCCCAACACCTGAACATAGCTGTTGGTAGGAAAGGCAGGAAATGGTGGCTACACACATGATCAACAGCATCTGTCGCCACCACACGTGTTTGTAAGGATTTATAAGGCCTATTTAGAAGAGTCATTTTCAAATCAGTATTTTCATGTTAAAATGTCAGCTTTGAAGTTTATAACATGGAAACTTAGCATGACGAAGAGAGTTCAGTAATATTTCCTGTCATTTAAAAATTTTATTTATTTATTTATTTGAGAGGCAGAGAGAGAGAGAGAGAGAGAGAGAGAGAGATCGAATCCACATCCACTAGCCCAGGCTAAAGCCAGGAGCTAGGAACTCAGTCTAGGTCATGTGCGTGGCAGGAACTGGAGTACTTGAGCTATCACTGCTGTGTCCCAGGATGTGCACTGACAGGGAGTTGGAGCTGGAGCCAAGGCTCAAACCCAGGCACTCTGCTGTGGGATTGTAGGCATCACAGCTGGTGTCTTAACTGGCAGGCCAGATGCCCACTTCTCCTGGGACTTTTAAAGCTGGGGGTATGACTTACGTGTAAATAACAGCTTTAGCAAGAATATGCTTAGAAGAGGGAGCACACATGAGGAGCTGCCAAGCACTTAGCACACTTAGGATGGTGTCAGTTCTGAATGGGGCTGCCACAGCCCTCAGGAGGGGCCTGTGGGGGGCCCAGTGGGGAACCAAGATGCCCCTGCTAGTGCCGTGGCTGTGCCAGAGGCCTGTGCTCCCACGCATCCTCTCTGCCCAAACACTTGGCATAGAAAGCCTAGAGGAGGTGAGCACATAGCGGAGTGCTGTTCCTGGGAGGACTTTGTTCTACGACATAAGACATCCTTTGAAGATCCTGGGGTGCTGTGAGTGGGAGACTTCTTCCTGCTTGCTTCTCTCTCCTTGCCCTTGCTGAAGAGGACAGATTTCGAATATAACAGAGTCCGCTCTAAGAAGCAAAGCCGGCACCAAGGCCGGGCCTGGGAGGACTGTGCATGCGTTCCCCTGAGTACACAGAAGGCCACCATGAGGTCGTGGCCATCCTTGCCCCTTCAGCTCTTGAATACTTCTGACACATTTCCAGGCACGGGGACCCATTGCAACTGACATTCTGGAATGAAGAACACCTCTGTACCCCTGGTTCTAGTACAGACTCAGACAGAAACTAGAGCCTGCGTAAGAGGCAAGACCAGGTGGAGCACCAGGGCAAAACCACCAGGGGGCAGGCCACTGGGGAGGCAGCTGGAACACCAGTGTCTGTGTGTGCCCTGGCAGGGCAAGGGGTGGGCACAGAAGCTGCGGGGAGCTCCCTCTGGCTGTATGCTCAGGCCATGTAGCCCACATCCAGGCCAAGTACAGCAGCAGCTCAGAGAATGAGCAGAGTTGAATCTCCCACCTTCAATTAAAAAAAAAAAAAAAAAAGTTGCCCTGGCTGGTGCCGCAGCTCACTAGGCTAATCCTCCACCTAGCGGTGCCGGCACACCGGGTTCTAGTCCCAGTCGGGGCGCTGGATTCTTTCCCGGTTGCCCCTCTTCCAGGCCAGCTCTCTGCTGTGGCACAGGAAGGCAGTGGAGGATGGCCCAAGTGCTTGGGCCCTGCACCCCATGGGAGACCAGGAGAAGCACCTGGCTCCTGCCTTCGGATCAGCATGGTGTGCCGGCTGCAGCACACCAGCCGTGGCGGCCATTGGAGGGTGAACCAACGGCAAAAAGGAAGACCTTTCTCTCTGTCTCTCTCCCTCACTATCCACTCTGCCTGTCAAAAAAAAAAAAAAAAAAGTTGCCCTAAGAATTTTGGTCAGAGCAGCACTTTGGAGAATGTCTGTCATCTAGGGGGTTTGCTGAGCTGTCCACCCTCATCCCAGAGACCCCCCTGACTGGGGGACACAAATCAAGATGATGGAGGCCTTGACAGGCAGGCTTTTCCCTGTCCTGTTACTGAGCCAAGGTTCAAAGCCGCAGTCCAGTGAGATCTCTGAGGTCAGTGGCCTGCAGCATGGCCCTTGGTTGCTTCATGTGGCTTTGGGTGTCTGATGGGCACTGCCCCTAACTGTCAGTGTACTAGCAAAAGCTCTTTTAATACTTAGCTGACTTGGGGGAACAGATGATCTGAACAAGGGATGATGCTAGCCATGCGGAGGGAAAAACACAATTCTGAAAGTAGTGGACCATGAAAAGGGACCAAGGGGTAGATTTGGGTCAGAGTGCTCTGAGCAGAATCCATTCATTTGTACAAACTGAGTGGGAAAGACTTCAGCATCCACGTGTGTATCCAGCCGTTCCACATTCCAGCCCTGGACCCCGGGCCAGTCACTCACTTCCCTCCCCAGGCCCTGGGTGCTCTGATTGATTCGAGGACCACCAGGTGCTTCTGCATGAAGGCAAGCCAGAGGCAGAGGGGTCAGGGCAAGGTTCATTCAAATCCAAAGCAGGACCCCTGGAGAGTTCTAGATGCCCTCCCCCCAATCCCTGCTCTGTCCACAGCGCTCACACCCCCAGGAGAAAGACTTCCGTGTTGGGAGCCAGCCAAGATGGGCTTTCCTCTACTTCCTCTCTAAGAATGGACAGCAAATTCAGCCCTGTCTTCTAAGCCGAATATCTGGGCCCAAGCTGAGCGGTATAGCCTCTATAACTAATGTTACATCAACCACAGGGCGGCTGCCTGGCCTCTGCGTGCCACCCAGCATGATCTGCCAGTAGCCAGGCACCCTTGGACAGCTGCCACAACCTCTCTAAGTCATGCTCCCTGACCATCTGCTGCCTAAGGCAACACAGGGCTGTTAGGAAGACTCAGGTCACTAAGACGGTGGGTGTAGAGCACCAGCCCAGTGCCTTCAACAGGGACAGCAACCCCTCAACAGTGACACTGAGTGTGCCTGGCGTATTGAAAGATCACTTAGCAATTCCTTTGTTAGTTTGAGAAAGGGTCTGCATTTTTGATATGATAAAGCTTTGATTATTTAGGAAATACTCTAAGTCACTCCCTCCCTCTTCAATTCAGCCCTGTCCTCTCTTCAGTCAGCAGGGGTCTACTCCTCTCTGCACGTAGCTTAAGAGAACTGGCAGCAACAAGTGATCCGTCCTCCTCGTCCCCCAGTCATTAGCCCCAGGATCCAGCATCCTGCTTGCTCCGTGGTAAGGGAAGTTGTAGCAGGTGTCACAGGCCTGGGGCCACCTCCTCTGACCTTGCCCCTGTCCTCTCTGGCAGGCTGTAAAGCGGTTCTTGAAACAAGAGTGCAAGTGCCACGGTGTGAGCGGCTCGTGTACTCTGCGGACATGCTGGCTGGCCATGGCCGACTTCAGGAAAACGGGCGATTACCTCTGGAGGAAGTACAATGGAGCCATCCAGGTCGTCATGAACCAGGATGGCACTGGTTTCACTGTGGCTAACAAGAGGTTTAAGAAGCCAACGAAAAATGACCTTGTGTACTTTGAGAATTCTCCAGACTACTGTATCAGGGACCGAGAGGCAGGTAAGTTCAAACACTTCCTTCACTGCCCCGCGTCCTTGTGGTGATGGGTCCTCCACAATTGGCATGAGGTTCTGTGTCATCAGTGCCGGCTCTCCAAGGGTAGCCTGTGGCCTTCAGTTTCAAAGTTCACATCCCTTCTAATTCATATTCAAAGTGTGCAAGGAGCTGGGTGGATCATGTGCAGATTCCAGAGAAATGGAAACCCAACAAGAATGTACGTACGCGGGCAAAACGTCAAACATACGCAGGTTAGCGGGACTCTTCACCCCAAGCAGAATTCTGATGAGTGCACTTGTGTGCTCTGTGTGGCCACCTGGCACCTTTCCTATAACCTAGAGGCCCAGAGGTGAGAGCTTTGCCACATGGCTTCCCACCTTCATGACCATGGGACAGGGTCCCAAGGCTTTCGGCGTAGCCTCTTCTGAAACGTGCCCTACTTCACATTCTCTTGTGCTAAGGGCTGTGTATGAGGCACCTCGTTCGTTAAAGCCACAACCCTGCCTTCCATTCGCCATCCTGAATGTGGAATGCGGTCAGCTTCGGCACAGCACCTGCTCCCCTTGTCTGGTTTCACACATGCGCTTTCTCTGCTTCTCACCCCTCCCGACTGACACTGAACCCCAGGCTTAGCTCATCCTTTGCACAGACTCCAGTACAAATAAGGATGAGTGCAAAGAACTGATGGGAGCCCACAGCTCACTGTGGCTCAAGCCAGTTTCTCAGACTTGGTAGAAAGCAAGAGAACTCATCCATCAGAATAAAAACTGCCCTCTCATCTAAATTCAGACTTCGTTTTCCATTCCAAAATAATTGCAGAGGGATCCAGTCACACAGAGCAGATGGCAGTCACTTCTAACAGTAGACTGACCAAGAAATAAGACAAACGGGGAATGTCAGAAGAATGCCCAAGCCTCGTTTTTGCCCCCGAGTGCCCGTCTTTGCTTCATGGTGCGATGAGCAGGTTCTCTGTTGCCCCGAGCAGGTTAGGACACGAAGCCTGTGGATTAAGGAACACAGAGCAGAAGGACCCGATGCTGTGCCCCCTGCATTCCTGACATGCTTTGGGACCACTAACGAGTGCTCCGACCTGTCAGGCCAAGCTTTCCACAGAACCACCGGGAAACCTGAACTTTGCTACAGGATTGTCCCAGTGGCCGGCTCCCCCTCTGCCCCTAGCTAGCAGTTTAACCCCGATCTCTGCAAACCAAGCGTGCGCTTGATGATACCTGGATCCTTATAGGGCCCAGGTGTTAAATAACCCATGCGCAGGTAGTGGACTGAGATTACGGTGTGCATGATCTCTTTTGAAAAGATTTATTTGTTATTTGAAAGGCACAGTGGCTGGGAGAGAAGCAGGAGAGACAGAGTGATCTTCTGTCCACTGTTTCACTCACCCAAATGGCAGCAACTGCTGAGGCTGGGTCAGGCCAAAACCAGGAGCCTGGCTCCACCCAGATCTCCTCCACGGGAGGTAGGGCCCAAGTATTTGGGCCATGATCTGCTGCATTCCCTTGTGCATTGGGAGGAAACTGGATCAGAAGTGGAGTAGCTGAGACTCAGCCCATACTCTGGAGTGGGATACAGGTGTCCCAAGCAGCAGCTTAACCTGCCCCTGCACGCAAGATCTTATGGAAACCTTGCGGTAGCCCCATGACATCACTGCACTGGAGTTAGTAACTGGACACACACACATGCATGAACAAAAAGAAAGTGGCTCCTGGATGATCTGCACCAACCAAGCATCAGACTAAGTTTCTGAAGTCAGATCAGCAGCCCTAGGCATCATCGTCCCCACCGTACAGCTCAGAGACGCGAATGAACCTTCCCAGAGCTCATGTGTAGGAGGGGACAGATACCTGAGCCTGTGCTTTGACCCTGACTCTGCACACTTGCCTCTCCCTGTCTTGCAAGACCTGGGTATGTAAAGACCTTGTGAAGCAAGGATTTTATTTCAAATGTAAAGGATATGGCTTCCCCAGCACATCATTTCTAGCTCATTGAATTACAAGACTTCACAGTGATGCAGTTATACTTTGTCATATCAGCTACCTCACAGGTAGTCAGAGAAATAAGGACCCTGTTTTTAAGGAACTCTGAGTAATCCTCACTGCCTCTTCACATTACTGAGTTATTCTTGCACACTCTGCTTCCTGTACGCCCTACACTAGAACGCAATTCTGTTTCTGGATCCTAAAGTAGCAGACATATCTGTAGACCCCACCCCGTGGCAAGGATCAGTCTACGTATTCTGACCCCATTTTATGGGAGAGGAAGGGGAAGCTGTGAGAGGTTCAGGACTATGCCCAATGACTTGAGGTTGGAAAGAGGCTGAGCGATAGTTTTAACCGGAGTCTGTCCTTATAGCCACTTTACTCTGTCTCCAGCTGTACCAGGCCCAAGGCACACAGCTCCAGAGACCTGCTCTCTGAAGGAAGCTGTATAATTTATTTACTCTCTTAATTGATTTTATTTTTGCTTATCTGACCTAAAATCATGTGCATTTGGTCTAGTCCACTGTTTTCTAAATCAGGGCCCCTCAGAGACCCAGAGAATCAGAACTTGGGGCTGGGGCGAGGCCTGGTCCTGACTTTCTCTAAGCTTTCCAACTTTAAGCCCATCAAAGTTTGAAAAATTCCTGAGTTAGATAGTCCATGATCCCTGGCTTTCCCTAGTAGATCAGAAGTTCCGGGAGACATTCTTCAGGCAGGGGGTGCAAGAGGAAGTACCTGATCTGTGACAAAGGAAAAAAAAAAAGTTTCTTTATTTAAGGAGCTCCAGATAACTGTCACCCCAAAAATCTTCCTGCCCAAGCTTGCTCAGTGTGAGGTTATTCTTTCACATTAACGCCCTAGATCTTCACGTGTCCTCCTCCCAAAACTAAACACTTTACAGTGATTTTAGCCATCAAAGCTTTTGCTGGAATTAGCTTGACAGAGGTCACAAAAATCAGCCTTCTAGCAAGTTCTTGAAATTTCATAACCACATTAGCTCAACTGACCAGAAGAACCTCAGAGTCAAGTCCTTGGGGGGTGTTCCGGGTGAGGACAGATCTAGCCGGGGCCGAATGGGGGCCACATTGGTTGAGATCTTTCTAAGAGTCAGGCTTTGTGCTGCACACTGTCAGTGCCTTTTCATAGCAGTGACAGAGAAGAGATCCTGAAAACTTACACAACAGCACGGCTTTCTCACCATGCTACTGACCTCCTGAAATTGAAGGTATATGTGGGAGAGGGAGGTGCCGTGTAATAAAGAGGTAACACTAGCACACGGCAACATAATGGGAGTGCCTATGGACAGAAGAGCCTAAGTGACCACAATCAGACTTCACCCAATCAGACTTCACCCACGTTTCCACTAGGTCACCCTGAACCCCTTTCCAAGAGCCCTTCAAGTTTTCAAGAGTTTCAGAGTCTTTAATTATTTCTAAGAAACGGTAAACCCAAAAATCTATTATGGAAGATAGATTATGGCAGGAGCAGCAGCAAAGCACATTTGCCCCTAGTCTTCAACTGAAGAAAGTGAGCCCTATGACGCTCAACTATAAATACTCCCCATGCAGCTCAGATCTGGAGTACATGCAGTCGTGTGATGTGCATGTGACATTCTGCAGGCCAAATCAGAGGCTAGATCTTGAAAGCTGGGCTCTCTGGGATGAGCATTCTGTGGTTCTGTGGTTATCTACTCTGGTCATTGCCCCAGGCATCTGTAAATCAAAGGAGCCCTTCAGTTAGAGATAGGTTCATCTCTCAGGAAGGAATGCTGCCTCCTCTCCAGAGAGAGCATCTGCACCTAATCACAGGCCACTTTCAACTGGCTACGATGCAAACACCCCGACCTAGGCCAGAGGTCACCCTGCGGTCTCCCCACCGGCTTCAGGAAGCAGGCAGCTCCACGTCTTCTTCAGTCAAGTTCAGAAAACAAATAGAACTCAACAGTTGTTGAACTCGTTGCTAGCTGAACACTTGATAACCAGCTAGTAGCTGAGGCTGCGAGTGGTGTAAGCTTTCTAGTCTGTCTGGTTGGTCCGCATAAGTCATATTTGGCAAACAGAACTCAGAACCCATGGCAACACAATCCCTATCAGGGTGGCCAGGGATGGGTATTCCACAGAGGCCCTATGGTGTGACCTGGTTTTCAGGCCATCACAAGCGCTGTGCTTGTGTCCCATGAGATGCTAAACATCAAGGAAACAGCACAGCAGCCAACAGGACTTAACTTACATAAAGATTCCTCCATTGATCTGAAAGGCAGAATGCCAGAGAGAGAGAGAGAGAGAGAGAGAGAGAGAGATCCTCCATCTGTTGGCTCACTCCCCAAATGGCTGCAAGGACCAGCACTGGTCCAGGCCAAAGCCAGGAGCCCAGAACTCCATCTTGGTCTCCTGTGTGGGTGGCAGGGGCCCACGTACTTGGGCCGTCTTCCATGATGACTGGAACTGTTTGTGCCATGTTCCCTGGAACAGCACGTTGAGAACCACACAAAATCTGCTCAGATCAGGTAAATTCCTAGGCATGTTGGTGAGGCACCACAGGTTACCGATCACTTGGTTTCTTTTGTGGGGAACTACCAAGTACCCCTTTCTCTCCTCATTGATCCCCTCATCACACACAGCCTAGGAACACTTCCGTTTACTCTTAATTAATTTGTTGAATGAAACTGTTTCTCATATTCACATGCATTAGTGGGCATTTACAGAACATAAGATGTTTGTTGCCGATCACTTCCTTGGATGAGATAAAAAAAAATTCTCAGATAAGTGTAGGAGTTGACTCGATTGCTTCTAGCTGCCACCTGTCACTCCGTTCTTTGAGCCTTGGAGGGGCCTTTTTTACTTACTGCTGCTGTCAGTGGGATCACTAGGTTGTTCATCTGAGTCCATTGTCAGCATAAGCAAAATGCATTTATGCCCAGTGCCGTTTTCTGTTGCCGGCGTGATCTGTAAATCTGTGCTATTTTTCACAATGTAGACTTAGTGGAATAACCATATTTTAAGGATTCAATAAAATGCACCCTAATTTGAATTAATTGACAGTGGCAGTCAGATTGAATCTGTGAACACGAAAAACAGGAAGTTTTTTTTAAGAAAAAATTTTCCAGAAAAAACAAGTGTTCATTTTTCTTATTTCCCATTCTTCATCATAATTTGAACTTCTAACAGCAAATCATTTACTAAATAGATGTCCTTTTATAGAAACATAAAGAAACTCTTCTCTAATTACCATATTCATGTGGTGCAAACAAAAGGGTGGCATACTATAAAGGAATGAATTTGCTTACTTTGTTGAAGCTTTTCCCCAGGAAACCCATTTTATACCAGCTAATCTTTTCTTTAAAGCTATGCAAATTTCAAGTTATTAGGGAAAGCCTTGCATTTTCAATGAGAAGACTTTGGTGCCACAGATTGTACCCATTACTATTTTTACTGATTACTAATTTGGCAGCCATGGACAGATTAACTTCTCTGGTTTATTAAGATATGGGTGTTTTCATCTAGTAATTTCTATGGTTCCTATAATTCAATAAGTGGAAGAATTATTAACTAATTTTGTTCTAAGTTTGCAATAGCAGGATGTTATCAGGATTCCACAAACTCCTATAAGCTGTTGTTCTGGATTTCTGACATTCAAAAATGAGCCACATTCCTTGTGTGTGTTCCCTGTATAACCATAGAGAGATCTGAATTGCAACAAAGGTTTAACTTGCCTCTCCCACTAAAGCACTCAAGGTCTGGACAGTCACTTGTGGTAGAAGTAAGAGTACCCTCATTGGGCAAAGAGAGGACTGATCTTAATTTTTTAGAAGTTGTTTTTAATTTAATCCAGCAGAAAATGCATGCTGACCATGTGAGCACTATGCCATGTACAGAAGAAAGGAGAGAGTCTAATGCCTGTCCTTGGGTAGACGAGACGCTTGGGAAATGACAGTGCATGGGCCCTATTGCATGATAAGCAGTAGGCGCATGGCGCCCTGTGGACCATGATAAAGAAGGCCTGGATCTGGAAGGATGGAGGGGAAAGGCCAGTGCAGCAGATGAGAATGACTCAGCTCTCTGAGGAGTCTGTCTCCATGGCTGTGACACTGGAGAGTCGTGTCAGGGGCAGGGGATAGTGGGAAGACAGCCTGGTCAGTGGGTGCAGGTGCAGGCGGTGGGAAACACACTGGGTAAGCTACGTGGTGCCAGATCCAGAAAGGCTCACAGGGTCTCATCATAATGACTTTCATTCATTCTAGGATTTGCTCATTTAATAGGACATGCATTCCTGTGCAATCTGGCTGCTCCAAGTTAGAAAAACACTGACTAGAAACACGTGAGATGAGTGGAGACAGTGCCTTTCCTAAGTAGCTTTTGCTGTGCAATCCACAGTGTGAGGAAGGCGAGAGTCTTGCAAGTAGATGGATATGCGGTCTCCCATGTTTGCTCTTTAACATTCTTTTGTTCCCCCAATAAATCTGTGTCATTGATGACAATGTGTAAGTCAACCAGAGGAGAAACAGCCTATTGGCTGACAGGCTTAAGTGAATCTTGCTTTATGCCCTAATGGTCAACATATGGGCCTCTGTCAGCCTGGAGTGGCAAGAATTTCCAGAGGCATGGGCAGAGAGAGAGGTTGGAGAGAGAGAGAGGTTGGAGAGAGAGAGGCCTTCCTCCAGGCCCAGGAGGTATGGTCTGGGAACTATTAGCCAAAGCCCCCTGCTCCTCCTCTGCTGTCAGGAAGATGCATGTCGGTGGAGACAGAAATGTTTTTACACTGGGAACCCTGACTCCATTGTTAATTCTATCGCTCTGTGGATGGGATGCTCAGTTCTGTAAAATCCCCTCGGCATTGTCTACAGCATAACAGTCTCAGCTCCTGCTCTTCGGAAGCGCTGCTTCTTAGGTCTTCCTTCTCCCCAGGCCTGGGCCAGGTGTTGTGCCAGGCAGGGTGGAGACAGCACACAGAGGGAGGAACCAGATATACTTGGCTGGCTGCAAGCAACACTTGCCACAGCACAGATGTTACTGAACCTTCCAGGCTCAGCCTGGATTTGTGGACTCTGAGTTTAGGCAGGTGATCTCCTAGGAGTTTGGGGTACAGATGACAAAAGTTGGGGTCTGAGTCTGCAACACTGCATCTGGAGTTCGGGTGGGTCCCTACCCCAGGAGGCCATGCATCTGGGCACACTTCATGAACATCAAGCAAAGGGAAGTCAGGCTATCAAGGGTCCACCGTGGTAGTATCTTATTAAATCAAAGTGCAGAGAGAGTGTTACAGAGCAACATGACTTGCGTTAAATGTGAATGCATTTATCCTTCTAAAAATATCAGTTGGAGAGACTTTAATGATTGAGCCATTAAGTGAAAATATTTTTAAATGTCTCCTGTGGAGTACTCCAAGCCATCACACGTGCTTTTTTTTAAAGTTTCTATGTGATGAAAATATTTACCCTCTCAAGACCCAGTCAGTTGTTGGAAGTGGCTCAGAGAACCTGAACGTTCAGAGAGTTAGGCAGGTGAGTAGGCTCAGTAGTTGCATTTTGGGTGAGAGAAAACTGGTGTGATTGGCTTCCCTGGGTTCTCTGTAGCGAGGGCTCTGCTGATGTCCTCACCCAGGGCCACAGCAGTGACAGATGTCAAAGCCACAGCGAGGGCCCACATGTGGTGAAGCTGTGCATCCTGGCATTTCAGAGGAATTATTCTCATTCTTCAAAAAGGATCCTGGAATCTGGTAGGAATATCTGTTCAGGAAAAATGCAGCATGAACTGCTAACACCGCCTTAATCAGCCTTTTCCCTTTTCTCACATAACTTAAGGTGTTTTAACCGTCTGCAGTATCTCGTGAGCTGGCAAAAAGGCCCCCACTCAGCAAAGCTAAATGACAGAAACTTGGCAAGTTCTTCATTTGATACAAGACTTCAGGGGCGGGTATTTGGTCTAGCAGTTACAACACTGATTAAGACTCCTACATCCCATATCAGAGTACCTGGGTCGAAGTCCCAGCTTTGCTCCCAACTCCAGCTTCCTGTTAATGCATGCTCAATGGGGCAGCAGATGATGGCCCAAGTAGCTGGGTCCCTGCCACCCACATGGGAAACCCACATTAAATTCCAGGCTCCTGGCTTCACCCTGGCAAAGCCCTGGCTGTTGGCATTTGGGGAGTGAACCAACCAATGTGAACACACACACTCTCTCTCTTTCAAAATACATACCTGCATACATACACATTTTTAAGAAGACCTCAAAGAGAGAGCAGGAAAGCTGCCAAAGGGCTGTCATGTGGTATTCCAAGGGAGTCAGCTCTGCAGCACCTGGCAGGGCCCAGGGTGAGCTCCCCACGGATGGGGAGAATGTCCCAGCAGCCTTGATCTTGACCTCGGCAGGCAGACATGCTTGGTTTCCAATTCTGAGCCTGCCACCTGCTGGCTGTGTGTTCTTGAGTAAGTTACTTAGCCTCCCTGAACCCCCATTTCCTCATTTCCATGTTGGTGTTGATAATAGTACCTACCCTAGAAAGCTTGTGAGAGTTAAACAAGATAATGCAGATAAAATGTTTATCACAGGACCTACCTCATGTAAGTGTAAGTGTAAGCCATAAATATTGGCTCTAGCTGGGAACTACGAAAGACAGGGAATAAGAGACAAAGGTAGAGGGAAAGGAAGGAAGGAAGGAAGGAAGGAAGGAAGGAAGGAAGGATGCATGGAGAAGAAGAGCACAAGGAGAGGGCAGGTGACCTTCTCTATCCATCTGCCTAGAGGTGAAAACTCACCCCACGGGCTTGCAGGTGCAACCCGGCTTATTTCCGCAGCGGTTCCATTGTGGCCCAGGCGGGGGTGAGTGACTCACCACTTAGTACCTTGGTATATTGAGGACAAAGCTCTGAAAGAGTGTATTGCAAATATTTAGAACTAAACAAATAGGAAAATTATAAAACTCAGTGGCTCCCTTTAATCTCTCTCTCCCTTCCTCCCTCCCTCCTTCCTTCCTTCCTTCTCTCTCTCACTCTCTCTCCCTCTCTCCCTCTCTCTCTCTCTCTCACACACACACACACACACATGCCACACACAGTCTTGATTCTTTTATTTGAAGCATAATTATAGTGCTCTCTGTTTTGGAAAGACTGATGGGAGGTCCTTAAGACAGTGTAGCCCTACTGCTGTCAATAATAATGGGTTTTTAGAATAATTCTGTTATCATAACAGACAATAATAATGGGTTTTAGAATAATGGAAGACCAGCCAGTTTAGCCTCGATTCTGCCCTCAGGAAGTGCTCTTTGCAGAGTGTGGATGGAATGGCTGCTAAAATCACAGCAGGTATCAGTCAGCCCCTCTGTTCCACGGCCCATCAATCGAAGGTTAGACCCAGGCCCCAAAGCAAGACCAGCTCATCGCCCATTGCCGGGCAGCCTTAGCCTCTGCTCCCAGCAGGGCTGCTCTTGCCCCCTCTGTGGCCCATTCCCTGGTGCCCCTTCCCCAGACCTCAGAAAGGCTTGGTGTGGCTCCAGGCTGTGACTTCACCACTGCTCTCACTTTGGTGGTTCTCAGTTCTCAAAAACCCTCTCTCATCTTGGGGCCCTTGTCACACTCTGTTTGGGTGGCCAGTGGAGAGAGGCATGTTCAGATGGATCGTGTTTTCCAGCATATACCAAGACTGGCCCACTGAGCCAAGTCCTTGCCCCAGTCTTTGTTTCCTTATCTGAAACCATGTCTGTGTTAAGCTTTAGTCAATGGTCATTGCACCTCCCTCTCTGAGCTCTGATGGCGTTGAGATCAACACAATGAGCACTCCTTCTGTTCAGAGTCTCGTTCAGTATTCTGTGTTTGGGGGACAAAAACCACCATGGCCATTCCCCAAGGCTGAATTGGACCCTCAGCTCAGATTCCACCAGGCTTCGGCCCCCAGTGGGGAAGAGCACCAAGTTAGATTGGTATAAGAACCCCAGCCTGATGCAGGAGTGGGGCATTTCACCCACATCTCACCCCACACCTCACAGCCCCAAGGGCATGAGGAATTCTAATTCATGGTAATAGGAAAGCATCCACGTGTCAACAAATGCACATCAGCGGAAATGAGAATGTCTGTTGGTGTGAGGAGCTTATATGGAACCTCAGTGGGGCCTCTTTGGAACCACATGGGTGCATCTTCACATCCACCAAGAGTCTCATTCACAGCCCTGGCACCATTACCACCTCTGAGCAGAAGACCCAGATCCCAACCTCTCTGCAGAGTCCCAGGACAGATTTTCCAGTGACTCTCTCTACCTGGATGGCCCGCAGTCAGTGCAAACTCCACAGGCTGAAAACTCAACTCATGACCTGCCTTCCAAGCCAGCCCTCCCCCGTGCTGCCCGCCTCAGGGAACAGCCAAGCCCCACACCTCCCATCCTCTCACCGTCCATCTGCTCAGTCACCTGCCCCTCACCTCACCTCTCATCCACGACTCCCCCCGGTTCTCACCACCGCCTTCTTCGTCCAGGCCACCTCCTGTGCCGCTCGGAACCCCTGAAGCCTCTCTAACTCATCCCCTGGCCTCACTCCAGCCCTGTTCACTCCACTGGGCGTGGCACTCACTCACAGTGACCCTCCTGAGCCCAAACCCAGTCACGCTGCCTTGTGCGTCAGGCCCCCCAGTGGCATCCCACTGCCCTTGGGTGAAAGTTTTTGCCCCTTAACCTGTCACACAAGGCAGCCTCCCCTCCCCCTCCAGCACCTCTCCTGCTACGGTTCCCAGTGGAGCCCTGCGTTCTAGCCTTGCTCCTCACCTACTGCACATGTGATGTCTTCCTCCTCCTCCTCCTCTCCCTCCTCCTCCTCCACCACAGGAAAGTGCACCCATCACACATGCCCAGCTCAATGAATTTTCTCAAATGAATGCACCGTAGAACCTGTGCCCAGGGCAAGCTGCTGAAGAGGCCCAGGATTCCAGAACCCTCCCTCACATTCCTTCTCTCTTCCTCCAAGAGAAGTCGCCACTCTGACTCCCAGCAGCCTTGCTCGGTGTCCCCATTTTTGTACTCTGTAAAAATGAAAACCCAATCTGAGATGGAAGCCCTGGACCAGGCACCTGTTGCTGCCTAACAAGCCACCAAAAGTCTCCGTGGCAGTGAGTAGCCTCGTCGGCCTTTGCGGCTGCACTGCCCTTTGCCTACACTCACTGTCCCCGGGTCCCATCCTCCCATTCATTCTTCAGCGCATTGTGTCTGTCCGTTGGTGCCCATCCAAGGTCACCTTCTTGCCGTGGAGACCATGAACATGTTGCAGTCTTTTCTGACTTGATGCCTGCACCCCAGCTCCTCCACTCAGTGAATCACCAGGATCTAGTGATTCTCTCTTTAGCATACCAGACATTTGTCCTTCTTCTATCTCCACTTACTGTGTCTGCCCCAGACTATATCAGGAACCTTGAGCCTCGCCTCCCTCCCAAACTCATCACTTAACATGTTTTCTCTCAATTTAAAATCTTGACTGGCCCACCACCCACAGAACAACAAAATCCAAATGGTAACAAGGCTTGAAGCCACTTGAACCTGTCGCTCCAACCTTTTGCATGCTGTTTGCCCAATACACACTCTGTGCATCAGCCACAGCGAACCTGCATCTTTTGTGAACTTGCCCTTGGAACATCTGCCAACAGGTTGGCTCTTGCCTGGGATGCCTTTCCCTGCAGATCCACTCATCCTTCACATCCTGTCTCTATTACCTCCTCCTCTATAGAAGTGAGCAGCTGCTGGCTCTCTCTCATCCTGTTTGCTGCTATGAATATGAAGAAATGTCATTGTTATACTATACTTGGCTCACACCTACCTCTTAAGACAAACATTTCTCCGGATCTTTGCTTTGTTCACTCATACATCCCAAGCTCCCCGAAGAACTGTGCTCGGCACATAGTAGGTACTCAGCAAGCACTTGCTAGGCAAGTGAATAGAGGGTCAAGGTTATTGAGCACTTATTATGTGAGGTATCTTTATGCATCATCTCATTTCCCCCTCACCATGAGCCCTGTGAGGAAAGAGCTGTCTGTCCCTATTTTGCATTGGATGAAACTGAACCTGACAAGGTTAAAGTCAAGTTGGTACACAGCAAAGCCAAGATTAGAACCCTGATTTGTCCACACTCTAAAGAATCTATTCAGTAGAGTTGAAGCTCAAAATCTTCAGCAAATGCACAATTATCCTGAAGCAGGGGACATCTCTCTTTCCGGATTTCTCTCTTGACTTGCTTGTGAGTCCCTGAGAGTAGGAACTGGGTCCCAGTTATTTTACCTCCTTCCCTGCTCCCCCACCACTTCCTCCAAAACCCTAAGCAACCAGCGCAGTGTCTTACACATGTTTGTGTTCACTAAATGTTTACTCAATGAAATAATGGGTGTGCTGTTAAGAGGCAGCATTTGGCAGTGCATCCTTTTTGCACAATCAGTGATTTTGAGCGCTGTCCTGATGGCTGTCCCGGGTGCAGGCCCAGCTGCTGCCGCTTCTCCGGCACGATGCAGGCTCGGGGCCATCCCTGGCTGACCCCCCCTCCACCCCGACCCCAGCCCTTTGCCATCCTTCCTGTCCTCGTGACATTCCCCGCCTGTCTTCCGGCTCTCGGCAGCCGAGCACACAGAGACGATCCTGCTCCACCCTCTCCTTCTCTTGACCCCACGCCCTGCTTGAACCTTGCTGCTTTCCTGGTCACTCTGGACAGCAGGGCAACATGACATTTCTGCAGATAGCTGCACAGAGCGGACTGAGATAAACACAGAGTCACGAGGGGCTGGAGGGCTGATGAGGAGGGAGGCAGGCTTCATTCCATGGTAGAGGGACTGAAAATGAACTGTCACTGTCTTTGCTTGTTGACTGCAAGTAATAGCAACTGGAACAGTTTAAGCTCCAAGCAGAAATGCACAGGGTCTCTAGTACGGCTGAGGTTGGACTGTGGCCCGGACTCCAGGAGAAATGGAAGCAGATGCAGAGGGCAGTGCAGGATTGGGACAGCGTGCTCTCTCTGAATGACTGCTCATTCCTGTCCCACTGTGGATCTCCTCGGGGGTCCACAGAACTCAGTGTGCTACAGAGATAACCAGTCTGTCTGTCAAAACCACATCTCTGCAGGGAAACCCACGTGATAGGCCAGCCTGCATCAGGTGCCCATCCTGCTCCAGGCACTGGTGAGCAGGGTGGTGGGGTCGCAACACAGCTGCCAGGCACCCAGCTCTGCAGCAGGAAGAAGTGGAAAGGGTCGTTGTAAGCTGAGCAAACACTTTAAAATACCCACTGCGCTTAGTTCTGTTGTGCGAGCATGTCCCTGTGAAAAAGCTCTGGTGCTTCCTCTCTTTGAAAATCTTCCCCAGATGGCCAGCGCCGCGGCTCACTAGGCTAATCCTCCGCCTTGCGGCACCGGCACACCGGGCTCTAGTCCCGGTCGGGGCGCCAAATTCTGTCCCGGTTGCCTCTCTTCTAGGCCAGCTCTCTGCTGTGGCCAGGGAGTGCAGTGGAGGATGGCCCAAGTGCTTGGGCCCTGCACCCCATGGGAGACCAGGAGAAGCACCTGGCTCCTGCCATCGGATCAGCGCGGTGCGCCGGCCGCGGCGGCCATTGGAGGGTGAACCAACGGCAAAGGAAGACCTTTCTCTCTGTCTCTCTCTCTCACTGTCCACTCTGCCTGTCAAAAAAAAAAAAAAATCTTCCCCAGAGTACATCCACGTGGACTGCCACTTAACCAATTTGACCCACGGATGCTGTTCCGTAGGGAATTAGCAGCAGCCTCACAGTCTCTGTGTCCTGCTAGACTGCTGTGGGTTCCATCGGCTGCGCTGCACCCTTCCTCCCCAGGGTCTGAGACAAGCGGTGCCCACACCTCTCCTTCAGCCACCAGCGGTCTGTTCTCTTTCTAGGAAGCCCATGTAATCAAATCTGGGGAGAGGGAGTTACCTCCCTTGGAGGGTTCCACGCCCTCGCCAATTCCAAGAGCGGTAACTATTTTCTTACTGTGGTTTGAGGTCAGGAGAGAGGAACCAGGCGAGAGCTTTCTTTCCTTCTGATCTGGCCTCATCCATTTGATGATCCATCCGGCCAAGGCTGGGCAAGGATAATGGGCAAAGTTTCTACCCCGGAAGTGGGAGCTGGATTCAGGATGCCCAAGGCACACCCAAAGCTTTGTGTCCATCCTTGCGGTCCTTGGCCCTCAGCTCTGCTCCGCTGGCTGCGGCTGGCACAGAGGATGAACACAGCGTGTGCCCCCCGATGGGTGTCACTGTCGCAGGCAGTGGAGAAGCAGAGCCCTGGGCTGGAGGATGGCCCTCATGACCTGCTCCTCCCCAGGCGTTTTGTATCCACCCCCAGACCTTTTCAGTGATACCTCCCCGGCTTGTCTTCCAGGCTCCCCGGGTACAGCAGGTCGTGTGTGCAACCTGACGTCCAGAGGCATGGACAGCTGTGAAGTCATGTGCTGCGGGAGAGGCTACGACACCTCCCGCGTCACCCGGATGACCAAGTGCGAGTGTAAGTTCCACTGGTGCTGTGCCGTGCGTTGCCAGGACTGCCTGGAGGCCCTGGACGTGCACACATGCAAGGCTCCCAAGAGTGCTGACTGGACAACCCCAACATGACCCCAGCGGAGGTCACCACCCACCGACCCTCCTGCAAGGACTCCACTGGATCTGCGAGGACACTGGACCCATGGGCTCTCTTAGGGGGGATATTTCTTAAGGCATGTGGCCTTTGTCTCAGCAGAAGCCCCTCCCCTCCTTGGCGGCCCCAGTACTGGGGGCCATGTGCTGCATACCACACATGCCCTGTTCTGTCTGCCGCCTGGCTCTCTGGGGTCCCCCCTCTTCCTGGGGAGTTCTCTTTGGAACCAGGCTGTTGGGGGGAGGGCGGCAGGCCCAGATCGCCATCTTCACCCTTCTAGACTTTCCTTTTTCTAGAGCTGTTGGCCAGGAGGACAGAGAGTGTCTCAAGGGAGCTTCCCCTGCGTCCTCCCACACACAATCGCCGTGAAGAAATCTCATCCTTCTCTCCAGGAGTGGGTGCGGGGCGGGGGGGGCAGTAAAGAAGACAAAATCGACTGTCATTGATTAACTTAAATTCTTGAAAAATCCAGCAAGGTTTTCCTGTGATCAGTGGATGCCAGGGGCCACCCCACCCCCTCTGCCCGCACCCTGGGGTGAATGGTCACTGCCTGGGGGAAGGATGGCTTTCAATAAACTTCAGGTTTCAAATGCACACTTTCAAGGGACTCATTGCCTTGGCCGAGTCTGACGTAAAAAGGTGGGACTGTGTATCCTTGGGGATGGTGATGTTTTGAATCTTTGTGCTAGCAAAAGGCTCATAATGGCGACTGCTTTGCATCGCTGTTCCCTCCATGTAAAGAATCTGTAGGGAGTGAACCTTCCCTCTGACTTGGGATCTGAAGGGAACTACAAACGAAGATGGGTGATCTGGCAATATTCTGTAACTATTGGGTGAACATGGTGGAAAATGATTTTGAGCATCAGAAAGTGTGAACAAATAAGAACACGGGGTGGGGGGGATGGGGATAACATTCCTATCTGGTGTTAAGGCATGTGACCAGGGAATGTCGTAACTGAGACAACTTTGAGAATGAAAACTTGGAATGACAGGAACCAGTGAACCCAAATGCTGATAGGGAGCTTTCTGGAGCTCAGTAATGCTCGGGACAGCCTTCGGGCAGATGCCTAAGAGAAGTCAGCCTCGTATGCCAAGGAACATCAGCTATGCCCATCACCCTTCCAGCACACTTTAAAGACCTGTCATTTTTAATTGTGTTTATTTGATGCTTATAAGATGACGTGATACTGTAGCCTAAAGCAAATGACACATTGCCTTGCTTAGAAGTCGGTAATCCTACTATATTATATTGCAAACAAATCATTAACTTGGAGACTATACTTAAGGGACCCAACTGTAATTATGGGAACATCAGTATGCAAATAGTGGTTGGCTTCTGCCATCAGCCAAAAGATGACATTCAGGGAAATCAGAGAGGCTGCCTACCCTGTGTGTGTGTGTGTGTGTGTGTGTTTTAAACATTAACTGGAAGTTAGGTGAAAGACAGGAAGTTATTTCTCATCTCCCTGTGCAATGGGTTTCTTGTTCTAAATATGATTTCTTCCCTGAGTTGCAGTCATTAACAGGATGCTTCATTATGTGCATCTGGTGTCAGATTACTGATGCTTGCTCATCCTTTCACACTTTGATCTTCAGTTTCCCTAGCCTCGTTCTGCACAGGTCATTTAGACCAGAGGCTCGTGGAAGACAGCTCACTGCCTCCTATTCCCTGTCACTCCTTCCCAAATCCCCAAATGATTTGTTTCATATTTCCATAGTGACACTTGCCCATTTAATTCCATGAGTGCAGAGGGTGGGGGCGGTGGAGCTGACAGTGGCTGCCCTGAGCATAGTTGGGGGGAAGGCCAGGCCTTGCTGTGAATGACTGCAAGGGAGGTGGAGGCACAGCCCTAGCATTTGCAAAGCCATCAGCCCTTCTTCCTGTGAGATCAGCCTCGACCCGGAAGATCCATAAGTACATTAAGAAATGAGTTTTAGAGGACATCTCGGCACCCCCTCCCCGCTCCAGCTTGGGGAAACTGAGACCAAGAGAGGCAAAGGAGTCTGTGCAAGTGTGTGCCAGGCACATGGGCCCATGCTGAGTACTTGAGAGAGTTAAGCCCCTAATCCATTCAATGAAATGGGTTGTTCTCAAAACAAGCTCCTTAGAGTCTATGTAAAGTTTAGCTTCCACTGGGATGCTTGGGGTTTCTTATTCCTGGGGTATTTCCATCTGACTTTCTGTTTCAATGGAGGTGTATCCTATTCTGTGGGGAGGCAGAGCACAGCCTATCCATGTGGACACCTTGTAAATCGCCCTATCTGTAAGGGGGACGATGGCAACTTTTAGAGTGGCCGTGGTGCTCACTGAGGGGGACATAGTAAAGCTGCCTTGACTTCCAAAAGAGGAACTTCCTGTTATATGGGGGGAAAAATTAAAAATAGGTGCAGATAATTTCAAACTCATTTTCTTTAGGGTTTGGTAGAGGGTGCAATGCCAGATTTCTGAACTATTAGGGTTTGGTAGAGGATCCATATGCTAGGTTTCTGAACTACCCCAGACTCTTGATTGTCTAAGGCTTTTGAGGAAATCCATGGCATGAATTACCTAAAATACAATAGTGGGAAAGCCCACTCAAGTGAGATCCACTTACAAACTCCCTCCTAATAGAAATTTTATTTAATTTTTTTCAAAGATTTAATTAATTTGAAGGGCAGAGTTACAGAGAGAGAAGTGGGGGGAGAGAGAGAAAAAGAGAAAAAGTTCTTCAATCCGCTGGTAAACTACCAAAATGACCCAAATGACCAGGGTCGGGAGCTTCATCCAAATCTTCCACATGGGTGCCGGGGCCCAAGCACTTGGGTCATCTTCCACTGCTTCCCCAGGCCATCGCAGAGAGCTGGATCAGAAGTGAAACAGCCGAGATTAGAACCAGTGCCCATGTGGGATGTTGGTGCCACGGGGCAGCTTAACCAGTTACACTACAATGCCAACCCCTAGAAATCTTAAAATAAATGAAAGTTGCTTGGCCCAAGATAATGCCATCAGCTTTCTAAAATATCCCAGAAAGCTCCTGCCACGGGAGATCTTTGAGTAGTTCATTTAAGTTTTCTACCAAGAGCAGTGTTGCCTACACGTGGGCCTGGGAACCAGCATGGGAGGGGTTTCCTCAACAGGTCTGCTTCCCTACAGTGCTTTGTGGAGCCCACTGCTGTCTGCCTGTGTTCTGAGAACAGCCTTTGTCAGGTGCTTTCTGATGCAGCACCCTGGGCTGGATGCTGGACTCACCACGTCTAGAAGAGTTCCTGTCTTGCCCTGGCCACTCATCCCCTCAAGTGGCTCCAGCACAACACAGCCCAGTGCTGAGGCCACACCCAGCACTTGCCCTGCGTCCCATAGGAATGAGGGCCCTGACGTGTCACGGATACAGAGGCCTCAGGACGGAAATGGGAAAGGCAAGCCCTCCCTGCCCCACACACCCAGATCACTGATGCTGTGCCCTCCCTTATTCAGGGGTCCCCAGATGGAAGCAAAGATCTGAAAAGAAGGATCTGCCAGGTGACAAGGCAGTGTGGTGGGTCAGATTGGGAGGGTGGGCAGGGGAGGGAGGTGGTGCCTGGTAGCTGTTGCCAGGTAGGTACCTAGCTGGCTTGGTGGGCAGTAGCTTTTTCTGCTCTTATTGACAATCCCTACCACTTCATTGATTATTATTGATGCCCTGTCCTTGCCAACCAGAACCTTTTCCTGAGGCCCACAAGGCTCAGGGTCCCCTGGCCATGGCTTCCGTTGTCCACGCCTGCTGAGCAGTTCAGTTCAAGGTGGGCCAATGTGAATTTCAAGAGCTGATTCGAAATTGTCACAGCTTTATTCCTTTTTCTTAGAATTATTACCAAGCTTGAAAAAAGCCAGGGGCCGCACGTCTTTTTCATAGAAGATTTTCAAGTCAGAAAGTCCTGTATCACCCTGACCTTCCTGAGCCATGTTAATTGGCTAAGGCGCCTCCCGTGGACTGAACGCCGGCGCAGGGCCATCCACCAGGCCGGCGTGACCATGCGTGTGCTCTGCCGGGCTGCAGCATCCTCAGGCCAGGATCTTGCTTGTTGTTACTCTGCGGTTACGAAAGGCCGGCTCGAGCAGCCTGCTGTTGTCCCACTAAGCAGAGAAACATTCATCCCCCTTCTCGCCTGCTCTCAAATAAAGGCTCCGAAGAGAATGCAATGGACCAGAACCATTCTTTTGTGCCTATTTACTGCACTTGAACTTGGGTTTCCTTGTCTTAAAAGCAAGAGCTGTACTCAACAAATAAGCCTCGCCCGTTCCAAAGCCGGTGCATACCTTTGGTCAGGTATCTGCTGCTTTTCTGAAAAGCAGGCTGCTGGTGTGAGCTGACAGCGGAGGCGTGCCCACTTTGACCTTCTCCTTACCTAGGCGGAGAAAATTCTCACTCATCCATGAGAACGTGCTTCACATTTTTCTGGGGATCAGCAAGGTGACAGGTGGTTTACAGAGCCCAACGTGATCATTATTTTTCTAAATCATAGTTCCAGCTTTAGCTTTTATTTCCCACTGATATTCACATGGATTCCTGTTTAACCAAACCTCCCACTTGCACAAGCTAATAAAAGTGTCACGCAGGTTGTTACAAAGAACTATTGTTATTTACAAGTCTACATTTTCTGTGAAATCAAAACATAATAAAGTGAGTTTTCAGTGTTAACTTTGTTATTTTAAACTCATGGTAGTCTCGCCAAACCCTCTGGTGAAGAGCAGCCCGTGCGGGTTATGGGAACTATTGCCCTGTCTTTTCTCAGGATCTCCCTTAAAAGAGCCCCAGCAAGACGCATCTGCCACATTTGTCAAGGTTTTCAAGGCAGGCCATCGACTTACCTTACCGATCACTACCGTTAGTGGGTAGGACATAGTCACGGCTGAGGAGTGATTCCAGATCTTCGCCCCATGTTTTCCTGTGGGTGCCAGCTCCATGGGAGTCCCTCTCAATGCTTGCGTGCTTTGGCAGTGTTTATAAATTCAGTGTCTCTCACAGCAGCAAGCGCCCTCCCATTGATCCCCTGAATTACTGCTCTCGCCGTTAAGTGCTTACTCTTGGCTGAAATGGCTTTTCCTCAGCTTGATTAGAAACATACAAGATCCCTTGCCCCGTTATTGAGATCCCTGCATCTTGATTACGAGGGCTATTTATACCATGCACTAAAAGCTCAGAAGAGAGGAATAAATTCTCTTCCAGCCAAACAAATCCAGCCCCCCATTTCCTCTTCCCTGGTGAGCTGTATTTTTGGGGTGAACTGACTCAGGCGCAGCACTAGTTCTGTGCTTTAAGCACCCCAACATGGCCCTGTAGTTGGGCTGCTAGCTCTCCCTCTGGGACTCCATTGACCCCTCTAGAAATCCCGCACCTGCTTGGAAGATCTGGAAAAGAGATGGTAATTAATGTATCTATGGGTGTTGTGCAAAGGACAATGCCCCAAAATATATTTGCCTAGGATTTGTCCTGTTATCTCAGCCTTTGTGCGAGAGGGCTGTCCTCTCTGTACATGATAGAATGTTTAGAAGGCACTCTGCTCTCTCCCCATGGCATGCCAGGTGTAATAACCAAAAACATCTCCAGATTTTGTCAACCCCCAAACAGGGCCCAGGGGTAGAACGAGTCAAGTCCAGGTAGGTCCCACAGTGTGGGAGAGCCTGAGGCTCTTGGGTGTTGGGATGGGTACCAAGTGCTTGCAACTGGGCAGGGACAGGGGTTAACAAGAATGAAAATGGGACTTTAGAAGCTGGAGGCAGCATTCTTGTTAGGAATCCCTCAGTTTCTTTTGCTCAATGTGGGGGAAGGGAAACCCCCAAGATTTGAGGGGCCAGGAAGGTGGAGGAAGGAGAGCATTCTGGGTCTGCATCAGAGGGGAGGAGACCCTGCAAGATGGAGAAGGTCTGAGCAAGAGAGGAGATGGTGAGAATGCCCAGCGTAGGCCAGGAAGGGTGTCACTTTCAGGCTGTTCCCTGCTGCCCACCCCCTGACTTCCAGCTGCTCCTCGCTGTTCCAGCCCTACCCTGGCCTCATGCACGGGATACGTCAGCAGAGCGAAGGAGCCGAAGTGCTGCCCAACAGGTGCCAATACAGAGCCGGAACAGGGAAACACATGCTGGAGGTGAGATGTGGTAGCATGGAGGAAAAGGCAGCCTGGGGGATGGGCGCCAGCAAGGGGGCCCCTGCTGGCCGAAGACCTCTGGATGAGACGACAACCGAAGGCGTTCTACCCAGACGTAAGCACAAAGCCCGTCACCGCTGACTTGAAGGTTTTTTTGTGGGCCAAACTGAATTCACATTTACACTGCCAGAAGAACAGATGAGAACGACTGGGGTGAGCATGTCGCTTGTCATCTGCTCCTTCATGGTATTATGCAGTCCTAGGTTGCAATGTGCTTAACATCTAATCAGCACAATCAATTTAACATTGAGATTACATTTTTGACTCTTAAGTTGATTGCGTAATTTCCAAGTAGTGACTGGCCGTGTAAAAGCCCCCGCCGTGAATCACACGCTCTGGATTTCCCCATGGAGTCCACCCATTCCCCTCTTAACAGCATCGCAGGCTTTCCTAAGTTCCACCGAGGACAGGAACCACATGACTTCCCACAAACCCAGATCTAGTAATTCAGTGACGAAGATGCAGCTGGTCCCCACTCAGCCGACAGCCACACTGGTCAGAGCACAGGCCGGCGAGCTGCACAAGCCCATCTGTCAATGTTTAGGGGCTTCGTGTTACAGGTGGAGGTCACACGCCAGCCAAACAAATAGCAGGAAATACAGCAAACATAACCCGAATTGGAGTCTCTGAAAGTCTCTCCGTCCGTCTAAACTCCGGCATCTGCCCGTTGATCATTACTCTCCAATAGGAAGGCAGGCTTCGTGAAAGGCCTTGAACCCTGAGTCGTCATCTTGGAATCATGTTTAATCAAGACAAATATTCCCAGCCTAAGAGTCTGATGAGGACGAGAAGGGAGTGCGGGATTAATTTTCCTATATATTGCTGTAACTATAAACAATGCCCTATCTTCTCAACAACTCGCATGAAATAATAAGCACCAGTGTTTTTAAAAGTATTTACACCAGCCCTTGGAGATTTTATTAGAATCATGATTCACAGATGAGAAATTTTCCTCCTCTACAGAGTTTAGTAACTAGAGTAAGAATTACTCAGTAGTCTGTCTATACAGACGCATGAATTTGAATGCTTCCTCTGTCTATTAACCATTCATTGGCAAATTTCATTTTTCCAAACTCACTGAATGGTTGAGTCATGATGATCCCTCCAGCTTACATCTTCTAGACAGATAATTAAACGGTTCCTGAAAACCATGTGGGCCTGTCGTGTGGAAATGGGACTTCAACAGCACAGGGACACTGGGGACACTTCCAGGGTTTTGAGAGGGAGGGTTCCTGGAATCACAGACATGCCACATTTGGAAGGAACCTGGCTGGTCATTTATTCCAGCCTTTGCATTTTATTCATGAGAAAACAAAAGAAACTTGGTGTTTCCGACTGATGTGAGCGAGACGCTGAATCATCCCGGGGGAAGAGCTACTATTAGTCAGTCAGTCTGCGTGAGAAGCGCCCAGAAGTCAGGCTCTGCACCACGCTCTGGCATGCAACAGGGACCCAGACAGACATGTCCTGCTTGGCATCATCACTTCTCTTCTGACTTCACAGGCACTGTCATGTGCGTAATTGGATTGAATGCTTGGAACTCCTGTTAGACGTGGATATGATTATCTCCATTTTGGAGCTGAGGCAAGTTTCAGAGGATTTAGTAATTTGCCCCAGGTCAAAAGAGGCTTAGAAGCTTTATAAGCGGCACTGCCTGGACGCAAAGGGACTGCCAAGGGATTTTCTATGACTTTTTATTTAATTTCTATGAAATCCAGACAGCAAATTATATGTGGATACACATTTAATAAAGTCCTACCACTAAGTGACTTTTAATTTCACACTTAACAAGGTACTTTTATCTCAAAATACTTTTGAGATTATCCCAGAAAATCTGAGATTTGTGGTTATAAAAAAAAATGACTCTTTCAGGTAGAGATTCAGTCTACAGCTGAAGATGGTTCTAGAATGTTACATATCAACTTCAACATGGACCCAGGCCCCTGGGTAATGCTTGGTTACTCAGGTTGAATGAACATGTCAATAAGTTTTTGAAATATCCTTCATAATAGCCTTACCTACTTGTACTAAAAAAGGAGATGGGGTTGCCTCAGCAACAATGTCCAAGAAATGTTTTAGTTGTATTTAAATGTAATAACATATTTTAAAATATTTTAAAGATACAAAGTACATTGACTATGATATAGGCACCTATTAGAAATAATATTTTACTTAGTTTAATGGAATATGGGTGGTATCTCTATCCACAAAGCAAACTGGGAAGATCTGTATAATACTAGATTGTTGATAATGCGTCTCAAAACAACAGATAGTGACTGCCCCCTACCTAAAAACAGTGCATGTGGGCAAGAGGAATACAACTTTCTGCCCATCTCTGACCTCCAATTGATCCTCACTGACTGCTCGCTTTCGCCCAACCTTGTGGTTCGGATCGTTTCTGATGGTGGCCACATTAGTAAAAGGAAAGCCCCTCGAGAAAGTTAGGAAAACAAGAAGTCCTTATAGGAATCTCTGAGGAGTGTAGGAGAGCGAGCAAGCAAATCCATGTCTAAATGGAATTTTAGACGAGGGGTCAGGGGACAGGGTGGAGAGTTTTTATTGCAATCATTTCGAAAGTGTATTGAGTAGATTTGCATTCATGTTTATTCATGATGGAAAAAAAAAACTGTCCCCAGATATGCATTTTAATTTGTGAGAAAGTTGCTAAGAAATGTGAGATCATGGAGAAGGCGGTACTAAATAAAATAAATAAATAAATAAAACCGAGGGAGTTTAAGCCTGCCTAGAATGTGATTCATTCTTTTGGAGCAATGCATAGAGTGAGATGATGTCCAAAAGTAATTTTTCTATTTCTTGGACATGTAAGCATTTTTCCTTATGGCAATGATAGTGCAATCAGAGTCCTAGGTAGATTATATTGATACCCACAAGGGGAACAGCGCACTCCCACATGTCATTTCCCTTTCACTATCTTTGAAAGGGGGCTAAAATTCTTATGCTCACCTCTGTTGCCTGAGGTGATGAATCTATATTCTGCAATTTTCTTGTAAAATGGAGGGATGCTACTCAGCTTTATTCCTTATTTCAACAACTACTTATTCAGCAACTATCTGGTACAACTTACTATCTGCCAAACATCCTCCCTGGTGCTAGGGAAAGAGGACTGAATAAAACAAATAAAATAAGCATCGATGACTTTGAACAGCCCTTGTCTCAACTGTTGAGAAACAGGTGTCTTTTTTTTTTTTTCATTCAATTTGCTGAACTCTTTACTTAGTATGGAGTTAATCTTCTGTGTATAAAGTTGATTGAAAATAGATATTAGTGAAAAAAAAAAAAACAAACAAGCCTGGGAATAGGAAAGGGAGGAGGAAGAGGGGTGGGACTGGGGGGGGGGGTGTTACAGTGGGAAGAATCACTATGTTCCTAAAGTTGTACTTAGGAAATGCATGAAGTTTGTATTCCTTAAATAAAAAGGTTTTTTTTTGGAAAAAAATAAGCATCTATTTCTGTTACTATGGTGAAACAAACATCCCCCCATATACAAAAAAATCTGCTACAACATGGATGGAAATTACAAAAGGTAAAATAAGCACCTTTTGAAATGTATGAGCTTTCCCACTGTGACCCTCCGAAGGCCAAAAATGAAGAGGAAGCTAAAAACCTAAGCGTTAGTACCCAGGGAGCATTTACCAACCCGTCTATAAGCTCGGATCTGAAAGATCACATTGCTGTGGGAAGTAAGGTCTTGGACTTCCTTGAGGTGGGGAATTGAAATTAGAACACAACAGTCCATTCCCTTCCATATAAAGTCAGAAACTCCAAAGAGCTATGTATCCAATAGAGGAAAAATCTGCCCACTAGCACTAGAAACCAAGGAACTAGATTCATGTGAGGTTTCCAAGGCCTTGCTGAAGGACATTGTGCCATGCTCTGGACTCCCACAGTCACTCCAGGGTGAAAATGTCCCTTCATTTGTATCTAAAATAACTCAACAGGGAGCTGCTGCTCTAGAAATTTCCGACCATCTCTGTGCTTCTTGGAGACCTCAGTCACTGGGTAGAGTTGAAAAGGCTAATCATAGTCTTAAGAAAATTCTAAGCTTTGCCAGGAGACCTCAGAAAAAATGGCTTAAACTATTGCCTACTGGCCTTCTCAGGATGAGAATGGCACCCAAAGCTACCTTAAGCTTAGTCCATATGAGACACTGTATGGAAGGCCTTTCATCACCTCTGACATCCTCTTTGAATCAAAAGCACAAGATCAGATAAAGTATATTCTCAGTCTAGGCCAGGTGCAGAGGGCTTTGGTAGAACACAGCAATATGGTTCTTCCAGTACCAGATCTCAAGACTTATGAGCAGCCCATCTCCCCAGGAGACTCAGTCCTGTTAGAAACTTGGAAGGATCCCCTTCAGATCAGTTACAGCCTAAATGGAAGAGCCCTTGCCAGGTGCTACTGAGCACGGCTACCTCAGCATGACCAGGATTAAACACCTACCTCAAGTCTTCACAGATAAACTCAAAAGACATGCTTGATCATTCCTGTGAGCCAACTGAGATTTTAAATACCTCTTCAAAAAGCAAAAAGATAAGTAAAGGCTTTGCTTTCATCACATCAAGACTGCTAGACCTTAAGACAGACATGCCGTATCTACATCTCCTTTGGTTCTCTTCAGGGGCTGTTACTGATCAAAAGACTCCTTAATCGGTTCTTCTATTACAATTCTCTATGCTCAGGCTAAATGGTTTTATAATCTGCAGAAGGGTAGCCTATCGCCACCCACTCTCTGGGAGTCTGCAAGATATGTTCTTTCCATCTTAAGGGGCACTCCAGTTGCAACTGGTTTTGTTCCAGTTTTGTTTGTGCTAATTAA
Organism: Oryctolagus cuniculus; assembly: GCF_051225735.1. Lineage (NCBI taxonomy): Eukaryota > Metazoa > Chordata > Mammalia > Lagomorpha > Leporidae > Oryctolagus > Oryctolagus cuniculus. The sequence goes on along the minus strand of NC_142869.1, from coordinate 152,577,535 downwards.
CAAACTTACATGTTTCAGAACTCAATGACTTCTGAAAGTAACTGACCATGCAGGGGACATAGCTGTTGGTGGTGACCAAAAATTCTCCAGCTCATAAAGCAAATTTGTTAGAGGAGATAGGCAGAGAGACTTCCAGACCTGGCAGAGGCAGGGCCTGCACTATGCCCCAGATAAGCAGGAAGCAGCTATAGAAGATACGATGATTCCATGCCCTTAAGCATCCCTTAAGATTAAGGGCTGGAATCTTTGAGGGGGGAATGATAGAGGTAGGCAGATAGGATCAAATTGATTAGATTTGTGAACTGGAGACCACGCCCACTGTATGATCTCAGGGCTCTTCCTGGGTGCCCACCTGCCTACCAGACTAAGGAACCACTCCCTTTGAAGTAAATACAAGGCCTGGAGCATGGCCCTCTCCCTTGTTGCCCCATGCCTTCAGACGCACGGCCTTTGCTGTCCTGCCTGCGTGCTTGCTCCATGTGGCACCCGGCCTGCTCTATGCCTGGTATGAACATAAATTAGCTTCTAGACTTCTTTCTCCCCTAAATAAAACTGTCAGTTTCCTGTGCTTTTCTCTTACTGAATAAAATCCTTAAAACTTACCATGTCACCTGGTTTATTTTGAGCCAATATTTAGAATTCTTACCTGAATAGATGGCAAGAACCCACAGGATTACAAATATTAAAATTATTAATAAGGCTGGATGATGATATCATAATGGTGACCCAGATGGGACAGCAACATGCCTTTTTTCAGCTTCATTTGATATTAGAATTTACATAATCAATATGCTCCAGGAATCACCTCACAAAGAAATTAACCTTAAAAAAAAGTTCTAGTAGGCCGGCGCCGCGGCTCACTAGGCTAATCCTCCGCCTAGCGGCGCCGGCACACCAGGTTCTAGTCCCGGTCGGGGCGCCGGATTCTGTCCCGGTTGCCCCTCTTCCAGGCCAGCTCTCTGCTGTGGCCCGGGAGTGCAGTGGAGGATGGCCCAGGTGCTTGGGCCCTGCACCCCATGGGAGGCCAGGAAAAGCACCTGGCTCCTGGCTCCTGCCATCGGATCAGCGCGGTGAGCCGGCCGCAGCGTGCCGGCCGCGGCGGCCATTGGAGAGTGAACCAACGGCAAAGGAAGACCTTTCTCTCTGTCTCTCTCACTGTCCACTCTGCCTGTCAAAAAAAAAAAAAAAAAAAAAGTTCTAGTTGAGGAGCCTCACAGATATGAGAGCAAAACCTCCTTGAGTGTCACATTTTCGGCCAGGTTGAAGAATATTCTCACACATGAAGTTTCAACAAACCTGAGTACATAATTCAAAATTGCATAACACACCACAAAATAAGCCAGCATGATCAAGAGTCACAGAAAAAACAAACCATAGAATTAGCCTCTCAAAAATATCAGAAAATAAAACTATTAAATATGGACTATATAAAAAAGTCTGTTTAGGAATGATGGGTGACCATTCAAATGAATAATGAGCATAATAGATAATACTTACAGAAAGAAGATTAAGCTAAAAGAGAACTGAAAAACACCAGAAAGAACACCCAGAAATTCAAATATAACTACTGATAATAAATACATAGTGATTCTCTGCCTATGACTATAGCTGTGGAATTGTTATTAAATAAATCTTTCCTCCTGCATGTCTCAGTCAAGCTCACACAGAAACCAAAGAACTGCAGAAGTTCTTCATGAGAAGATTTAACTTCAAAATCACCAACAAGAGACTAAGGAGGAAGAATGCTCACAGACTGTGTGGTAATGAAAACTCTGCACCCCAAGCATTCCAGAATCTTTGGAGTGTCACACCTGCCACTGTGGTGCCGGCAGATTCGGTCATGAAGGCAAAGTCACACATGGTAGAAGAGTTGTAAAACAAAGGAAGATAGCTGAAGAAGAAGGAGGAGGAGGAGAAAGGAAGAAAAAGACAAAGAAAAAAAGAAAATGAAAAATAAACAAGAAAAAGATTCTCAAAGACCAATTATCCAATGAGTCCTTTGCACACTGTTGGTGGTGCTATAAATCAGTATAGTGATTTTAGAAAACAGTATGGAGGTCTTGCAAAAAAACTAAAAATAGGACTACTATATGATCCAGCAATCCCACTTCTGAGGATAACCAAAAGAACTTAAATCAGTATATTGAAGAAATGTCTGTGATCACTCTTGTGATCAGTGTAGCACTATTCACAATTGTCAACCTATGTGTTCAACAACAGATGAATGGATTTTTCAAAAATATTTACTCAGTCATTAATTTGAAAGGCAGAATGAGGAAGGGGGAAGGAACTGGGAGAAATCTCAATCATCTGCTGATTCACTCCCCAAATGCCTACAACAGCCAGGGCTGAGCCAGGCTGAAGCCAAGAGCCAGGAACTCCACGTGGGCTTCCCACATGGGTGGCAGGAACCCAAGTACTTGGGCCATCAGCTGCTGCCTTCCCAGGTGCTTTAGCAGGATCAGAAGCAGAGTAGCCAGGACTTGAACTGAGACTGACATAGGACACAGGCGACCCAAGCATTGGTTTAAACTGCTGTACCACAATGGCTGCTCCAGAAGAATGGATTTTTAAAATCTGTGTATATGTGGTCCCCAATTTATGATGTTTTGATTTAACAATTGTTTGACTTTGTGATGTTGTGAAGATGATACACATCCAGTAGAAACTGTGCTTCAAATAGTGAATTTTGATTCCCCCCTCCCAAGGTGAGATATGCAGTGGGTTACTATCATTGAATGGTTGGTGATGGCATAAAATCTCAGCTCCCAGTCAGCCATAAGATCAGTAATGTAAACAGGTGCTCTACAGTGTAACAGGTTGCTAAGTAAGCTATGATATTTGGTATATAATGAGCACTGTGTGCATTTTCAGCTCACAGTGAGTTTACTGGGATGTCACTTCATAATAAGTGAAGGAGCATTTGAACACAAAGGAATACTTTTTTTCAGCCTTTTAAAAATCAGAAAATTCTATCATTTGCAACAACATGAACAAGTCTGGAGGACATTATGTTAAATAAAATAAGTTAGGCAAAGAAAGACAAATACCATATGGTCTCACTCTTCTGTGGAATCTACAAGAGTAGAACTCACGTAAGTAGAGAGTAGAATGGTGGTTATCAGATGCTGAAGGGCGGCAGAGTTGGATGGGGAAAAGGGAAGCATTAGTCAGCAGATTCCAAGTTTCAGTTAGATGTAAAGATTAAGTTCTCATGTCCTATTTCACAGAATGGTTATTATAGTTAAAAATGATATCGTGTCTATGTAAAAACAGCTAAGGAACTGCCAAGATGGCTGAGGAGGGTGTAGCCACACTAACTTCAGCTGCTCTGGGATACAAAAAGAAGAAAAGGAGGAACACATTTCCAGGGGTCTGATGGCAATTTTCAGTAAGGACTGAAAAAACAACAAGGACTCTGTGGGACAAGAGGAGGGAAGACAGAGACACTGCTGCAGCCAGCCGTGTGGTACAGCCAGCTGCCAGCTATGAGCCACCATCTTCCCACGTCAGGGTGGAAAGAAATTGCTGCACACCCCACCACTCATAGTTTTAGCCGAGACAGAATTCTACAGTCACCCACTGACTCTTCAGCCCAGGGAGCTGATGGGAGTCTCAACAACTGCTGGACTTGGAGCAAGGAGGCCAACTTGCTCCTTTCCACTCCATGACTCCCACAGAGCACCATACTTGGCAGTGAAAAGTTGGATAGTGACCTTTGTTCTGCTCCTACCAGCGTCAGAATCAGCATTGGCAAGAGACAACATCTCCTTAGAGAGAAGTGAGAGGACTCAGGAAACCCATGTTGTTGTTGATATTACCTGAGAGAGAACTCTGCAGTCCACACTGACTAGCCTGGAGTGCTAGGGGGCAGCAGGGTGTCCACCTAAGCAAGAAAGAAGAGCACATTGCCTACTTCCCTTCCCCCCGCCCCCGACAAGGGCTCCCAGCAAATATCGGGAAGGAGGCCCCATCTTGATAAGGCAACTGCAGGCAGCCATGGATTGAGCCTGTGCACATTAGGGGATGTTACCAGAGAGATAAATCCACAATTCCTACTGACTTTTTTTTTAATAAAAGATTTATTTATTCTACTTGAAAGTCACAGTTCCACAGAGAGAGAAGGAGAGGGAGAGGTAGAGAGGTAGAGAGAGAGAGTCTCCTATCTGCTGGTTCACTCCCCAGATGTCCACAACAGCTGGAACTGCTCTGATCCAAAGCCAGGAGCCAGGAGCTTCCTCTAAGTCCCCCACACAGGTTCAAGGGCCCAAGGACTTGGGCCATCTTCTGCTGCTTTCCCAGGCCATAGCAGAGAGCTGGATTGGAAGTGGAGCAGCCGGGTCTTAAACCAGCACCTATATGGAATGCCAGGACTGCAGGTGGCAGCCTTACTGGCTATGCTAAAGAACTGGCTCCCCTATTGACTTTCAGTCTGACCTGAAGGGTTGGCAGGGGGTGGGGCACCAAGTCTGTGCGTGCCCTAACCCTGTCAAGGGTGACCTTACTCCAACTGCCAAAGTGGAACACCAACAGGCAGCTGGCTCTGGGAATACCCCGGTTCTCTCCATGGATGGCACAAACTCATGAGGCTGAGAGCCTGTGGAAGTCTTGGGCACTATGAATGTGGGAATTCTGTGACTGCACTATAGAATATGGAGTGTAGCTGAGTCTCGGGCAATCACAGTATCTGGATTCAGAGTTCCCTGAGAGCTTGGGGTGGGTCATACAGAGGGTTCTGTGCTCACAGTGAGGACTGCAGATCCTTGGTGCAGTTCCTGTGCTGGCATGGGTGGGTTGTCTAGCCTCTGTGGGCTCAACCTGGGCATGATCACTTTGGCAGAGAGGAGATGAATCAGTGATAACACCAGCTGATGTGCTCATATCCTCCACACTGCTGATAATAGAGATCTACCATGCCCAACTTGGATGTCACCCTAGACTCTTGCCCTACTCCCACGTACTGACTGGCGCTCCCTGGCCCCACCCAGCACACACCTCTGAATATCCACTGAAGGAGCAGACACTCCACTAATCCACAGAGGTATATTACAAAGATAAAAGCCATCAAAGGAGAAAACTAACAAGTTATTCCACAAGTTCCTAAATATAAATGTAGAAATACAAGAAACATGAACAAAGAAGACAATATGATTCCCCTGAAGGTACACAGCACTTCAATATTAGAATATTATGATGAAGAGATTTATGAAATACCTGAAAAGAAATTCAAAGGGTGATCATAAAATTACTCAGAAACAATGAAAAGAAAAATCATGAGTTAAAAAATCCATAAACATGCATGAAAAATTTAGCTGACAGACATATTGGATAGAAATTAATCTGAAATATAAGAAAAGAGAGGAAAGCTTTTACAACAGATTTAGTGAGGCAGAACAAAGAATATCCAAGCTAGAAGATAAATTTTTGGAAATATCACACTCAGAACAAAAAGAAAAAATATAAAATCAGACACACTGAAAACAGTGTTAGTGATTTATGAGCTACCATCAACCGACCTTACATACAGGTCTTAGGAGTTTCTGAAGGTGTGGAAAGACAATGGATTAGAAGGACTATTAAGTGAAATAGTAACATAAAACTTCTCTAATTGGGAGAAAGAAACAGATATCCAAATACAAGTAGCACCAAAAAAGATCTTCACCATGACACATTCTAGTCAAACTTTCAACAGTAAAACATAAAGAAAAGATTCTAAAATGTTTAGAAACACCAGATTACCTTCAGAGGCTCTCCAATTAGACTTAACGACTGATTTTTTTAACAAAAACCCCACAGGCAAGGAGAGAATTAGAGAGACATAGTCCATAGTCCAAGTCCTAAAAGAAAAAACTGTCAACCCAGGATACTGTACCTTGCAAAGCTCTCATTTATAAATTAAGGTGAAACAAAGACCTTACAAAACAAAATTGAAAGAATTTGTCACCATTTGGCCAGACTTAGAAATGGCACTTAAGGATATGCAACACACAGAAAGAGAGAAATATAGTCATTATCATGAAAGAATGTGAAGGCAGAAAATCTCTGAGTAAAAGTACAAAGGAACTCCAAAGAAAACAATAGGAATATTTATGGGAAAGTGGCAAGACCAAGTCATTATTTATCAGTAATAATCTAGAATGTAAATGGCTTAAATTCTCTAATTAAAAGACACAGACTGGCTGAATGGAATAAATACAAGCTCCTCTATTTGGTGCCTGCAAGAAACAAACCTCACCAACAAAGTTGCATGCATACTGAAAGTGAAAGGATAGAAAAAGGTATTCCATGCCAACAGAAAGCAAAAAAGAGCAAGAGTAGCCATCCCAATATCAGACAAACTAGACTTTAATACAAAAATTGTCAAAACAGAAAGAAGACATTATGTAATGATTTAAGGGATCAATTCAACAGGAAGATATGACTTTAGTAAATGTATATGCGCCCAATGCCAGGGTATCTGGCTATTTAAAACAAATCTTAATGTTTCTAATGGGAGATATAGACTCCAATACAATAATAATGGGGGACTTTAACACCCCACTTTCATTAATGGACAGATCAACTAGACAAAAATAATAAAGAAACAGAGCTAATAAACACTATGGACTACATGGACTTAATTTATATCTTCAGAACATTTCATCCCATAGCTGCAGAATACACATATTCTTCATGTGTAGAACTTTCTGTAGGATAGAACATATGCTAGGCCATAAAGCAAGCATTAGCAAATAAAAAAAAAATCAAAATTATACCATGTATATTTTCTAACCACAATGGAATAAAGTTGGGAATTAACAGCTTAAGAAACTTTTGAAAATATGCAAACACCTGGGGCTGGTGCTGTGGCACAGCAGGTTAAAGCCCTGGCCTTAAACACCAGCATCCTACATGGGCGCTGGTTCTAGTCCTGGCTGCACCTCTTCCAATCCAGCTCTCTGCTATGGCTTGGGATAGCAGTAGAGGATGGCCCAAGTCCTTGGGCTCCTGCACCTGTGTGGGAGACCCGGAGGAAGTTCCTGGCTCCTGGCTTTGGATTAGCTCATCTCCAGCTGTTCCGGCCATCTGGGGGAGTGAATCAGCAGATGGAAGACCACTCTCTCTGTTTTTACCTCTCTTTGTAAATCTCTCTCTGTCTGCCTCTCCTCTCTCTGTGTAACTCTGACTTTCAAGTAACTAAATAAAAAAGAGTAAAGTTTACTTCAGTTGGTGCCTGCCTCAAGAAATTAGAAAGGCATCAAATAAATGATCTAACAATGCATCTCAAGGACCTAGAAAAACAAGAACAAACCAAACCCAAAACTGGTAGGAAGAAAGAAATCATTAAAATTAGAGAATAAAAAATTTAAATAAAGATATAAAATATAAGAAAGATCAATGAACTGAAGAGTTTGGTTTCCAGAAAAAATAAATAAAAATGATACACAATTGGCTCTACTAACCAAAAGAGGGGAAGATGAAGACACAAATCAATAAAAGAGATGGAAAAGGAAATGTAACAATGGATATCACAGAAATAAAAAGAATCATCAGAAATTACTACAAACAGCTATATATCAACATTTAGAAAATCTAGAAGAAATGGATAGATTTCTGTATAAATACTATCTACAAAAATTGAGTCATGAAGACATAGAAAATCTAAACAGACCAATAACTGAATGGAGATTGAATCAGTAATAAAGATCCTCCCAACAAAGAGAAACCAGGACTAGATGGCTTCACTGCTGAATTCTACCAGACTTCTAAAGAAAAATTAAATCCACTTCTTCCCAAAATATTCAAAACAATTGAAAGGGAGGGAATCTTTCCAAACTCCTTCTATGAGGCCAGCATCACCTTAATTCCAAAACTAGAAAGGGATACAACAAAGAAAGAAAACTATAGATCAATATCCCTGATGAACATAGATGTAAAACTCCTCAACAAGATACTAACTAATTGAATCCAACAACATATCAGAAAAATCACTCACCCAGACCTAGTGGGATTCACCCCTGGTATGTAGGGATGGTTCAACATACAAAAATCAATAAATGTGATACATCACATTAACAAACTAAAGAATAAAACTGATATGATTATCTCAATAGATGTAGAGAAAGCATTTGATAAAATACAACATACTTTCATGATAAAAACCCTAAAAAAATTGGGTATAGAAAGATCATTCCAGAACACAATCAAGGCAATATATAACAAACCCACTGCAGGCATCATATTGAATGTGGAAAAGTTGGAAGCATTTCCACTAAAATCTAGAACCAGACAAGGATGCTCACTCTCACCATTGATATTCAATGTGGTTCTAGAAGTTTTAGCCAGAGCCATTAGACAAGAAAAAGAAATCAAAGGAATTCAAATTATCCCTATTTGTAGATGACATAATTCTATATATAGGGAACTCAAAGGACACCACTAAGAGACTATTAGAACTCATAAGAGTTTGGAAAAGTTGCCGTATATAAAATTAACAACAAAAAAGCCCACAATAACCTTTGGATACACAGACAAAGCTGTGGTTAAGAAAGAACTTGTAGGATCAGTACCATTCAAAATAGCTTCAAAAAATGTAAATACTTTTGAATAAATTCAACAAAGGATGTGAAAGATCTCTACAGTGAAAATTACAGAACATTAAAGAAACAAATAAAGCAGGCACTTCGGCTCATTAGGCTAATCCTCCACCTGCAGCACCGCACACCAGGTTCTTGTCCTGGTCGGGGCGCCGGACTCTATCCCTGTTGCTCCTCTTCCAGGCCAGCTCTCTGCTGTGGTCCGGGAGCGCAGTGGAGGATGGCCCAGGTCCTTGGGTCCTGCACCTGCATGGGAAACCAGTAGGAAGCACTTGGCTCCTGGCTTCGGATCAGTGCAGTACGCTGGCCGCAGCGTGCCAGCCATAGTGGCCATTTGAGGGGTGAACCAACGGAAAAAGGAAGACCTTTCTCTGTGTCTCTCTCTCACTGTCTAACTCTGCCTGTCAAAAAATTTTAAAAAAAGAAACAAATAAAAGAAGACAACAAAAAATGGAAAAATCTTGCATGTTCATGATTGGAAGAATTAATATCATGAAAATGCCTATACTGGCATCAGCACTGTGGCATAGCAGGTAAAGCTGCTGCTTCTGGAGCTAGTATCCCATGTGATGCTCATTCAAGTTCCAGCTGCTGCACTTCCAATTCAGCTCCCTGTTAATGACCTGTGAAATTAATAGAAGATGGCCCAAGTGCTTGGGACCTTGCCACCCATGTGGGAGACCCAGAAGAAGCTCCAGTCTCCTGGCTTCAGCCTGGCCCATTGCAGCTATCTACAGAGTAGATCACCAGTGTGGGGAGCAACCCGGACTAGACTAAGTTACTGGAATTAAGACTTATTCTATGCATCTGCTCTCCCGCAATATGGCGCTGGGAGAGAAGAAAACAGCTTCTACACAGCTGCCTCCAGTTCAGCCAATAAACTGTAGGACTTGCTCCTGATTGGAGGAGAGCAGCGTACTCGGCGTGTGGGCAGCCGAGTTGGGATTGGCGGAAGAGGACTATAAAGGAGGAGAGAGACGGCATGCACCAGGAACATCTAAGGGGAACACCTAAGGGGAACACCTGTGCAGCCCCCGAGAGAGCCGGCCGGCGGTGTGCCGCTCCCCTGCGGAAGTGGGGAATGTGGCCAGGGGGAACTGCCCTTCCACGTAGGTGGAAGGGATAGTAGCCAACCCGGGAAGAACCAGCAGCAAACCCGGGGAGGGCCGAGCAGACAGAAAGAACAGCGCAGGGTCCTGTGTCGTTCCTCCATGAAGAGGGGGAGCGACACACCAGACAGAAAATCTTTCTCTCTCTCTCCTCTCCCCTCTCTCTTAAGTCTGCCTTTCAAATAAATATATATAAATCTTAAAAAAGGTCCATACTACCTAAAGTAATCTATAGATTCAATGAGATCTCAATCAAAATACCAATGACATTCTTCACTGATAAAGAATAAACAATGTTAAAATTCATGTGGAAACAGAAGAGACCAGAGATATCTAAAGCAATCTTAAACAACAAAAACAAACCTGAGGTATCATAATACCAGATTTCAAGATGTACTACAGGGCAGTGATAATCAAAACACCATGATACTGGCACAAAAAGAAACATGTAGGCTAATGGAACATAATAGAAACTCCAGAAATCAATCCACACATATATAACCAATTTTTCTTTGACAAAGGAGCTAATATCAATCCCTGAGCAAGGACAGTCTCTTCAACAAAAGGTGGTGGGAAAATTGGATCTTCATATGTAGAAGTGTGAAACAAGACCCCAGCCTTACACCTTATACAAAAATCAACTCAAAATAGATCAGTTATCTAAATCTACAATCTGATACCATCAAATTAAAGAGGAGAACATTGAGGAAATTCTGCAAGACATTGGCATAGGCAAAGACTTCTTGGAAAGGACCCCAAAAGTACAAGTAATCAAAGCCAAAATAGACAAATGGGATTACATCAAACTAAGAAGCTTCTGCACTGCAAAGAAAACACTCAAAAAAGTGAAGAGGCAACTGACAAAACGGAAGAAAACATATGCAAACTATGAAAACAAAAGTTAATATCCAGAAAAGTTAATATCATATGCAAACTATGAAACTAATATGAGTTAATATCCAGAATCTATAAAGAGCTCAAGAAACTCAGCAACAACAAATCAAACAATCTAGTTAAGAAATGGGCAAAGGACTTGAACAGCCATTTTTCAGAGAGGAAATTCAAATGGCCAACAGGCACATAAAAAAATGCTCAGGCTCACTAGCGATCAGGTAAATGCAAATCAAAATCACAATGAGTTTTCACCTTGCCCAAGTTAGAACGGCTATCATCCAAAAGTCAATAAACAATAAATGCTGGCAAAGATGTTGGGGAAAAGGTACCCTAATCCACTGCTGACAGGAATGTAAACTAGTACAAACATGTAGAAGACAATATGGAGGTTTTTCAGAAACCTGAAAATACATCTACCACATGACATCCCTCTCTTGAGAATTTACCCAAATGAAATGAAATCAGCATATGAAAGAGTTATCTGTACTTACTGTTTATTGCAGGTAAATTCACAATGGCTAAGATATGAAATCAACTCAGATTCTACCAATTGAGGACTGGATAAAAAATCATGGTATATACACACTTTGAAATACTACTCAGCTGTAAGAAGGAATAAAATCTTGATATTCTGCAACAAAATGGATGCAACTGGGAACCATTATGCTTAGTGAGATAAGCCAGTCCCAAAAAGACAAATATCATGTTTTCCCTGGTTTGTGATAATTAGTATAGACAACACAAAAATGTAATGTATGTGAGTAAATTGACATTTTGAGATTTAATTATTGTTTACAGCCCTTGTCGATACTCTTGATGAACAATGGTTTTTCTACTATTTGTTGAATTCTTTATTTGGTGGAGGATTAAGCTTGTGATTATAAAATAAATGGAAAGTATATCACTGCAAACATTGAAAGAAAAAATAAGAAAGGAAGGAGGAGGGAGAGGGGGAGCATGGGCAGGAGGAAGGATAGAGTGGGAAGTATCATTATGCTCCTATCTGTATATATGAAATATATGAAATTTGTTCACCTTAAATAAAAAATGAAACTGAAAAACTAAGAACTAAAAGATTTTTAATATTTACAACAAAAAATACTACTGTAACTGATTCATATTCTAATTAGCCTGATTTGATTATTCCATAATATATACATTCCATAATATTCCATAATATATACATGTATGGATACATCATGTGTTGCTTTCTATAAATTATACAATTATCATTATTGAATTCAAAACAAAATAAAACCAACCAGGTGCCCAGTTTCCTATGAAAATATGTTTTGCTTTTGGCATTATAAAAATGTTAGAGAACATGTGTAAGAGATATACTTTCAACAGTACAGGACGACTGAGGAAATTGAAATAATTACTCGTTAGGGCAGTAGCAAGAAGACAGGCTTTTTAAATGTAACCTTTGGCTGTAACTCCATTGATATTATTTTTTATTCAGAAACACCACACTATGAATGGCTGTAACTATGAGTAGGGAGGTCCTGGCTGAGCAAGAGATTGCCTGTGTTGTATCCTTGTCAGTCAACATAGCTTTTAAAACTTTGTCAGTGGCTGCTTTGTCAGTGGTTGTTTTAGAGCAATTACAACTCTAATCATGGAGGAAATGACAGTAGTTTCGACAGCTTTGGTGGCAACTGTGGTGGTGATGGATAGGATGGCAGTGGTTGTGGTTGTAATGGATTTGATAATGATGGGAGCAGTTTGAGGGGTGGCAGAAACTACAATGGATTTTGACAATTACAACAATCTTCAAATTCTGGACCCACAAAAGGAGGAAGCTCTGTCTTTATGGTAGTAGAGGCCAGTATTTTGCAAACCACAAAACCAAAGTGGTTATGATTGTTCTAGTATCACCAGTTGTGATGGCAGTAGCAGAAGATTCTAATTACCACCAAGAAAGCAAGCACAGCAGAAGAGGAGAAAGAGAGAAATAACAAGAAAGCTACAGGTTGTAATATATTTATGAACTCAGCCAGCCACATTGGCAGGGCCTAATTACTATAAGGAGGAAATATTTCTATGGGGCTGGTGTCATGGTATAGTAGTTAAAGCTACCACCTGCAATGCTAGCATCCCATACAGCTGCTCCATTTCCTATCCAGCTCCCTGATAATGGCCTGGGAAAAGCAGTGGAAGTTGGCCTAAGTGTTTGGGCTCCTGCCACCCATATAGGAGACCCAGATGAAGCTCCTAGCTCCTGGCTCCAGCCTGGCCCAGGACTAGCTGTGGTGGCCATCTAGGGAGCGAACCAGCAAGTGGAAGATCTCTGTCTCTCCCACTCTCTCCACAATTATTCCACATAAAACAATAAAACAAATAAATCTTTAAAAATAAAATAGTTCTATGGTTAAAAATAAAACAAAACATGAAAACTGTATTTTTTATTAATTGTGTATCCAGCATTTTAGTTTCTGTTCTGTATACAGTTCAAAGCATGCAACAAAATGTTTTAAGATAGTTCTTGTTTTGGTACCTATGTTGTTCAGAGCTAAATGTAATCATCTGGTCTTGATGTTAGTTAAATGTGTCTTTGTAAAAACTCAGCATGGGCAGGCCACATCTCATTCCAATGTCCCAGGGTTTAAGTTCCAACTCAGCTTCCTGCTAATGCACACCATGGGAGGAAGCAGATGATGGCTCAAGTACTGGTCCCCACCACACACAGGAGACACTTGGATTGAGCTCTGGTCTCCAGGTTTCCAGCTTGGCCCAGCCCAATCTGATGTGGACATTTGGGGAATATTACTAGTAGGCAGAAGTTTCTCTCACTGCCTTTCAAGTAAAAATACACTAATAATCAAAAAATAATAAAAACTCAGTGGGTATAATGAAGAGAAAAGGATACACCCAAAGAGAGAGTTAATGAAGTGGAAGATAGCACTAAGAATATTACCCAGAACACTGCTCAAGAAATAATGAAAAGGAAAATATGAAAGGAGTTAAAACACATGAAAGGGCCGGCGCCATGGCTCACTAGGCTAATCCTCCGCCTTGCGGCGCCGGCACACCGGGTTCTAGTCCCGGTCGGGGCGCCAGATTCTGTCCCGGTTGCCCCTCTTCCAGGCCAGTTCTCCGCTGTGGCCAGGGAGTGCAGTGGAGGATGGCCCAAGTGCTTGGGCCCTGCACCCGCATGGGAGACCAGGATAAGTACCTGGCTCCTGCCATCGGATCAGTACCGTGCGCCGGCCGCAGCGCGCCGGCCACGGCGGCCTTTGGAGGGTGAACCAAAGGCAAAGGAAGACCTTTCTCTCTGTCTCTCTCACTGTCCACTCTGCCTGTCAAAAAAAAAAAAAAACACACATGAAAGATCAAATGAGTAGGTCCTTCATGTCTTATAATAGGACTTGCAGAAAGAAAGAGGAAAAATAATAAGAAGGGCATTTTCTTGGAATGAATGAAAGACATAAACCTTCAGTTTCACAAAGTATAAATACCAAGTATTATAAACAAAATATACCTATACCAAAACACACTTCTGCAGGTATAAAGAGATTTGAAAGCTACCAGAGACAAAAGGCAGGTTGGTTATAAAAGAACAATAATCAGACTCACTGTAGACTTTTCCCAAACAAGATTGGAAACCAAAATGGAATTATGTTTTCAAAACTTTCAAAGAAAATAAATGTCAATCTATAATTTTGTATCCAACTAGATTATCATTAATGTATAAAGATAAAATAAATACATCTTCAGACAAACAAAATCTACCAAGAGCAAAATCTAGGTTTAGGAACTTCAGGAGAAAGGAAATAAATTCTACAAATGCTGAGATGAATGAAAAAAAAATTTGTACACACGTGGTTAAATTTCAAAAATACTGTTTAAAACTCGTATATATTAATTTGTGGAAACAAAGCAAAGTGCAATAAAGTATTTGCAACAATATCAAGATGGAAAGGTATTGATCTCATTTCAATATTTAAGTTTCTATTGTTTAGAATAAGGGAAGAAATTATGATAAACTTTAGACATTTCTAAGAAAGTCTTAAAATTTTAATAATCATTAAAACAAAAACGCATAATTTTTTAATCTCTTAGTGAGATGAAGATAATTTTCAAAGCTCTTCAACTGGTCTAAAAGAAGGTGCATATATCTGTAAGTATCGATGTGGGGAGAACTTACTCCAAATAGGAGAACTGGTTAGGATTTTATTAGACATAAGAGCAAGAAAAATATCTAGAAATAAATAATAATGACTATGAAGAACTATAAGAAAAAATACCTACAAAACTTTGGGGATACGTTGAATGTAGAGATCATTAGTAAGAATCATAAAATTACAAAATCTCAACTTTTCACTAAAATTAATTTCATCTATGAAGCTCCAGATCCGCTACAACAGCAGCCAGGGGTGACTATGATTGTTTCCTTTAGGTAGGCTCTCTCCCTCCCTCCCTTTCCCCATAACAGTTTTTCTTTTCACTTCAAACTCTGAAATCAACTACAATGCACCAGGCATGCTGCCGGGATTTGATAAATTAGTATTATTTTAGGATAAAGAAGCAGGTAAATGAATGCTTCAATTGTTCATCTGATATATACTCAAAAATTTTTCTCATCAAGCATGGTACACAACACATATGACAATAGTATTCAACTTTGAATCTCTCCCAAGAATACAAAGCAACCTCTTGCCAAATTCATTTTGTGGAATGCTTACAATCTGAAAATTATTGCAGGAGGTTGGCTGAGACACACAAATATAGTCATGTACTGTAGAACAACATTTCAGTGAATAACAAATTACATATACAATGGTGGTTCTATGAGATTATAATGGAGCTGAAAATTTTATCACATAATGACATCATAGCCATAAAATCATGATAATATAACAGTGTAATGCATTACATGTTTGTGCTGATGCTAGTATAAACAAGCCATATACATGTGTGTGTGTGTGTGTGTGTGTGTGTGTGTGTGTGTGTATATATATTCCTTAATATTGTTAACAAACAACAGCAGGTATGGGTAGAATAGCAGAATAGCAGTTAAGGAAGCCAGCATTGTGGTGTAGTGGGTTAATCCACAGCCAGCGATGCAGGTATCCTTTGTAGGCATTGGTTTAAGTCCCAGCTGTTCTACTTCCTGTCCAATCCCTTGATAATGGCTGGGAAAGCAGCAGAAGACAGCCCAAGTGCTTGGGGCCCTGCCATCCAAGTGGGAGGCCCAGATGAAGATCCTGGCTCCTGGCTTTGGCCTGGCTTAGCCCTGGTTGTTGCAGCCACTTGAAGAGTGAACCAATAGATGGAAGATCTCTCCCTCTCCCTTCTCCCCTCTCCCCTCTGAATCTGACTTTCAAAAATATATAAATAAAAAGAACAGCAGTTAAGACACTGTTTAAGACACCATATCCCATATTGGAGGACTGGCTTTGATACCAACCTCTGGCTCCTGACTCCAGCTTCTTGCAAATGCAGACCCTAGTAGGCAACAGTGATAGCCCAAGTCAATGAATTCCTTCCATCTACGTGGGAGACCTGGACTGAACTCCTGACTCCAAGCTTTGGCCTGCTCCAGTCCTGACTACTGTCGGCATCTGGGAGTAAAGAAGCAGATAGGAGCATGAAGAATACACAACTATGTTTCTGATTTACATATTTACTATACTTTTCATTATTATCTTAAACTGTATTCCCTCCACTTATTAAAAAAAAAGTTGGGTTTTGGGCCTAGTGGTCGAGATGTCTATGTCCCACACATTGGAGTACCTGGATTCAATTCCCAACTCTGACTTCTGACTCCAGTTTCCTAATACAGACCTTAGGAAGCAGTAGTAATGGCTCAAATAATTGAGTTTCCAGCTCCTACATTTGGCCAGGCCTGGCCACTTGGCTAGTGGGAACATTTGGGTAATGAATCAGCAGATGAGAGCTCTAATTTTTCTGTCTCTCCCTCCCTCTCTCTGCCTCTCAACTAACTAAATTTTTTTAAAGGTAACTATAAAACAGCCTCAAGTGGCTCCTTTAGGAGGAGTTCAGAAGACATTATCATAAGAGATGTCAGCTCCAAGCATGTTTTTGCCTATTAAGACCTTCCAGTGGGATGTGGATGTAGAAGATAATGTTATTGAGGATTCTGACCCTGTATAGGTATAGGCTAATGTGTGTCTTTATGTCTTCACTTTCAATAAAAAATTTTGAAATCAAAATAAAACTTGAATAGGCTATATCATACAGTATATATAGTAGCCTACGCTCTGTAGGTTTGTGTAAGTATGCCCTATGATAGTCACAAATGCAAAATGTTAACAATAAACTTCTGAAAATGTATCCCCTTCTTTAAGTGATATACGACTATAGACGGCAGTCTTTATATCTTGATTTAATTATACTAATGAAAATACAAGAACAGGAGATCATTAAGTACTGCTTTCAAGACACCTGTTTAAGTCCACAAAACTCTAATCTTATATTGTTACTTCAGTAGCTCCCTATTTGTCATGTGGCTCAAGAAGCATATTCAAGTAAATTTCTAGATGTTTTACACACACACACACAAATACACATATGGGAGGTATGGAGGTAGAGACTTACTCAGGAAAGCATCCAAAATTCACATTCTGATTAATTTCCATTAGATGATTTAAAGGATCTCCAAGCCCTAATGGTCCCTGTATTTATCAGCTTTCCATTACAGATATGAAATAAGAACCAGCTAATTTTGTAAGAAAAGAGGTTTATTTAACTCACTGTTGCAGAGATCCAAAGTCCAAGACTGGCTGGGCCTCCTGGGTTTGGCCACTGGAGAGGGCACAGTGGTGAACAGTGTCACAGTATGGCAGGACGTGTGCCAGGACGAGGGAGCACATCTTACATGGAAAGCCAGAGCGAGTGAGGTGAGAACTACTTCAATCTCTTCTCAGGGCAGATCCCACAGTGACCTAAGACCCTCCCTCTAGGTCCCTCCTCTTAAGGGTTTCACCACCTCCCATTAGCACCATCCTGGGAACCATGCATCCTACACATGAACCTTCAGGAAATGCTTAGACCATATCCAAACCATGGGAGGCCCTGTGAGCTGCTCATCTTGAAACACTTACTATGTCCCTTAGAATTCTCTCCTCCTAGTCTCTGTCCCTATACCCATTACAAGTGAGTAAATGGGCTTGAAAGCGAACATAACTAGTCTAACTATACCTAAGCTTTACCCCCCCCCAATTTACTGCTTATTCATCCACCCATTCTAATCTGCAGAAATCCAGCAGCTCTCTCCTGAGGTTCCCACTACAAATTGTCCAAGAAGTCCCAGGAGTCACTGAATTCAAAATAGCCAAACAGCAGTACTTCCAAACAGTAGGACTGGGATGTGTCTTCAGGCTACAGGTGCCTTCTGTGTACACCAGGCCTGCAGATTGGCAAGGACTTTAGCTCATAAATTGTCATCCTTGCTAATCCAGAAAGCTGCATGGCCCAGAGCTCATGCTTGGGACCCAAGGATACATATAGTCCTCTTAGTTTTCACTCACATACGTAGCTGCCATTCTCAAAGAGTGACAACATGCCTTGGTGTCAAGATCCAGGGGTTCTTCCTCCTCACCCACATATTGAGCCCATATCACCGACAGATTCCTTCATAAGGAACTCCCCTTTAGGGCCCTCAGAGTCCATTCATGCTGGCAGCTATTTGTTTGGGCCACACGCTTAAAAAAAAAAAAAAAAAAAACAGGTTTCTCTAATTCTGACTCTCAAGAAGAAGAGGGTGGGATCTTGCATTCATTCGCAAGCTGACAAACCACAGGAATTTGGAAAAGATTCTGCTACCTCCTCCCAACCCCCCACCCCAAAAGTCCAGCAGTGCTCTTCGATAGCATAGCTAAGTCTGAGCACACAAAGGAACTCCTCTCAGAACGAAATGTGGCTCCAAACAGATTTTATTCTTCATTTCCACACTGAGTAATGGTAGTGCCCAGCTACACAGGTTTACAATGCTCATCTGTGCCCCATGCTTTTAGGTAAATGGAATAGTCTAGATGCTGGGCAATCCTTTTACTGTCACAACTAGAAAAACCATGGTTCAAAAGTTTACAAGGGCCTTCAAAAAATTTCATGGAAAACTTGCATTGTGGAAAAATATGTATGGCTTTTAAATTCTTTTGCACCAAAATAAACTTAGCTTTTACTTATTTTCATTTTATTTAACAGGCAAAAAGAGTCAGAGGAAGCAAGACAGAGACACAGAGAGAGCTTGCATTCACTGGGTCACTCCCCAAATGCCAGGGCTGGGCCGGTCCAAAGCCAGAATCCAGGAACCCAATCCAGGCTTCCCACATGTATGGCAGGGACTCAAATACTTGAGCCATCAACTACTGCCTTCCAGGACGTGCACATTAGCTGAAAGCTAAACCGAAAGTGGAGTAGCCAGGACTTAAATCTAGGCTCTTCAATATGGGATGTGGGTGTCCTAAACAGTGGCCTAGCCTCTGTGCCAAACAACCACCCCCTAAATTTATCTTGTAATTCCATTTCTCCTGAACTTCTGGAAACTTTTGGAGCATTGTGGAAGCAACAAGGACAAGAAACACTAAAGTTTCAGCTAAGAAAAGGTCTTCTTAAGCAGACTCTGTTTTCTCCCCTGGTTGCCAATCCTAGGCACGGGCTGAGGGTTGGGCTAAGCAGAGACTGGAACCAGGACTGTCTTAGCTAAGCTCCCATGCTTCCCCTCGTACAGTCTACCACCCAGATCGCAGAATGGGAGTTTGGTGTTCAATGACATCATGCTAGGAATGAGGAGTGATTCGGAGCCATGGACAAAAATGACAGACATACACACAGAGCTTAGCCTGTGGAGACAAGGATACACATTAGAGATGCTAATTTAGAATGGGGGGGTGGGGAATTGGGAAAATTGGGAAGGGGAGGGACAAGCCTCACACTCCAAAACGCTGTCATCAAGCTCCCAGACGTCACAGTTCATGCTCCCGTATGGAGCTTCAAGTCCATTTGCCTCGGCCCAGCATGGCTGGAATGCCAGACACGAGGGTGTCTCAGGCATGTCCCATGTCTACCAGGGTGCTTAGCCCCTCCTTCAACCAGGGCTTTATGGATCCTGTCACTCCCAGGACCCTGCGCTGTTCTTTCATCTTCTCGGCCCTCCCCGGGTTTGCTGCTGGTTCTTCCCGGGTTGGCTACCGTCCCTTCCACCTCCGTGGAAGGGCGGTTCCCCCTGCCACATTCCCCACTTCCGCAGGGGAGCGGCACACCACCGGCCGGCTCTCTCGGGGGCTGCTCAGATGTTCCTCTTAGATGTTCCTGGTGCATGTTGTCTCTCTCCTCCTTTATAGTCCTCTTCCACCAATCCCAACTCTGCTACCCACACGCTGAGTACGCTGCTCTCCTCCAATCAGGAGCAAGATCAGCTCCTGCAGCTCAGTCAATCAAGTTGGTGAGAGGCAGCTGCGTAGAAGCTGTTTCTCCCTTCTCAGCGCCATATTGTGGGAGAGCAGATGCATAGAATAAGTCTTAATTCCAGTAACTTAGTCTAGTCCGAGTTGCTCCCCACAGATCCCACTAGAATTGGGTCCATTATGTGATCCTGACAGCCTTTAGCTGGAGCACAGTACTTGTAACATTTAAGGGATGGAGAGGAGGAGGGAAGGCAGATAGGGTAAAAATGTGAGCTAATGTGGCCATTTCCTCCGTGAGCAGGCATCTCCAGTGAGAACGAAAGGGAGGATGAACCCACTCATCCCTAAGCTGGTCTCCCTGCCTCTGGGCACAGCTTTCGATTTAAAGGCATTGTTTTCAGGCACAATTGACCCGTTTAAAATGCTTTTAAAAATTGCATAAGAGTAGATTCACCTCCTTTACATTCCAAATCAGAAAGATAGAACAGCAGACTTTTGCTATTAGAGAAGTCCAGGGGCCAGCTTGTTGCAGGAGGTTAAACCACCACCTGTGACACCAGCATCCTATACAGGTGCAAATTCCTGTCTTGGCTGTTCCACTTCTGTTCCCTGCTAATGGCCTGGGAAAACAATGAAAGATGGCTCAAGTGCTTGGGCCCTTGCCACCCAGCTGGGAGACGGGATGAGGCTCTGGATGGAAAATCTCTCTGTTGCTTTCTCTTTGTCAACTCTGCCTTTCAATCAATCAATCAATCAATCAATTTTTTGAAAGTCCAAATAAAATTTCAAGTGTGTTTTCATTTTTGGTTGAGGCTTTGAAAAGACAACTACCATCCTGGACTGTCTGGGAAGCAGAGGTTTTTTTCTTCTCTGGCTTCTTCATCTTGCAAGGCACCCAGCACCTTCCTGAATGGGGTAACACAGTTCTGGGTGAGTTCTTGTGCTGACAACTCTCAGGTAACAGTGGAAGTCTCTGAGCTTAGTCCACAACATATGCTAGGGGCGCTCAAACAGATAACCAGACTTGCTGCTTTTAAAAGAAAATAAAAAAGACTGGGCTCTACGCTTGATCCTGTCCTGGGTTCACCCTGTCCTTCCTGACCCAGTCCTGACTGTGATCCCCTTGGATCTGCCCTGGGCTGGGGCGCATGGTGGGGGGCCATGGGGGACGGGGGACAGATTGGATCCTATCCCAGGTTAATTGAGTCAGACTGATTGGAGTTGAGCCCAGGTGTTGGTTTTTAAAACCTCCCCAGGTGATTACAAAGAATACCAAAGGTTGGGAATCATTATACAGTATCCCAATGAATCCTCTTATCCACAACTTGGAGAAAGCTCCCAGTCTCCAATCGAATACCTTCCCTGGCAACACAGTAAATAGTTACCTCTACATCAATTCTAAATCATCAACTTTCTGATGATAATCCCAGACGAGACCAGTGAGTGTTGCAAATCCTATGCTACGGTGGTGCCCTGGGGGGCTGGGGCAGGGAGGCAGAGACCACCTTCTCAAAGGACAAACATTCCAGATTCTGCAGAATTTCTCTTTCTGAAGACAGTTCTATTATGCTGCTGATTGCCTGGACCCTCAAACTTCAGAATTATCTTTGAGACCTAATTTTGATGCAATAATTATGTAACCATTCCTACCGATTCTTTTTTCCAAGTGTTTCACCTCTTCCTCTTGCTTTTCATTATCACCCAAACCAAGACCCTGGTCATCTCCTTTCTAAATGGCTGCAATAATGTACAACCAGGCTCCCTAGCACCAAACTCTCCTTTTCAATCCACCTTGCTTACTCCTTCCAAGTAAGTCACTCTAAAATAGTGTTTCCATCACTTCACTGTGGTCTTCCAATATCTTTCTTGTTCTCACTGCCTGGAAGATCTAAATCCCTTAGCCTCCCTCCATCCAACCTTAATGCCCCTCTCCAAATCTGCTCCCCACCCCTCTAGTCTAATTACTCATTGTTGTTGAGATACACCAGGCTCTGAAATTGCACCATCCTGCTTTTGGATCCCTGTTCCAGTCCTCATGGGCAAGGCTGGAGCATTGTTTCACACTCTCTGAGCCACAGGCCTTCTTCGGCCACAGGTGAATATCAGTACTGCTTAGGAAGGTGGTTGTGAGGGTTGAATAAATAAATAGGTAAAATGATACAACAGATGGGGACATGGAATATTGTTACTGATTTGCCTGATTTCCCCTGGGCGTCTCCACCCCAGTTCCTCCCTTCCTGGCTGGTGATTCAACTGCAGTGTCTCAGCTCCAAACCACCCCTCCATGTTGTTGCATGGAGGCCGAAAGCTACATTTTTGTTTTGTCAGTGTGCCTTGGCAGGCCCTTCAAAGAGAAGACTGACAGGCCCGAGAAGGAAGAAGGCAGGGGCACTGTCATTCTGTCTGCTCCATCTGGGTTGGTGGTACCCCAGCACCAGCAGCAGGAGGTTCTGGTTTGCATTCCTCACCCCCAGCCCAGCCTCACCGTGGCTCCAGGAGACACAGATACCATCTGGCCAAGACGTTGAGTCTTCCTCCAGGGCCTCCTCTTCACCTTTCCAAATTTTAATAGGTCCTCCAATCTCTCCTCTGTGCCTCCACCCCTGCCGGTTGTGTCTGCTTCCCGCACCTCCCGTGTCTGCAGTTCCGCAGGGTTCCCTTTCTGTTCCCCAGTTAAGGATTCTTTCTACAGAGCTGTCTCTGTGACTGTCCCCGGGTGGCTCCAGCCCAGCTCTGGCTGTTAACCATCCCACGTTGAAGAGGCCCCTCACCACATCGGCCTCTGTGGCCGTCCTCTGCTGTGCGCCCTTGCAGAGCCCTTGCCTCTCCACGGAGCTGATACGAACAAATTTCCAGTAGGACACACCTGTCTTGCCAGGGCAGCTGCTGAGCCTCAGAAGTTAGGGTCAAGACCAGGACCTCCGCCTGGGTCTCTGCCTGCTTTCCATAAGCTGCCTACCTGCACTGTGGACTCAGCACTCATTCATTTGAGGCTCTGCAGCATCTCCTTAACTGTTCACCAGAGTATCATTTAACGGCACCGTTTAACTTGGCTTCAGGCGTCTTTCTAATGGGATGCTACTGTTTGATTCCCTGGGCTCTGGGGAGCACCCGGTCCTGAATTACAAACCCTGTGTGTGGACATAGAGGGAAGAATCCAAGCAAATGAAGTTTGGTGAATGAATTGTCGGATCCAGAACGTTGAGCATTCAGAAAGCCTGTCCCTACCACTCACACGCATACGTTCTGGATTAGTGCTGCCACACCCATGTGTTCTACATTATTGCTAGCAATGACCGACATCTGCGTCCAGTAGCCCTGTGCGAAGTGTACTTTTATGGCCTTCCTGGAGACTGAAAGGTCTTCTGAGTTGTTTACTATCTTAGATGTAGCAAAACAGAAACGTGAATTGAATTCTTTAAGAACTAATATCCTATTCATTAGACAGAAAGTGCATGTAAATACACAGCAATTTTATCAGGTTTTTCTCATTGGCAAAATTTTCATTTAATAAGTCTTAAGGAAGCAAAACATTTTCAAGATGTTCTAGTTTTTAAATCTCCTCCCGTAAAGTTGGCTATAGCATAATAACACCAAAGTATGCAAAGGGGAGCTTCTGATTCGATGAAATTATTTCATCCCCAGGAGTTACAGGAGCAGTGGTTGGCTGTGACAGTCTTACACAGGAGCAGAGATGAGGACTCAAGGCATGGGGTTTGACTGATGTCTCAGTCCTCGTTGCCTATGCATGCCTTCCCTGCAGAGCCTCAGCTTTGCTTCCTACGAAGGTTGTCGTGCCTGGGGATCAGTTTGTAGAAATACTTAATGACGTGAACCTGCTAGAACAAGGCACAAGAATGGGGTTGAAGGACACCAAGGAGGCAGGCATCTCTCACTGCAGAAAGGCCAACGAGGATCAAGGAAAGTTAGTTAGAATTTAACTTTGGGTTGAACTTCCTAATGTTTTTATAATAATTTGGGAAATTTCATTGGAAATGAATTCAGGGCTCATAATAGCCAGGCAACAAATTACTTTAGATTTTTTTCCTCCAAACTGTGGGCAGTTTTAGAATTGAAGGATGAAGGGTATAACAGACCAGATAAATGTAAGGAGGCCAGATTTAGGACAAGTGCTTACTGAACATCATGGGCCGGCACTGAGCGAAACCCTGAATGAGTAGAGTAACTAGGGCAGAGGTGTCCAGCCTTGCTGTATGGTAGAATCACCCGAGGAACAGACACCACAACAAACAAAAACCAGAAAATCCAGTTGCCCAAGTTACATCTGGGTGAAGCCATAGCTCCTAAAATCTCCCATGTGATTTCAATGAACCAGGAAGACTGGGATCCATTGGTCTTAGGGGAAAAAAATAAGCTTAGGAAAAAATCAGTATGGGTTCATCTTCTGCTTCCACAGCTCACCAGCCGAGTGCCCTTAAGAAGAAATTTAAACCTTTTGAGTTTTGTTTTCTTCCTTAGCCCATGAGGATACCAATACCCCTTTTATTATTATTTATTTGAAAGGAAGAGTTACAGAAAGGCAGAGAGAGCGAGAGAGACAGAGAGACAGAGAGAGGTTTTCCATCTGTTGGTTTACTCCCCAAATGGTACAATGGTCAGAGCTAGGTGGATCTGAAGCCAGGAGCCAGGAGCTTCCTCTGGGTCTCCCACATGAGTGCAGGGGTCCAAGGACTTGGGCCATCTTCTACCTTCCTCCCAGGCCACAGCAGAGAGCTGGATTGGAAGTGGTGCAGCTGTATCTTGAACAGGAGCCCATATGGGATGCCGGCACTGCAGGTGGCAGCTTTACCTGCTACACCACAGTGCTGACCCCACCAATACCTCTTTAAACATGATAAGAATGAAGAGCACATTCTACTCTCTAGTAGTTGTTATTAAAGAGCTTGTACATAGTAATGAAAATAATCACATTTCAAGGAAAAGTTAGTGTTAAAGGCAATGCACCATTTTAGTCCACTTATATTCTATAACTGAGTAACACAGGCTGAGAAGTTTATAAAGAATAAAGGTGTATTTGGCTCATGGTTCTGAAGGCTGTGAAGTTCAAAGTCAAATGGCCACATCTGGGGAGGGCCTGTTGCTGGCGTGCACTCTGCAAAGACCCAGGGCAGCATGGGGCTTCACACGGTAAGCCGACAAGTCCCAGCGCAGGTCTATTCTCATAAAGCCACAGCCCCAGTGATGAGAACCCCACCAGTATGGCCCTGTCTAACCTTCATGACCTCCCAAAAGTATCACCTCCAAATATTATATTTGGATTAACTTTCAGCTTCTGAGTACTTTACAATGGGAATTAAATTCAGCATGAGTTCTGCTGGGGACAGTCAGACCCCAGTGTGCACCAGGGGAATCAAGAGACACACTCACTAGTTCTTCTAGGAGCATCAGAGGAACTCAGAATAATGACTACTGATCAGATCTCTGGCCTATGGGAGGATTTGGATGGTTGAAAATGAAGATACAAAGGAACATAAGTGGAGTCATGCAGGTTGGGGTTAGTGAAGAGAAGCTGTAGCAGGAGCTAAGGGCTGGGGACGATGCCAAGGAGATGTGGAAGCTCCCTTCCACAGAGTCTAGAGTGCTGCATTGCCCTTCCACAGAGTCTGGGTCTTCCCTAT
Source organism: Oryctolagus cuniculus (assembly GCF_051225735.1). Classification (NCBI taxonomy): domain Eukaryota; kingdom Metazoa; phylum Chordata; class Mammalia; order Lagomorpha; family Leporidae; genus Oryctolagus; species Oryctolagus cuniculus. The sequence goes on along the minus strand of NC_142869.1, from coordinate 152,551,946 downwards.
ACATAGTGAGGAATTAATGCAAACCTGAGATGGAAACGACAGGATTAAACCTGTGTTCTAAGTTTGAAAACAGAGGCGATTAGAGTTGGACAAGCCATGCAAAGGGGGATGAACACAAAATTCTCTGGCCCTCTGTAGTACGAGCTACTGAGGAATTGTGTGAATTCACCACCAGGGTGCTATGCGCATGGTTGGTTGGTGGTGTTGCTTACACAAGATGAGGATTCAGGAGATAGACCCTGAGTTCCATTTTTTTTTTTTTTTTGACAGAGTTAGACAGTGAGAGAGAGAGAGAGAGACAGAGAGAAAGGTCTTCCCTTTTCCATTGGTTCACTCCCCAAGTGGCTGCTATGGCTGGCGCATTGCAGCCGGCCCGCTGTGCCGATCCAAAGCCAGGAGCCAGGTGCTTTCTCTTGGTCTCCCATGCGGGTGCAGGGCCCAAGGACCTGGGCCATCCTCCACTGCCTTCCCGGGCCACAGCAGAGAGCTGGACTGGAAGAGGAGCAATGGGGCAGAATCCGGCGCCCCAACTGGGACTAGAACCCGGGGTGCCAGTGCCACAAGCAGAGGATTAGCCTAGTGAGCCACGGCGCCGACCCCTGAGTTCCATTTGAAACGTGTCAAGTTGAAGTTGGACAGGTGCTTAGACATGTAGATCAGGAGCTCAGGAAGTATGGGGTTAGAGTCATGGTGGGGAGGGGGCAGTTCCTGGCCTGGGGATGAGGCTGAGGGTGAAAATGAGACCATCTGGGGGAGAGAGTAAAGAAAGAAGATTCTCCACAGAATGAGAATATAGAGGCCTCCACGTAAACGGCAGCAAAGGAAGACATGGGCCAGGGGGTTTCGAGAAGAATCTGGAGGAAAATGTCCTGGAGTCCAAAGCAGAAAAGTTCCAAGGGCTTTGAAGTCGGATTTGAATTGGGAAATGAGCGAACATCCTTTTCCTTTAAAAAGACAGGTTGTTTCAGGACAGAGTTTGGGAGTTGAAGAGGACCGCGTGAAGAGAGAGAAGAGACAGAGCAGTGAGTCTAACCTGCAAGGAATGGAGTGGGAATATCCTGAATGGGAGTTTTAAAGAAGTAAGATTGAAGGGGCCGGCACTGTGGCACAGCAGGTTAAAGCTCTAGCCTGAAGTTCCGCCATCCCATGGGGGCACCAGCTACTCCTCTTCCGATCCAGGTCTCTGTTGTGGCTTGGGAAAGTGGTGGAAGGTGGCCCAGTCCTTGGGCCCCTGCACCCATGTGGCAGACCCGGAAGAAGCTCCTGGTTCCTGGCTTCAGATCAGAGCAGTTCCGGCCGTTGCAGCCATCTGGGGAGTGAACCGGCGGATGGAAGACCTCTCTCTGTCTCTATCTCTAACTCTCTGTAACTCTGTCTTTAAAAAAAGAAAGAAAGAAAGAAAGAAAGAAAGAAAGAAAGAAAGAAAGAAAGAAAGAAAGAAAGAAAGAAAGAAAGAAAGAAAGAAGATTGAAAAGGGGTTGATTTCTCTAAAAAAGTATTTGTCCATTAATTAGGTAAATGAAAAGGGGGGCTTGAAATGGAAACAGTAAAGAGAGAGGAAAATCCTGGAGCAGATTATAGCCAGGAGATTAAGAGTAGAGGTGAAAGGAGAACTGGATTTGGAAGAAGAATATGGAAATCGGGAGTTAATGAAGGAATCACAAAATAACTTTAAAGGATTGAAGGCCCAGATGAGACATGAGAGAAAGGAAGACAACAGATGGATGGATGGATGGTTGGAGAGCTGATGACAGATGACAGAAGACAGATGATAGATGGATAGATAGATAGGTGGATCTGAACAGTAAGATTCTGAGCAGCAAGGACAGGTATTAGTGGTCAGCAAGGCATGGGGGCTGACAAGGTGAGCTTGGTGTCCCTCCAGTGGTGAGGGAAGCTAGTGTTGGTCAGGAGGGCCTCAGGGCCACACACGGGCTCCTGAACAGACTGAGGAGGAAAGCTGCAGAGATCTGGGAGCCTATGAGATGGGGTAAGGGGACAAAAAAGGCCCCTGATGATTCCTAAGAGAAGGCTTACTGGGAGAAACTACAGGGGAAAATGTGAAGTCTAAGATTTTCTTCGTAAAAGGAAAATAAAGGCATCCAAGTTTTGGAAATAAGGCAGTTATAAAAGGTAGCTTTGGGAATGGATTCAAAAATCAAATCAAAATGAGATTGGGACTGAGAAACTATTTCCTGAGCTATAAAATCCTCATCATTTTAAATACAGTGTTTTCATTATTTGGGGGATGGATGGGTCAAGGAACTATAGCACTGGATCTCCCTTGTGGACACTGAGGGTGCCCAGGATGGTGGGGAGAGACAAGGAGGGGGAGTACTCTAAGTTTATCAGGGAACATGGAGAAGTGCCCAGGCATCCAAGAATGACAGGGAAGAGAATGATCTACCCTGCTCGTTGTGGGAGTGTGTGGAAAAGAGCTGCTACCCTTCTGAGGCCATGGGAAAACAATGTCTATTTCAAGACAGATCTTGCAACACTGTAGTCAGGAAGAATGTTCAAGAAATTCTCTTTTGGTGGCAACTAACAGAAACCCACTCAAAATGGGACCTAATCTGCAGCTTTTTGTAAGATGGAGATCTCTGACAGAATCCCTGGACAGGAAGCAAGGAGCATTAGTCGCATCTGTTTCTAGAAAGACGTTGGAAACCAAGGCAGCTACTCTCCACTTTCCATTCTCTCTGATGGTTCTTCTGCTTCACTTTAGGTCAGCTTCCTTTTCCTCTTTCTTAACTTCTTCCTTCATTTCTTAAAAATTTCACATGGCCCAACAAGACTGTGGCTTCAATTCTTCATCAACGACGTGTACTTCCCACACTCAGTCTCTCCTTCTCTCTCCCTTCGTTCACTACTAGGAGAAAGGAACATCAGGCATGTCAATGGCCCCTTTTGAACCTCTGGACCAGTTGTCTAAGATCAAATGTCTCTCCTGGCCCCATCCAGGGCAGCTTAGGGTTCAAGTTCACTCAGGAGAGACTTGAGTAGAAGATACGACAGCTGGGCATGTGTACCAAGATTTCATTAAATCCAAACATGCAGAGGGTATGAGAAGTCATGTTTAAGAAGTATACAGTGGAAAAGGCCTAGTACAAAGTTGGCAGAGGACAGAGAGCCCAAAGAGGAAGATATAAGCACCTGGATGATGGAGGCTACATCTGGGCTTGTCATGGTCCATCAGAGAGGAAGGGTTGGAATGCAGACTGGCAGCACAGGATAAAATGTGCACAAGCACTGTGTGGATGCTAACCCATGTTAACCCGCAGGCTCCATCTGCCACCTTGACAGAACCAGCTGGCCCTACCTCAGGGGATGACCTGGCTAAGCATCCCTGGCCTGGACAGAAGGTAGGATGTCTGAATTAGTTCATCTTTTCAAATTTTCTTTCTCAGAGGAGACCTGGTAAAGCCTTCAAAATTCAAACGTTTGGAAAATCAATCTGGGGAAAACCGAACAAAGGTGAAACAAGAACTGTAGTGCCCTCACAGTATGACATGGTAAGTCAACCACTGACACCCTTCCTCAGATATTTAAGCTCACTGAGGTGACACAGCTGGAGTTCCTGAGCTACGTTTCTCTAATCATGGCCAGTTGGTGGCCTAGCACACCTGCCAATAACAGGCTGATCTTTCTGAGGGTGGGGGCTGCCATTGTGTGGCTTCCTGCTTTGTCATAGGGTTTCTTTTTTTTCTTTTTCTTTTTTTTTTTTTTTTTTTTGACAGGCAGAGTGGACAGTGAGAGAGAGAGAGAGAGAGAGAGAGAGAGAAAGGTCTTCCTTTTCTGTTGGGTCACCCCACAATGGCTGCTGCAGCCGGCTGCGGCCAGTGCACTGTGCTGATCCAAAGCCAGGAGCCAGGTGCTTCTCCTGGTCTCCCACGCAGGTGCAGGGCCCAAGCACTTGGGCCATCCTCCACTGCACTCCAGGGCCACAGCAGAGAGCTGGACTGGAAGAGGAGCAACCGGGGCAGAATCTGGCGCCCCGACTGGGACTAGAACCTGGGATGCCGGCGCCGCAGGCGGAGGATTATCCTATTGAGCTGCGGTGCCAGCCTTGCCATAGAGTTTCTGCTTCCAAACATTGACATGGAAATAGGGTATTACCTGATAGGATGCACTGAGAAGAATTCAGACTCACTTTTGCCGTGGTCCTGGGAAAGATACAGAACTTGAATCTAATCATGAAGAAGCATTAGACAAGCCCATACTGAAGAACATTCTACAAATTTACCAACTCTCAATGCCCCAACATATTAAAGATTTAGAAATCAAGGAAAATCTGAGAATTAGTTTCAAAGAGAAGGAACCTAAAGGGACACCCAAACTAAAAGTGAAATGTGGCTGTGAAGTGGACCCTTTTGCTGTAATAGGCAGTGTTAGGAAACCTGCAGAAACTAAGACGGGATCGGAGTTGCAGAGGAGCGAGGGTGTGCTGGATCCAGGTGCTCCCAGTTTTGATAGTTGTGCTTTGCTTGAGGAGGGAATTGTGTGTGTGTAGGAAATTCACACTGATATCTTTGGGAGTGACAGGGCATAGTGTCAACAATTCAATCTCAAAATAAAGGGTTTGGAGATTACATTTCCAACTTTTCTAAATGTTTTGTTTGTTTCAAATCTTTAAAAAACAAAATATTAAAAGATGAGTATTTATGTTTAAACTTTGCTGTAGTCGATGTAATGGACTAAATAAGGGGCAGCCCCCAGTAAAATCTATCTGCATCCCAGAGCCTGTGAATGTGACTTTTTGGGAAATGGGTGTTTTGCACAGGTGATTAATGATCTTGAGATGAGATCTTTCCGGGCCCTAAATTCAGTGAAAAGTATCCAGCGACACAAAGAGGAGAAGGCCATGGAAGGTGGAAGCAGAGATCTGGAGTGATGCAGTCTCAATTCAGGAATGCCTGGCTTCATCCTAGAACCTGAAAGAAGATGGGATTCTCCCCCAGAGCCTCTGGAAGGCGCACAGCTCTGCTGACATCTGATTTTGCACTTCTGGGCTCCAGAACTGTGAAAGAACACATTTATGGTTTAAGCCACCCAGTATGTGGTAGTGATTATAACAGAAACTAACACCAAACACTTTTCTCCTCTTATTTCACCAGAAATAGAAAATTAGATGAAGTCAGAAAGCAAGATGTTCTTTGGCTATCTTCATGATTTTAGACTACAGAAGCCAGAAGGGGGATAGTCACCCTGTCAACGAAGCAAGCTGCACCCGTGGGGAGAATGACGTCACCCAGTCCAGAGCCACCAAGTACCCTCACCACTGACACTTGCAGTGCCACAGCTCTAGGCTTGTTGGGACCCTTCCTAAGGAAGTGGTTTTCACCCGGGTGTGATCTTGGCCCTCACAGGACATTTGATGATTTCTGGAGGTGCTTCTGGTTATATGGATGGAGTTTCTGGAGGTGTTTCTGGTTGTATGGATGGAGTCTGCCTCCAGTATCAGTTGGTGGGATCAGGAATGCTGCCAATTATCCTATAATGCACAAGACACTCCATCACCATGAAGCACCCGGCCTGAAATGTCCATAGTGATGGGGTTAAGAAACTATCCTAAGGGAATAACTTCCTTTTTCATTCTACAAAGAATGACACTTATCTGTCAGTCTAGGAACGGGAGAAGGGAAAAGGAGGTACTCTACAAAAATTTCTGGACTATTTTATTAAAAATCTTGGTAATAACAAATAACTTGAGTTATAACCTTTGTTTTAGATTTATTGTTTTATTTGAGAGGAAGAGCCACAGAGAGAGGGAGAGACAGAGAGACATAGGTCTTCCATCTACTGGTTCACTCCCCAAATTGCCGAAATGGCCAGAGCTGAGCCAATCCGAAGCCAGGAGCCAGGAGCTTCCCCTAGGTCTCCCATGTGGTGCAGGGGCCCAAGCACTTTGGGCCATCCTCCACTGTTATCAGCAGGGAGCTGGACCAGAAGTGGAGCAGCCGGGACTCAAACCTGTGCCCACATGGGATGCAGTGCCATAGGTGGAGGCTCAACCCACCATGCCACAGTGCTGGCCCCTCCTCTTACATTTTTAATTTGGGCATTATTAATTATATAAGCACAATATTATAAAGCAGAGTCTGTAAAAGTTATGTATCTTGCACAATTGGAAACTTTATACCAGTTAAAGAACAACATTTATGTCCCCTCTCCAGCCCCTGGCAATCCCCCTTCTGCTCTCAGCCTCTATGAGTTTGATACCTGGGATACCTCATACATCTGAATCGCACAGTGTTTGCCTTCTGTGCCTGCCATCCTTCACCTGGCATAATTTCCTCAATGTCCTCCAGGTCAATCCATGTTGTCGCAAGTAGCAGAATTTCCTTTGTCTAAGGTTGAGCAATCTTGCATTGTATGTATGACCACAGTTTTAAAATCCATTCAACTGTGGATGGATACTTAGGTTATTTCCAGATTTGAGCCATTGTGAATAATGCAGTCATGACCATGGGAGTGCACATACCTCTTTGAGATTCTTTTTTTTTTTTTTTTTTGATAAGTACCCAGAAGTGGGATTGCTGAATCATATGCTAATTCTATTTTTAGTTTTTTGAGGAATCTCCAAACCATTTTCCACAGTGGCTGTACCCACTTAGATTCCCACCAAAAACAAACAGCAGTTCCAATTTCCCTTTTTTTTAAAAAAAGTTTTATTTACTTATTTGAAAATCAGAGTTAAACAGATAGAGGGAAAAACAGAGAGAGATTGGGAGAGGGAGAGATTTTTCATCAGCTAGCTTACTCCCTAGATGACTGCAATGGCCAAGGATGGGCCAGGCCTAAACCAGGAGCCAGGAGCTGCTTCTGAATCTCTCATGTGGGTGGCAGGAGCCCAAACATTTGGGCCATTTCCATTGCTTTTCCCAGGCCATTAGTAGGGAGCTGGATCAGAAGTGGAGCAGCTGGGACATGAACCAGTCCCCATATGGGATGCCAGTGTCACAGGTGGTAGCTTTACCCACTACGCCACAATGCTGGCCCCTACCAGTTCCAATTTCTTCACATTCCCATAAACACTTACTATCTATTCATTGTAATGTGAAGTGCTATTTCATTGTGGTTTTGAATTGTGTTTCCTTTGGGGATTAGTGGTGTTATATATGTTTTCGTATACCAGCTGCTGATTTGTTGCTCTTCTTTGGAGAAATAACTACGCAAATCCTTGCCCATTTTTAAATCAGGTGATTTGATTTTTTTTGCTGCTAAGTCTATGAGTTCGTTATATATTTTAGACATTAACCCCTTAACAGATATATCGTTTGCAAATGTTTTCCCCCAGTCTGTAGGATGCCTTTTCTCCCTATTGGCTGTTTCCTTTGCAGAGCATATTTTTAGTTTGATGTAGTTCCATTTGTCTATTTTTGCTTTTTTCACTTGTATTTTTTGATCTCTTTTCCAAGAAATAACAGTCAAAACGTATGTTGTGGAAATTTTTCATCTGTATTTTCTTCAAGGAGTTTAATAATTTCAGATCTTGAGCTGGGCATATGCCGTAGCAGTTAAGTTGCCATTTGGGATGCCCACATCCCATAGAAGAGTACCTGATTCAAATCCTGGCTCCTCTGCTTCCAATCCACCTTCCTGCTAATACACACTCTGAGAGGCAACAGATGATGGCTGAAGTCCTTGGGGCCCTGCCCCAGATGGGTAGACCTAGATGGAGTTCCAGGCTCCCGACTTCAGCCTGGTCTAACCATGGCTGTTGTAACCATTTAGGGGAGTGAACCAGTGGGTGGAAGATCTTTGTCTTTCTGTCTCCCCCTCTCTCTGATTTTCAAATAAAATAAGAACAATCAAATAAAATTTTTTTAAAATTCATTTCAGGTATTATGTTTTAAGTATTTTTAAAAAGATTTATTTATCTGAGAGGTAGAGTGAAAGAAGGGAAGGAGAGAGTGCAAGAGAGATCTTCCACCTGCTGTGAACCAGCAGGCAAATGCCTGAAACTGCCCAAATACCTGACACAGGTGTGTCTGCACCAGGCAAAAGTCAGGAAGCAGGACCTCCCTCTGAGTTTCCCATATGAGTTGCAGGGATCCAAGCACTTGGACTACCTTGTGCTTCCTTCCCAGAAAACTAGCAGGAAGCTGGATCAGGATCAGCCAGAACTCAAACTGGCACTCCAATGTAGGATGTCAGCATTGCAAGTGGTGGCTTAACCCTTTGCACCACAACACTGGTCCCCATGTTTAAGTCTTTAGTCTATTTTTTTTATTTGACAGATAGAGTTAGACAGTGAGAGAGAGACAGAAAGAAAGGTCTTCCTTCCGTTGGTTCACTCCCCAAATGGCCGCTATGGCAGGAAATATGCCGATCTGAAGCCAGGAGCCAGGTGCTTCCTCCTGGTCTCCCACGCAGGTGCAGGCGCCCAAGCACTTGGGCCATCCTCCACTGCCTTCCTGGGCCACAGCAGAGAGCTGGACTGGAAGAGGAGCAACCGGGATTAGAACCGGTGCCCATATGGGATGCTGGCACAACAGGCAGAGGATTAACCCAGTGAGCCAAGGCACCGGCCCCAGTCCATTTTGAGTTGATTTTTTTATACAAGGGTCAATTCTACTTTTTTCATGTAGATAACCAGTTTTCCAAATGCCATTTATTAAGAGATTGTTCTTTCCCCATTGTATATTTTGGCATCATTGTCAAAGATTAGTTGACCATATATGTATTCATGAGTTTGTCTGTGCTTTCTATTCTCTTCCATTGGTCTAAATGTTAGTCTTTCTGCCAGTATCACACTATTTTTTTTGTAGATTTGTAATATATTTTAAAATAAGGAAGTGTGATACCTCCAAGCTTTGTTTGTCCTTCTCAAGATTGCTCAGGCTATTTGGGGTACTTTGCAGTTCCATTTGAATGTTGAGATTGCCTCTTTGATTTATGTAAAAATGCCATTGAAATATTGATTGGGAATACAGTGAATCTGTAGATTGCTTTGAGTAGTATGGATATTTTAATAATGCTGAATCTCCTAATTCATGAACATGGAATGTGTTTTCCATTATTGGTGTTTTCTTTAAACTCTTTGACTTACGTTTTACAGTTTCCAGTGTAGAAATCTTTTCCTCCATTTGGTTAAGTTTATCCCTAAGTATTTTATTATTTTTGATGCAACAATAAGTGGGATTTCTTTCTTAATTTCCCTTTGAGAGCTTCTTGTTAGCCTTCCTGATGCAGCTTCCTGATACAGCTACAGGTTCCAGAAACCTGTGTTTTATGGGAGATGAGGACTATGAGGGAGGTGTGGGGAAACAAGGAGATGGGGTTCCTCAAGACACCCAGACTCAGGCCTTGGTCAGGCCCTTCACCACTCACATGTGTAGAGAATTTTCAGGAGTCATTTGTTTCTAAAATACCTGATGCAACATTTCAGTTCCCACTATTGAACTGCACAGTACACAGTGACCCAGTGCCCCAGGCATACATACTGGGGCTGAATTCATGACTCAGCCTGGGAGAATAATCTCTCTAGGACTCTAACCAACCACCTCTCCCTGCCTCCTTTCTCTTTCCTTGTACTCAACATTTGCTGGTCACCACCCATACAGGCTCTGTTAACAATGGGAAGGCAAAGACGGATCTGTTCATAATCTAGTAAGAGGAATAGAGAGATATTATGATATGAAGTTCTGAGGGCTGTTATAATGGTGCTAACAGAGGGAGAATTTTTGAAAAAGCTTCCTATATATGATGGGGCAAATCAAATCAGATTTCAGGATTCCTATCCTTCATGAGAGAGTTAGTAAAAAGAGCCTGAAGAGATGAAGCTGAAATAAATATCGCAAAGCTTAGTTCAATTGTCTCTCCTGTGGCAGAAGACTGGTTATGGGATGAGTGGAGACCTATTTTTCAAAAACCCACGTGTTTCTTAAGTATCTGGCTAGATGATTTTTTTTCAAAGATTTATTTGCCTGAAAGGCAGATACAAAGAGAGAGGGAGAGGAGATCTACCATCTGCTGGTTCACTCCCCAAACAGCTGCGATGGCTGGGGCTGAGCCACCCCAGAGCCAGGAACCAGAAGTCAGGAGCTTCATCGGGTACTCTCATGTGGGTGCAGGAGCCCAACTACTTGGGCCATCTTCCTCTGCTTTTCCCAGGCATATTAGCAGGGAGCTGGATCAGAAGTGGCACAACTAGGGGGCTGGCATTGTGAAATAATGGGTAAAGCCACTGTCTGCAGTGCAAGCGTCCCATGTGGGCACTGGTTTGATTCCCAACTGCTTCATTTCTGATCCAGCTCCCTGCTAATGTATTTGGGAATGCAGCAGAAGATGGCCTAAGTGCTTGGGCCCCTGCACCCACGTAGGAGACCCAGAAGAAGATCCTGGCTCCTGGCTTCAGACCAGCCCAGCTCTGGCCATTGCAGCCATTTGGTTCACTAACCAGTGGATGGAAGATTCTCTCTCTCTCTCTCTCTCTCTCTCTCTCTCTCTCTGTGTGTGTGTGTGTGTGTGTATAACTCTGCCTTTCAAACAAAAAAACAAATCTTTAAAAAAATAAAAAGTGGAGCAGCTGGGACTCAAACCAGCACCCACATGCACTAACTGCATTGCAGGAGGCAGCTTAACCCATTACATTACAATGCTGGCCCTTCTGATTAGACTTTTAAGAAACAAAAGGCTAGTAGAGATATTTTTGAAGGAAAATATACATGCATCTTAAAGATCTACATGTATGAAAACATTTCTAACTGAGGCCCAAAAGGAACTTGTTGGTCTGGCTATAGATGCTGTAGGGTCGCTTGGGCTTTGGAGTTGAACATGGATAAGATCACGGTTGAACAAGGCAGGTAAATGAAGAGCAGGTGCAGCTGTCTAATTCACCTTCTCTTGTTTAGATCAAATAGGAAAAGAAGGTTGGTTCTGAATGATCTTTTTGGTGCATCACTGGCCATCATGGTGATCAACGATCATTGATATGATTTGATTAAAATACCTACTTATCAATAGTCCAGCTATTTTTATATGCTAGTATTCTCTGAAGTCCAAGATCCTATGCAAATATTTGCAAAGATGCTCAGAGGAGTTGAGAGGAAATGGTGCCCTTTGCAGCCCCTGCACAAAAAAAAATTGCAATAAAAGTGCCATTGGAAGAGCTCATCCCCCCTCCTGGTGACAGCTGCAGGCACATCAGAGCTGGGGACTGCTCAGCTAATTAAAGTGACCTGTGGGTTCTCTTTGCCCCCAAGAACCCCTCTGATAAACAGCTCCTGGCCAGTTCCTTATATGGCTACAGACAGCGCCAAGAGGCTGAGCTGTATTTTGGACGCAATCTGATTCTCATTTGTCAAGGGTCTCCGGTCTTCTGCTTTAGGAGACAGCAGTGAGCTCCACAGACTCTTGTGTCCTGGCCCTGTGGCAGTCGCTTCTCCTCTGAAGATTCCTCCTTATCTTCTAACACAGAGGTGCCTGGGGCCTCTCCCGGTGTTGGGCAATAGCTAAGATCATTAGAAAGAAAGCTGAGGAGTAAATCAGAATTGGCCAGTTGCACAGGAGAAAAGTGGCTCCAAGTAGCTCACCTTTGAGAGCCTCTAGGGTCTGGGAGGGTCATTTCATGAGCCCCTGGGCAGGACAGGCACATGGGCTGTCTAATGTGACTTGCTTCCTACTCCAAAGTCCCGCACCAGGGAAGTGGGTGCTTGCTGTTGGTGACTGGCATCAGCCATGTGAGGACTGCCCCAGGACCTGCACAGGCGGGACACTTTCCCCGAGGACTGTGGACCTCACCAGAGGCCACAAGGATGATGAGCACTCTGGGGCTGCACTTGCTTACTGACATAGTCCCAGAGTTAGGTGGAGCCCAGTGCATAATGTATGTTGAATGAATGAATGAGTGAAGGAAGCAAATACAGAACCAAGTGACTCACTGAGCTTTATTATTGGATCCTGCAGCAAGCAAAAATAAAAATATGTATGGTGGATTCTATTGCAGTGACAACATAGGGGGCATCCAGCAAAACTCCTGAAACTATCAGTAATGCTCCCACGCCAGTGATCAATAGCATGGTAGCTGCAGAAGAGAAACACTGGATGACAGCAGAGCACAAAAATCAAGTTAATGTTGCAGAAGGAAGGTACTGTGGCTTTTTGCCAATGATCTTGACGATTTCAGGCACCCCCCACTCTGCCTCCCCAATCCCGTGTTAAGCCATTGCCGGCACCCACCGAAAGCTGCAAGCATTCAACAGCTGCCACCCCTGGCTTCCCCTCCCCAAACCCTGGAGCAAAATCCTGCCCACCCGCCCCAGGTAGACTTCTTAGCAGAGGGCACATCTTTCCTGGGGAGAATAAAATAGAAGGGGAAACCACTTCCAGGGAAAACAAGAAGCCAGGGCTGTAAGAGACAACTTTCTCAGGCTGCAGCCCATATTTAATGTGGAACTGTGACTGTTGGAGGGAGAGCTATTCAGAAATGTATACCCAGGAGTAGAACAAGCTGTAATATATGAACTGACTTTGGAGTAACATGTAATATGCTTAACATAACATTGCAACCAGGGGAGCCGTTTTTTAAGAATAAAACAACAAGGGAGAATAAATATCATTAATACAAAATGAGTGACGTGGGAGTTCCCAGTGAACAGGGGATTTTCTCACTCTGACATCACATTCTAATTGCAGAGGGACTGTCCTGGTTGTCACTAACCTGCTTCCAAAAATAATCAGGTAAAATGTGATTTGGTAGATTTAAGACCCAAAGGCCTTGGGACTTGTGGGAGGGTTTCTGAACACCCCGCTTCCAGGGGCTTCTGCTTGGATCAGGCCACAGGGGAGTGGTGGGTACCCACTGATCACCGCAGCCAAAAAGCCAGCTCTTACGTTCCCTCAGAAATGGCCCTTGGATTTTTCTTATATGACTAGAGAAAGAATGCTTAAATTGTACCACTTCCCAGTCTTTAATTTCACCACTTTGTTTTCCACTTTGTATTGGGATCTATGCACATTTTAAAGGCTTTGAGATCTTTTGTGTTTCTGTACCATTTTACAATTAATTTTTCTACTACTGTGAAGAATGTCATTGTTATTTTGACTGGGATTACCTTGAATTTGTAGGTCACAATATTAATTCTTCCAATCCATGAGCACAGGATATCTTTCCACTGATGGGTATCTTCAATTTCTTTCATCAATGTTTTTTAGTTTCAATGTAGATCTCGTTCACCTTCTTGGTTAAACTTGTTCCTAGGCATTTTTTTTTTTGACAGATGTTATAAACGGGATTGTTTTCCTGATTTCATTTTTTAGTTGGTTCACTATTAGTATATAGAAATACTACTGATTTTTGCATGTTGATTTTGTACAGAGCAACTTTACTAAAATACTTCATTAATTTTAATCATCTTGGTGGAGACTGAGTTTTCCATACATAAGACAATTATCCTTCTGCATTTACAGCTTGCATGCCTTTCTCTTGCCTAATTTCTCTGGCTAGGATTTCCAGTGCCACAGTGAAAAAAACAGTAAAAGTGGGCATCCTTGTCTTGATCCAGATAGTAGAGGAAAAGCTGTCAATGCTTCCCTATTCATGGCGTTAGCTGTGGGTCTGTCGTGTCCAACCTCTATTGTGTTGAAGTACATTCTATAAGATTTTGCTCAAAAGCACAGACAACAAATCAAAGAGAGCTGGATAGGAATTCATAAAATAAAAGTTTCTGCACTGCGAAGGAAAGAAGCACCAGAGTAAAGAGGCAAACTCTGCACTGGGAGAAGTATTGGCAAACAATATATCTGACAGGAGTTAATATCCAAAATATGAATATCAACTGTATAGCAACCCCCCAAATAATCCAGTTAAAAATGGGCAAAAGACTTGAAGATATGTTTCTCAAAAGAAGATATACAAATGGCCAACAGGTACATGGAATAATACTCACCATAACTAACCATCAGGAAAATGCAAACCTAAATCCCACTGAGGTATCAATTTACCCTACTTGGAATCGCTACTGTAAAAAAGACAAAGGTAAGTGTTGGAGAGGGTGTAGAGAAAAGGGAATACTTACATACAGTTGGTAGGAAAACAAATTAGTGCAACTATTATGGAAAACAGCTTGGAGTTTCCTCACAAACTTGAAAATATTACTATCATATGAGCAAACAGTCCCTCCATTGAGTTTATGAGTGAGGAAAGGAAGTCAGTCTGTTGAAGAAATATCTGTGTTCATTGCAGCACTATTCACAATAGCCAAAATACATAATCAACCTAAAAATCCATTGACAGAATGGCTCAAAATACAGTATATGAACACAATAGAATATGATGTATTCATAAAAGTGAAATACTGTCATCTGCAACAACATTAACCTGTTAAGTGAAATAATCTAGGCATAGAAAGACAAATACCTGATCTCACTCATGTGAAATCTCAAAAATTGATTTCTGGGAGAGTATTTGGCATGGCACAACAGTTGAGACACCCCTTACAATGCACATGTCTTATCAGAATGCTTAGGTTCAAGACCCAGCTCCACTTCTGAGTGTAGCTTCCTGCTAGTCTACACCCTGGAAGGCAGCAGGTGACGACAGGTAGTCGGGTCCTTGCCAGCTATATGGGACACCCAGTTCCAGGCTTTTGGCATCAGCCTGCTCAGCCCTAGCCGTTGTGGCCATCTGGGGGCTGAACTAGTAGATGGCAGAATTGTCCGTGTCTCTGTCTCTTTGCCTTTCAAATAAATAAAAATAAATGAATTAAAATTAAGAAAAAAGGTGGTGATTATGATTTTAAAAACAAAAGCTGATCTCACAGAAGTAGAAAGTAGCATGATGGTTACCAAAGGCTGAGGCAGTTACAGAGGAGGGCAAAAAGGGGAGACACTGACCAAAGGATCCAAAATTCCCATTGATAGGAGGAATAAATTCAAGAGAACTATCACACAGCAAGGTGACTGCGATTAGTGATGATTGCATATTCCTGAAGAATGCAAAGTAAGTGGATATTATGTACTGTCACCACAAAACTGATGCATCAGGACTTGGCATTTGGTGCACCGGTTAAGATGCTGCTTGGGATGCCCATAGCCCTTTCTGAAGTGCCTGGATTTCAGTCCCAGCTCCACTTGCGATTCCAGCTTCCTGTTAATATGCACCCTGGGAAGCAGCAGGTGATGGCTCAAGTAGTTGGTTCCCTACTGTCTACATGGGAGACCCAGGTTGAGTTCCTGGTTCCTGGTTTCATCCTGGTCCAGCCCTGGCTATTGCAGACATTTGGAGAATGAACTAAATAGAAGATTCATTCTCCATCTCTCCCTTTCTCTCTCTCTCTCCCTCCCTCTCTCTCCCTCCCTCTCTCTCTCCCCTCTCTCACTCCATCTTTTTTTTTTTAAAAAATTAAGTGATGTGCCAAAATAAACTTATCTTTTCATTCTATTTCCTATAAACCTTTTGCATTGCCTGTTATAATTCATTTTAAATTAGTTATATTTAACTATTTTGCAATACATATACTTTGAATATATACTTCAAAATATCAACTTGAAAACAAACAGTTGCACATGAAAAAACAACATACAAAAACCTGTGGCTAGACCTCCTAGGCAGGCCAGAGGAGGACACAGAGCCCACTAGGCCCAGGTAAGAAGCACAGCAGGGTTTCATGCTGATGCAGCGTGGGAGGCCTCTCCGATTTCTGTCCAGCCGGCCCTGACCTGGTCAGGACAGATGAGGTCTCAGGATGAACACGTGCCTTGTTGTGAAACCATCCTTTTCATTCAGCACGCATCTGGTCCAGTGTTTTCCAATGTGAGATGTTCATGAGCATTCTTTACTAAGGGAGAGCACATCCTGTGATCTTATAAGCAGAGGAACTGGGTTACGCAGGTGCCTTTATTATGAGACTTCTCCCGGCTTTTGACGTTGGGAATTTGCAACAGTATGATGAAGACACAGTGCATCCCCCAAAAGCATTTCAGTGGGCCAGTGTGTAGAAGAAACTCGGGTCTGAATTTTTCTCTGTCTGGTCCACAGCATCACACTTGTTTTTAATGCCTAAATGATTTAATCTATAAATGTGAGTTCCTGATCTCCTATCATAACACACATGGCCACAATATGGAAACAAATGTAAAGTGCATTTTTTTGAGATCTACCCAGCTTTGAACCTTTCTGGGGTATTTGAGGAACAGCACCCCCTCCGAAGGCTTAAAGTTCAGTTGAGACATAATCTGCTTCCAGCTAGAGGTGAAATAGTCGGGGAGTGAGAAGCAGGAGACGAGCACCCTGGGGCAATGCTCTCTGGCCACTGCCCACGTGTGCAAGGGCTTCCAACCCAGCTCATGACTCACCCCTGCCTGCCCTGTACAGGGTGATGACATTAGGTTCAAGGAATTTTGCACATGTGATGGTTAACTTTATGTCTACTTGAGTGGGCCACGGGGCCCAGAGCAAGCGTTTCTGAGTGTGTCCAGAAGAGGTGAGCACCTGGATCAGAGGACCTGGTAGACTGCCCTCCCTGACATGGCTGCGCACTGGCATATCCAAGGAGGGACAGACAGAGCAGAAGGCAGGGCAGAGACTGGAAGGCACCGTCTTCCCTCTTCTGCCTGCCTGCGTGAGTGAGGACATCTCATTTCATCTTCTCCTGCCCGTGAAGTGGGCTTTGCATCGTGGGTCTCAGCCCTCCAGTCACAGACTCAATTATACCACTGGCTTTCCGAGGTCTGTAGCTTGCAGACCAACAGAGGGGTGTGTGCATGTGTGCGTGTAAGTGTGTGTATTGATTCCATTCCACTGGGGAACGCTAACTCATACAACATATCAAGTACCTCCCAGACAAAACCTTATTTGGCAAAGTTTCTTTCAACAAAACTCCTCATGGGGCTGCCCTTTCAATAATTATACTAAATATAATTCCTGCACTTCTACAGAAATGTGATGGTTTCACATCATATCCTATCCTTAGCATCTTGTCGGTTCTACCTTCCTGCCAACGTTTATTGAGCTTTATGTTCTAGAACACAGAATACAAAGTTCTAGACCACAAGGATATGAAGATGAATTCCTATATGGTGATACATATATAGATATAAAACCATGGAATATGTAAATATGTACATATACATGAAGATGATATATATGATAATATATAATGTGAAGACAATATATATTACATGGTTATTATTAAACAAGGGATATATTAAGCATGTTATATATTACATGGTTATATATATCTTTATAGTCTCATATATGTGTGTATATATATGTACACAATATATATATGCACACACAATATATATATACACATACACACACATATAATATATACAGGGCTTTTGGGGGAGAGTCCATGGTTTCTGGCACGTAACTTCTTTGGCCCTAGTTGTTTGCTAAATGACTAGAACAATGAGCGTATCTTTTGTTAAAGTCATAGCCTCTTGTGTTCCTGAAGCTTTTATGGGACTTTTTCAAAGAAATAAAGGGTAAAGATGATCACGCTGGACACTTCAGGCCTCAGAAGGAAAGACCACTTTCCTTGACTGTCTCCCACCCACTTTACACCTGCTCCTCTTCTTTCCTGGGGAAGGTGATAGAAGTTGGAATTTTCTTCCCCAAGGTAGGTCATAGAAACTAAAAATATACACTAATCTCCTGCCTTTGTGTCTTGAAGCAGACTGTCAAGAAATTCTCTGACCCACCTTGCCTGATCCTAGAAGATAAGACCCTCATTTCAGCAAGGCTTGTGCTCCATACCTGCTGGAAGGAATGCTGTCCAGAGAGGCAGAGAAGAATCTGGACAGACAGGCCTCGCTGGGTGGCCACACTCCTTCTATCAGCTTAGATCTCGGCTCTGTGTCCAGTCCCATTTCTACACAGCAGTCTAAGCCTCTATCAGGCTTAGACTATCTAGGCCGTGAAGTCTCCATTGAAAACCAAAAGGAATGCTTGCAGGAGCTTCTGGACAGCTGACCCCAAATAATGGAGGCCACCAGGCCATCATGTGGATTGAGAATTTCTGGTGGTCCAGTGGAGGACGAATAAATGCACACGGAAAACATTGTGAATAGCACTGCATTTGAGGTCAACTGGGAGAGCGTAATGCTATCCCAAGCTCACAGGAAGTCCTCAATAAATTCCAGCCAAATAAAGGAAAGAGTGAACAAATAAGTCCAATTTGCTCTGGATGTGAAGAATATCTCCTTTGTGGGGCCAAAATATTGTTTGATGTGTTAATCATATTTTCTCCCTGCATCTTCCCTTTTGACATTTCAAGCAGGAGTCCCAAGCTTGTAGTTATCGGCCCCAGTACATTTTCTGGGAGAAAGCGGTGGCAGCCTGGAGGAGTTTGTGATTGGAGGGGTCTGTCTTCATGGCAGGAGGCCCTGTGTGTCCAGAACAGGGGCAGGAGAGGCTGAGAGGCAACACCCAGACCTCGGGAAGGGTGGCAGAATGTGGTGCACATGGGGGGCATGGCGTGGGAGCCTTGAGGTCCTGGGGCCTGCGTGTGCCGAGAACTTCAGATAAGTTGGGAGCCTGGAAACTGTGCTGTTAGAAGCAACCAGAACACTAACCTTCCAAATGCTCACCCGCTTGGAGGTGGGCAATCCTGCTCAAGCTCGAGATGAAATTTCCTGCTGCCTTGGTGACACAGAGTCTTAGAGCAGGAAGCATACAATTTTAAAGAACACATTTAAAAGTTATAATCCTTGTGCATCATATAAAATTGTAACTACCCTTCTTGGATAAACACATACCATCTTGAGGCTGGCTTGCCGTGCAATGATGAAAAATTGAAATTTTCTATTCCAGAGGTTTTCTTCCAATGGTTGGTCACACACAAGCCTCAAGGACTCACAAGGCTGTGATGTTGACAGGAGACTAGTTGGAGAGAAGGGAAGAGAACTTGCCTCCGTTCTGCCCTCTTGGCTCCTGCTAGAGACTTGTAGATATCCCTCTGGAGGAAATTAGAGAGATCACCTGCTGGTTTCTTGTTCTCCTGGACCCTGCAGTTTTCCTGAGCCCTCCTGATGAGGGGCAGCCACCTTGGCTTGGACATTCCTGGCTGCTTGGCTTCACTCATCCTTGGCCCTCAGCACCCAGAACTATAAGACTAGACCTTTCAAGGCTGGTCCTAACTGTCAAGATCTCCCAAACACCCAGTTCCTTTTAGAATCTCAATTTCCTAGTATACCCAAGCTGTCACTATTGCAGAGCATAAGACAAGGATGTCATTCAGCCTCTTAGAGCTTTTCCACAGTCCTCCTTACCTGTGTCCACTCTGTTCCCTGTCAACATGGCCACACCTGTGCTTCAAGTTGAAGTGTGTGGCCCTAGGGCAAGGAGAAGAGTAAGAACCAGAGGAAGGGACACAGACACTTTTGAGTGTGTGACATTGCCCCCAAAGTTTCACACTGAAGAAAGATGGAGGTTTTTTTTTTTTTTAATATGGAAATAAGACAGAAAAGTTTACCCAGGAGTAACTCACAGATGTGACATTTTGGTATTTACTGCCCTTGGAGGCAGGCAGTTGAGCATCTTTGAGGTTTTCAATAGATAGAACAGAGTAACATTAAAAATTAGTCCCTAAGAGGCAATAACAGAGAACCAGTTACCAGGAAACATCCAAAAGCAATCACTCCTAAATAAAAGGATAACCAAACAGAAATTTCCAGAAAAGAATGAGGAGGAGAACCCTTGATAGCAGAAGGTATGGAACATTCAGGAAAATTTATAGGCTTACATATGTTCCTTATCAAAAAAATTTAATGCTTATAAACAAGAGACACCAGGAAGAGCAAATAGGTAAAAACTGAAAATAATAAAATAAAATATTACAGCTCAACTCACAATAGCTAAGACCTGGAATCAACCTAAATGCCCATCAACAGTAAACTGGATAAAGAAATTATGGGATATGTATTCTATAGAATACTATACAGCAGTAAAAAAAAAATGAAATCCGGTCATTTGCAACAAAATGGAGGAATCTGGAAAACATCATGCTGAGTGAAATAAGCCAGTCCCAAAGGGACAAATATATGTTCTCCCTGATCAGTGATAATTAACTGAGCACCAAAAAGGAAACCTGTTGAAGTGAAATGGACACTATGAGAAACAGTGACTTGATCAGCCCTTGTCCTTTTTTTTTTTTTTTAATTTTTGACAGGCAGAGTGGACAGTGAGAGAGAGAGACAGAGAGAAAGGTCTTCCTTTGCCGTTGGTTCACCCTCCAATGGTCACTGTGGCTGGTGCACTGTGGCCGGCGCACTGCGCTGATCCAATGGCAGGAGCCAGGTACTCATCCTGGTCTCCCATGGGGTGCAGGGCCCAAGCACTTGGACCATCCTCCACTGCACTCCCTGGCCACAGCAGAGAGCTGGCCTGGAAGAGGGGCAACCGGGACAGAATCCAGCGCCCCGACCAGGACTAGAACCCGGTGTGCCGGCGCTGCAAGGCAAAGGATTAGCCTAGTGAGCCGCGGCGCCGGCCCCTTATCCTGACTTTTGAGGAACAACTTAGTACTTTATTCCTTTTAGTATTTTTTTTTGGTTCTACTTAATACTATTGGTTGAACTCTTTAATTAACACACAATTACTCTTAGGTGTTCAAATTTAACTGAAAAGCAATCCCTGTTAAATATGAGTGGGAATAAGAGAAGGAGGAGATGTACAGTTTAGCACATGCTCAATCAGACTTGCCCCAAATGGTAGAGTTAGAAACGTGCCAGGGGATTCCAATTCAATCCCATCAAGGTGGCATGTACCAATGCCATCTCACTAGTCCAAGTGATCAGTTTCAGTTCATAATTGATCACAATGATAGGATTAAGAGTCAAAGGGATCACATAAACAAGACTAGTGTCTGCAAATACTAACTGATAGAATTAAAAAGGAGAGAACGATCCAACATGGGAAGCAGGATACACAGCAGACTCATAGAATGGCAGATGTCCTAAACAGCACTCTGGCCTCAGAATCAGCCCTTACGGCATTTGGATCTGGCTGAAGAGCCCATGAGAGTATTTCAGGAATGGAAAGCCAAGACACTCTGGAAAAAAAAAAAAAAAAAAAAAACAACAACAACAACAACAAAAAAAAAAACAAAAAACAAAAACCTAAATGAAAGATCTCTGCAAGTGAGATCTCAGTGGAAAGAATGGGCCATCAAAGAAGGAGGTACCTTTCTCTGAAGGGAGGAGAGAACTTCCACTTTGACTATGACCTTGTCTAAATAAGGTTGAAATCAGCGAACTCAAGAGGCTTCCAAAGCCTTGGAAACTCATGACAAGAGCCTAGGGGGATTACTGACGCCATAAACAAGAGTGTCAATTGTTAAATCAACAACAGGAGTCACCGTGTACTTACTCCTCATGTAGGATCTCTGTCCTTAATGTGTTGTACAATGTGAATTAACGGTATAACTAGTACTCAAACAGTACTTTACACTTTGTGTTTCTGTGTGGGTGCAAACTGTTGAAATCTTTACTTAATATATACTAAGTTGATCTTCCATATATAAAGAGAATTGAAAATGAATCTTGATGTGAATGGGATGGGAAAGGGAGCAGGAGATGGGAGGGTTACGGGTGGGAGGGAAGTCAAAGGGAAAAAGCCACTGTAATCCAAAAGCTGTACTTTGGAAATTTATATTTATTAAATAAAAGTTAAAAAAATAAGATATAACAAAAAGAATTGTTGACTGAATTAATAAGCCAAAATTTGTTTCTTTGAAAGATCCAGATTACATAGATAAATCTTTTTTAGGGGGCCAGTGCTGTGGCATAGCGGGTAAAGCCACCGCTTGCAGTGCCAGCATCCCATATAGGCACCAGTTCAAGTCCTGGCTGCTCCACTTCTGATCCAGTTCTCTACTATGGCCTGGGAAAGCAGTAGAAGAAGGTGCAGGTCCTTGGGCCCTTGCACCCACATGGAAGATGTGGAAGAAGCTCCTGGCTCCTGGCTTTGGATCGGCACAGCTCCGGCTGTTGTGGGCAATTGGGGAGTGAACCATTGTATGGAAGACCTCTCTCTCTCTCTCTCTCTGCCTCTCCTTCTCTCTCTGTGTAACTCTGACTTTCAAGTAAATAAATAAATCTTTAAAAGAAATCTATTTTAAAAGGGGAGAAAGACAGCAAAAAATACACACAATTACAAACGAAGAGAAAACCCTGCAAATGCAGAGAGATTAAATATATAAGTTGTATATTCATTTTACTCTGATAACACATTTGTATGCCTACAGAAAATGGTAATTTTCTAGAAAAATATGCAATCATGGGGGCCGGCGCTGTGGTGCAGCGGGTTAACGCCCTAGCCTGAAGCACCAGCATCCCATATGAGCGCCGGTTCAAGTCCCATCTGCTCCTCTTCCAATCCAGCTCTCTGCTATGGCCTGGGAAAGCAGTAGAAGATGGCCCAAGTCCTTGGGCCCCTGCACCCGCATGGGAGACCCAGAAGCTCCTGGCTCCCGGCTTCTGATCGACACAGCTCTGGCCGTTGTGGCCGTCTGGAGAGTGAAACATCGGACGGAAGACCTCTCTCTCTCTGCCTCTCCTCTCTCTGTGTAACTCTTTCAAATAAATAAATAACTAAATCTTAAAAAAAAAGAAAAAAACGCAATCAACTGAACATCAGAGGAGGAAGGTTTGCATGGACCAATCACCACACATAGTGAAAGGTGATCCAAAATCTACCAGTAACAAAGCACTAAAATCATATGCTTGATGTCTGAGTGTTACTTAATCCTGTAATATAAGTAATTTCAGTGTTTCATTATTCCAGACCGTATAAGAAGGTGGAAGTATACTATTCCACTTTCTGTTACATTTCTATAATAGAATACCGGAGTCTGGGAAGTTGGTAAAGAAGTTTATTTTGGCTCACAGTTCCGGAGGTGCAAGGTGGAGGGGCTATGTCTGGCTACAGCCTTCTTGCTGACAAAACCCTGAGGCCTGAGGTCACCACATGGCAAGGAACAGGAAGCACATGCGTGTGTCTCCTGGTCTCTTTCTCTCTCTTAGAAAGCTAGCAAGTCTTCAACCACAGGGGCTCTACCCTGTTGACCTTCCAAAGGCCCCACTTCTAAGCAACGCAGTCAAATTAAGTTGTCGCCCTCTTGACTACCTCACAATTGGGATTCAGCTACTGCATGCATCTTGGAGGGCGAGCCATTCAAACGCTGGCAGGCAGGCTCCCCGATTCTTTTGTGAAGCCTGACTAACCTGGATATTGACAAAAACTGATCAAAGAAGTTAAACCAACCCAGAGATCATCCCATTTGGTCCTACTGTATCATTTCCTGTGTACATTGCGAGACTCCATTTGCTGATATGTAATTCAGAAAGTTTGCATTTGGATTCCAGCAAAGACACACAAGCTGAGGCTAAGGGACACTCAGTGCCCTGCTAGCAGCACAAATGTTCCCAGAAAAAAGCCTATCAGAATGGATTTTGATGCACCCTCAAGTGGAAATAAAAGCAGAGAGGGAGAATGAGGCATGGTTTCCAGTTGCCATCTCATTAAGAAGTCAGGAACCACAGACCATGAACAGAGTATAAGAAGCCTATAAAAATGATCATCATAAAACCAACTTTACTCCCGTTTTGGTTTCTTCTGCTCCATGTCTCTGCAGATTTGCATGGAACCCTTCAGATAAAAGAGGGCTTGCATGCTTTTCCTTTTGGACAACAAAGCAAGGCAGAGTGGGCAAAGGAGCACCCTCTCTGGTATCAGGCCCAAAGATGCCAGACCTGCAAGAGTGGGCGGTGACGTGCTCACGCATTGGGCAGAGGAGTTGAGGGGGCAGGCGGAAGAAAGGGAGCATTGGGGTCACAACATTTTAGTCCACAGGCCCTTCCTCCAACAGTCTCTATTATGCGCCCATGACTCATTCTGCCCCCATATTTCTTCCACATTCATCCTCCAATTCCTTCTACCCTTGAAGTCTAACTGCCACCTCTCCTTTCCATGAAACTGTCTGAGGTCCTGATTATGAAATTCACTAGGCACTTTTAAATCTTTATCTTACACTTCTTTGCTGCATTTCTGGCAAGCTGGGGTTTGTAACAACTTACTTTGACCCATTTCTATTTCCCATGCCTACAGGTTCTTACACCTCTCATCTAATACTTATCACAACCTGGAGTCGCAGCTCAGCCAGGTCAAAATCTCTTGGTTCCCTCATCTATTGAATCAAAGAGTGTGCCCTATAGCTCCTCTTGCATGCACCTCAGAATTACAATCCTAGGCTTCCCTGGCCCTTCGCAGCTGGGACCACTCTTTCTCCTCTGGACATGGGCAAAAGTTTATTTGTACCTATCATACCTCTCTCACACATTCATTCCAATCATTTGAGCATCTGCTCCATCAAGGGCTGTGTTGGGGAACGAAGAGATAGAGAGGTCAAGAAGGCAGACGCGGCCTCTGTCCTCACGAGCAGCACTACTGGACTGAAAAACGGGGTTCAACCTCATGCTAGGAGCTTTCCTGAAGGGCAAGAGTCAGAAGCACAAAGTGGGTACAAAAAAAATTTTGCCAAAAGTTTAAGAAGCCCTGGCGCACCTGAACATTATCTCCCACCTGACTTTCCTCTTGGATAAAACTAGGAGCTTGCAGGAAGTCCACAGGGAAGGTGCTTGTTTCACACGGGTGGGCAAAGCTTTAGGATTCAGAAGAAAAGAGGAAATAGACTGTGTAAAGGACAGTGGTTTTTCTAAGGTATTGCACTGAGACTTAAATAGAGCTACGTTTCACTTCTAAAATAGAATTCAAGTCTATTTCTTTGATCTTTCTCATTTTTTGCTGAAGGAGAGTCAGATGCTAAGCAAGGTATGACTCATGGGCAAGGCTTTCAAAGGCGTGAGGACAAACAATCATTTTGGTTTAAAATACTCAAAGAATGCTAACATTGGAGCATCAGGAATGCAAACATCGAAAAAATAAATAAAACGTACCCTCATGGGAGGAGATTTTTAAAATGGCCACGTTCAGGGTCATCGCTGCTCTGGTTAAGAGGCCACCAGGGACGGCCACATCCCATACTGGAGTGCCTGGTTTGAGGCCCAGCTACTCTACTTCTGATCCAGCTTCCTGCCAGTGCTAACGCTGGGAGGCAGCAGGTGATGGCTCAAGTACTTGGGTTCCTGCCATCCACAGGGGAAACCTGGATTGAGCTCCCGGATCCTGGCTTCAGCCTAGCCTAGTCCTGGTTGTTGTGGGCAATTGGGAAATAGACCAGCGGATAGGAGATCTCTTTCTGTCTCTGTGCCTTTCAAATAAATTAATTAAATTGTAAAGATGGCAAGGTTGGAAAAGTGGTCGTTTTCTACTTGGACTGTTGGATTTGTAGTTTCTTGTTGGAAGTTTCCTTCTCGGGAGAAGTTTTCTAAAGCAAAATGTAAATGATTCCTGGAATGACAGAGTTGGATACTAATCCTGGATAGAGTCTCTGAATTGGGGCAACCTGTTAAGCCATATAAGTGCTGTCTGCCATTCATTTTGGAAGCTTCTTTTCATGCATTTGGCCTAGGAAGACATTCAGTTTGGGGGTGAAAAACAGAGCAATTTTGAACCCAAAATTCCATTTTCCAAGTCACTGACTGTGAGCGGTTCCTCTGGCCGGCTGAGATGAGTTCCATCAGCAAAGAGAACCTCGGCAGATCTGGGTCCCTGGCAAACAAAATGTAAATCTGTAGGTTTGACCTTGGGACACCAACACTTTGCAGGGTTGGAAGACACGGGAACACACAACTTGTTGCTGCAATACACAAAAGTTTATTTTTGACTTTTTTTTCTTCTTTTCTGAAGGCAAAATAAAATAGAACTGAACATGAATGAATTGTGTACAACCAAACAGCCTTTAATACGGAAGGGACAGTCCGTGAACACTCTGCCGTCTTGGGATGGCTTCCCCTCCCCGCCAGCCTCCCGCTCTCCCGCCGTCCGTGAGGAGTGGGCACGGAAGAGAGGAAGCAGCCAGCGGGGCGAGGTGAGCGAGCGGCGTGGGCTCCCTCAGATCCGTGTGAGCTGGTGCCACAGGCTGGATGGGAGGATGCTCTCCACCTTCTCCATGACAAAGTTTAAGGGGGCAAACAAAGTGCTGAGGAACTGCAAAGAAACCAGAAAGACAGGGCAGTCAGGGGTGACCTTGTCCACAAACATGCAACGCACCTCTCCGACCCATGCGTGCATCCCAAGTCTGTATTATGCAAGTCTGTAGGCTGCAATCTCATCTTGACCTTTATAGGAAGCACTGGTTGATGGGCAGAGCCACATTCCAGCCCCCGCCACCTGTCCCAGGAGATAAGGGAGCAGTGTCCGCAGACAGCTGGCCTGCGGTGCCCAGGTCGACCCACTCAGCTTTGGGATATGCTGGCTGCCCATGAAGATGACAGGTGTCATCAAACAGGCATGACAGATGGGTGGCAAGGTGGGCTGAAGACTTTGGAAAGACGACAGTTTAGACCACCTGCCCATGCATCTGAGTTTAGCGCTTTTAAGTGGAAGTGGCAATTTACAAAGTCAAGTTTGTTGTACGTAAATTGCTTTGGGATCCTGTTGTCTCTCAAACACCTGTGCAGCCCTGCTTATTTCCGAACCAGCTGTGTGGCAGCAGGCACCCCAGGAGCTGCAGGGAAAGCAGCAGGCTGGCTATTCCAGGCAGGACGTGTCTTGTTGAAAGAGCTGCTCTGAGCGACCATTCAGAGACCACCATTTGGCTACTAAATTCCTTCTTCTTTCCATGTAGAGAATAATGCTCATTAGCTACGGCTTTCAAGAGTCAGACTTCTCTTGGTGGTAGTAGGGGGTGGCCCCATCCCATTCAGGGAAGAGAAGGGTACATGGACGGTCTCCTTGACCTCTCTTCAGAACCAAAGTATCCCACTCTGGTTCAACACGTGGTTCAACTGTCGAATCCTCTCTCCTAATCCCCTGCTCACAGCACAGCTTTGTCTACACCTCCCAGAACTGCCCACAGGACAATACAGAGCGTGTGTATCACGTGCAGAGGGGATGTGGTTCTGCAATCAGACAAGTTCAGTGGAGAGTACACTTAATGATGCTATGTATGCTTGGTCACACATTTTATGGATCTTGGGTCCTCAAGAAGACGTATGGTGGGCAAGTTTCCCAAATTCACTGACTGCAGAATTTTTCTTTTTTCTTTTTTTTAAAGACAAGTAGAACGCATACTGAGAAGGCCTGTAACACATTATAGCTTGATCACCAAGTTTGAGATTTGCATGAAGGAAACTCAGGTTACTGTAAATTTGGAATCCACTTCCAATCTATCGTTTATGTCAATTAAATATATTTACTCAGTAAGGCACTTGAGCCCTGGGCAAGTGTAAGAGCCTGGAGGACAATGCCCCCACCTCCCTACCCTGGTGAAGAAGCTCAAGGCCCACTGGTGGAGGGAGCAGGGCCACTAAGACCTTGGCAGAGCCAAATAATGACCAGATTGGCCAAGCAGGATAGCCACACAGGACAGAAGCCCAAAGAAAGTACCAGGAAGGTTCAGAAAAGGAATGTTGAAAGATGTAAGTGAGGCAACTGCAAGAGATCCCAATGGATGGCTGGGGAATCAAGAGATAGAGATGGGGTATGGATGAAAAACATGAGCAGGGTGGGCCCTACAGGCTCAACAGACAGCCTCAACAGAAAAGGAGAAGCAAAGGAGATGACCAGCAGAGACAAAGTGGCTCTGTTTAGTTGATACACTTAGAGGTTGAGTTTAAGAGTGGGTCAGGAGGCGGCTGGGAGGGCCTTGACCGTGAGGCTGGGTTGCAGCTAAGGAGCAGACAGCCATGTTTGTGCTTGAGCAAAAGCAGGGAAGTCCTGTCTTCAGACGAGTGTTAAGTGTGTGGCAGTTTTTGATGTCCTTGGGATGCTCACCCAACTGGATGGACTACCTATCTCTTTACACATTTTAGAAGTAGACTGGGTACCATTGTTGAAGCAGTTAGGAGACAATGATGGAGACACTGAATCCAGAAATGAGTACTTACTGCCCCAGCTGCCTCTGAAAGTAGTTGTAAAATCCTGGTGATGTGAAGATAATGAATGTGGAACAAGCCTAGTGCTGAAATTTCCACTACGGTAACATTTTAGAATTAAGCATAAACATATATATATGAAGGTACTTCAAAAAGTTTGTAGAAGAATGGAATTCAATGATTTATTTCGGTACAAAACTAAAAGAAATTGCATATTTTCTATGAACTTTTAAAAGACCTCATATGCATGGATTTCAAATTTTTTTGCAGCAAAATAAAGCTATCTTTTAATTCCATTTCCCATGAACTTTTATCCCTTGTGTATATACACAGTTATGGATGTGTTGTATTACATGTCCCTTTCAAACACATACACACACATATAATCAGAAAATGACAAGGCTCAATAAACCATAGCATTTGCCCATAATACTCAACTCTATTAAGAGGAGATAAGTGCTTAAGTGGTCTGGATAAGCCAGAGATTCCAACAGGTGTTAGAAGATGGGGCTCAATAAACAAGGAGATACTGCTGGTGAAGTTATCGTATCCTAAAGACTTGACCAAAAACAGATTCAGAACTGCTGAATTTGTGACAGAGTGGGGAAGGAACTGCTGGATATGAGGCATGAGCCAGTGCAGTCAGAGGACAGGTGTCCCTCAAAGTCATCACACACTAGAATGTGGGGACATCAGGCGCCTCAACCTCAGGTGCAGAATAAATGGGAAGATGTTACAGGGTTAGTTCAAGATAAAGGCATTTTTTCTTGATTTGCTTTGTTTTGGGCACTGACTTAACTTGAATAAAAAAGCCCCAAATCAAGAGGAGTGCTCCACTCTCTTTGACATCCATAGCTGCCAGCTCTTCCCACGCTGCACAGTGAGACGCAACGGACTGTTCTGTCCTATATGACACTTGCTATTCTCAACAAGGTTTCACAAGAGAATTAAGTCCCAATGTCTAAAATGCATGGAATGCATTACGTCTCTCCTTCACATCCAGGATGCTCCATTCTTTGGGGAATTGGGCAAGACTCCTTTGAACTCTATCCTAGAGAGCCTAATTTACTGTCTTCAAATAAGCCGCCTTCTTCCTAGCACACTGCCCCACGTCTTCCTCTCCGTCCCACACCACGAGGAGGAAGCGCACACGCTAGTAGGGCATCCGAAGCTCCTAAACACTTCCATTTGGTAACCAGATAAACACCCACGGCCTTCATCTGGTAGCATTTTTAAAAGTTTGAAGGGGCATGCCTTGCTCGCTATGCTTAGTTGTACTTTGTCACACGTTTGAAAATTAGTCATTACAACTTTGCCTGAGACCCAACCAATACACGAAGAGAAACGGCACATACACTTCTGGACTCGGGGAGAAATTTATTGCCTGGAAAGTTAAGTCTGAATGAGCAACACCAGGCAACCCTGAAACAGCCCATCTATCTCAATGTCGAAAACTTCTGTTCAGAGGGCAGAGACACACGGTCAGATCTCTAACCAAAGCGCCCCATAATTCAATCAATGTCGTGTGGTGAGAAAAAGCAACTCAGCTAATAAAAAAGAGAGAGTGACACTTCAATCGCCTGATCCTCCTTTTCCTGAAACAGCATCACTTAGAAGGAGGTCAGGGCTCCCAACAGGCTGCATGCACGTCCGGAATGCCTCTGCTTATCTGAATACGTTCCAGGTGCCCTGGTGCCATCAGACAATTGACATTTCACTGTAATCAATATCAGACTTCAAAGAGGTCAGGGCCTATAAGTGAAGATGAGAGTCAGAAGTCAGGGAGCTCAATCTCCGGGGAGGAGAGAGACCAGAGGGATAGGGACGGGGCCCTTGAGAGCAGAAGGTCAGACTGGGACCTTCCTGCATTCTGTGAGGGGTGAGTTGGGTGTAACTTATTTATATGAGCAGCCTTATCTAGGTACCTAAACATTCTAGGAAGAGTTGGTCCTAAGTCATTGAAGTTGATCATGTGGGGGCGGGGCGGCCGTTGAAACCTCTCCTTTGACTGTTTTCCAGTGGCTCTCCCGTCACTGTCAGCTTCCTTGCTGGCTGCAGACCAATGTATAAACACACTGCAGGGTTCCCAGGCTGCGCAGCCTGGCGGGTGGCAGTGCAATCTGCCTGCCTCTACTCCAAGTCATTATCCCAGGGACATTATCTCGGGAGAAGGCTGAGAAAATCATTTTCACAAGCTGCAAATGGCCTTTAGGGCAGCTGTGATAACCCGTGGGGTGCAGGGTGGGGGCTTCAGGATGGGCCTGATGCAGTGACAGTGAGGAGGATGCGGAGAAGATGCTGGGGGCGGGGCCGGGGTGTGGCTTGTCTCTCTCAGGCCATCCATCTTCCTTCCCCACAAGTCTCCCCAGACCTGCTGGAGACTGCTAGACCCTAACGAGATGAATGGGAGCCTCCACTCAGAGGCTCCAGAGCAAGCCTACTTAAATGACCTTTGAAACTTACGGACAACTGATCAAACTATCACAGAGAAACATGCAGACCCTAAAGGTGGATGTATGTTTCATAAAATCATTTGCTCCTGGAGTGAAAAACCAAAGGCTTGGAAATAGTAAACGAGGATAATGGCCTCTCCTTTAACCTCCATTACAAACGTGCCTATCCAGGACTCTGGAGAGAGGGCTGCACACCCACGCAGTTTTCTACTCACCAGCTGCCCCACCCCAGCCCCTCCCCTCCCAGTGCTCTTGCTGCTTAAACTCCGGGGCGATCAGTGATGTCATTCAGTGTGCTGGTTCTCAGCCCTGGTCACACAGTCTGAGTCACTGCCCAGCCTCTGACAACCTTAGGCTGTGCCCTGGACCAATCAAGTCTGAAGTGGGAGCAGGTATCAGTCACTGTGAAGTGCCCTCAGTGGCTCCAAGGCACAGCCAGACTGAAACCACTGTGTCCCGTGACGCTGTCACCGAGCAGCTCTGCCAGCACATGGCTGCCAACGGTTGCTCTAAGGTTCGGCGTTGCTGAGACCAATCACCAACCTCCGTCCTCAGAATCCCCTGGGCCTGGTTATAAATACAGCTTCCTAGGGATTAACGCTCAAGATTCTTGTTTTCTGGTGGCATGGCCAGGTGAAATCTATGCACACTGGAGGCTGTGAATCTCTGTACTTAACCCAAACTCCCAAGTGCTACACCACTGTTGGACCTAAGGCATTCTTACACAAATATGCTCTAAAACATGTGTAAGGGAGAAACAAGGTGGAATGGTAACTGTCTAATGTACATATATTCGTATTCACATTCCACTGAGCTTACACTTTAACTTCAGAATTTTGGCAACTATTTTTACTCAGAGATTGGTAAGAGAGTAGATGAAAATAACAAACAGTGCAGACCCATTAACTAAGCAACATCCAAGGTGGCAATCTGGGTGATACTGAGGTTAGAAATCCATCACATACAGAAGACTTAAGGAAATTTAAAATATTCAGCCTGGACGAAAGAGAAGGGGGCTGTGAATAGATGAGCTGTCTTAAGAACTTCAAAGAGAAAGTTGAATTATTTGGCAGAATAAAAATAATAGGTAGAAATGTAAGAGAGGCAGATTTTAGTAGTATCATGAAGAATTCCAAGTAATTCAACAACGAAATGGCTTTGCTGTTAAGTCAATGAGCTCCCCATCACTGAAAGTATTCGAGATGGGTCTAGAAGGCCTCCACTGGGCGTTCCTGTTGAAGGCAATCTGTTTAAGGTCCTTTCAACTCTAAGAGTCCATGACTCTAAGCGCAAAAAAAGAAAAGGAATGGTGAACCTTCTCTGATCTTGACATTGGTTCTTTCTGCAGAGACCACTACCGTTTATTTATTGAATCATCATTTATTAAAAATCTATGTGCAAGGCACTGTGCAAAGCTTTGGGGATACAGAGATGAGGAAGACACAGTTCTGCTCTCAAGGAGCTCACATTCTATAGATGGACACACAAGTTTTCAACAATTATAATACATAGTATAATAAATGTGATAATATACGTATCCATGGAATACTGTGGGATCACACAGGGACACCTGCCTCAGCTCAGGAGACATTTAAAGAAAGCTGAGTATGAAAGAACGAAGAGGTGTTAGTAGAGTGGATGAGATGGGGTGGTGACAATGAAGAGCATTCTATGCAAATAGCACGTGCAAAGGCACCGAGCTGTGCAAGCTCCTGGTGCGGCTGAGGATGGTGAGTAATTCATTTGCTCGAAGAGCAGTGTCAGTGCAAGAGTTGGGAGAGAGGAGGCTGAAGACGCAAGCAAGGGCCAGATGATAAAGGGCCTTGGAGGCCATGCGAAAGATCTGGGACTTGATCCTGAAATGGGTGGGAAACCATTGGAGAAATTCAAGCAGCGAAGTGACATGCTCAGATTTTCAATTTAGGAAGATCATTCTTCTGTCAGTATGGAAGAAAGACCTGCAAAGAATAAGCCTAGAAGCAAGGAGATCAGTGAAGACCATTGGGGGAGTCCAGGCAAGAAGTAACAAGGACCTAGCCTGAACGAGATGCAGTGGGGCAAGGAGGAGAAAAGGAAGAGGGAAATCACACTCGTCGGATGCCTAGTTGCTTAGGAGGTTAGAACTGACAGCTGGGAAGGCCGAGAGCGATGGGATGCAGGGATTGAGGGAGGGCAGAATTTGGGAGGCCTGCCGAGGTGCTGGCTTGACTAATTGGGTGGATGGCAGGGCCACTGGTAGAGGTCAGGAATACGGGAGGAGGAACTGTTTTGGTGGTGGGGGGAGAAGGGTGATGAGTTCACTTTTGGAAATGTTGAGATTGAGGAGCCGGCGGCATTTCCAGATCATCTTCAACACGCATGAAAATACTCTCGCAATTCCAGTCCCTGAACTCTGCCGAGCAGAAAATGTCAATCATCTGGAAAGGGATTAAATCAACCCAGCCAAGTTAGAAATGATCATTTCTGAGTACACTCACCTTGAAATCTGATTGGAATTCCAGGGCAACAACTGTAACTCTCTGCCATATTCCTTCTGTTTGAAACTCAGCTGTGGCCACATCAGCACACTTACCCTCACTGCACAGCCAGGTTAAAATGGGCAGTATTCAACAAGGGGACAAAGGCTCCTGGCTGTCCAAGCAGGTGGCTTTTCTTACTAAAGCTCCTCTCTGCATCCCTCCGTAGAGCCTCTTGATGCATTTGCTCATGTCTGATTGCCATGAAGCATAGCACTGACTACTAGAAGCCTTCATGCCCTCCCAGTTCATCCCCCAAATAAGCTAAATGGTTGTGGCCATTTAAAAAAAACTATTGATTGAAAATATAAATCTCATCCTTCATGAAGGAAAGACCCACAGTAGCCAAAGAATGTCATTCAATTTAAACCAAGCTGAACAACTTCCTACAAATTTTTCATGAGCTAACATTCTTTAAATTATTCTATCCATCCTTTTGGACCTTGAGCATTTTTTAAGAAACTGCTGGGAACTGGTTTCATGAAATGAGGCAAGGCATGCACTCACAACTCCCACTTTATCTCCTGACCCTTAATTTTGCGGTTCCATTGGTGATAACGAACATCGAACAGTGAGCAATGGATCTCCACGGGCTCATATGCACGCCTGTGTGGCAATCCCCAATTTCTCCAATATGCCCCCTTTGGCTTCCCTGTCTGTTCCCTGAGGCCTCCCTCGTGGCCAACACTCACAGCCTTCGCGAAGACTCCCATGAGTTCCGGGAACTGATGTGTCAGGAGAGCCAGCATGGCCGTGAAGGAACACAATCCAGCAGTAAAGAGAATGAAGAAGGGAAGCTCCTTCTTTGGGTAAACTGAGACTTCATGGAAAGCTGTGGAGAAGACCAAAGGGGACATATTAGAACTGCGAAATGCATCCCTGGGGAATTTCTATATGCTGGGACTGACTCTTTGGAGATTTGGCTAGCCCTGCTGGGAATGAAAATGGTTGGATACTTGGCAAACTATAGCCATCAACTGACCCAGCTTTAGGCTACCTATGTGGTTCTCCCAAGTCCACGGCCAACCTTCAGCACTCTAGCTAGAGGCTTGATAGGGACAATGTGTGATGTTGCACATGTATGGGCAAGAACAGTAGCGCCATCTACGCCTAATACACAATCTTTCTCCACAAAACAACCAAACTTTATTCAAAACACATGCCCATTGTACAAAACCTAGAAAATACAAAAGCAAGTATACTGGGGGAAAAAATCCCTGGTCTACATTTTTACCTTCCTGTATTTTGTCATGTCATTATAATGAGGCAATGCTAGTTTATCTTGTATTTTTTTCCTGGCACACTCTAAAAATGTCAGTGGAGGTTACTACCCTGACAGAGACATTCAACAAGGACCTCACATGCTGGCCTATTCAACCTGCAAGGGGTAAGGGTCAAGGCTGCTCAGGGTTATCTGGCCCAATTGAAGGAGACTCTTGATGATAAATATACTTCCAACAATCACCCAAAACAAAACAAAACAGGTGCTCTTTAGGGTGCCTTTCATGACTTTTAAACTTCAAATATTGGGTTTGAGGGAAATCAAAAAGCTATGGCACAAAAGCCATGAGAAGCAACTCCTCCTTTCTGCTCATTAAGTGGCTGCCTGTGACTGTAGTGTGCTGTGCTGTTTGTTGGCCAGAGGAGAAAGGACGACCTGCTGGGGCCGAAACCCTGGGGGAGTGGCTGGGAAACGGCAGGTGGGCACCAGCGCCACGCTAACCGAAAGCACCTGAGGGACCCACGTTCCCCAGGACATACAGGCTCCAAAGGCCCTTCCTCCAACACGCAGCTCTCGTTAACTAGAGCCTTAACTAGTAACCCATACTGCCCAGCACAGAGCAGACGGGATCTGGGAGGGACAAAGCACAGACCAGGATGCCTACTGGAATCCGGGTGAGGATTCAAACCCGGGATGGAACTGCCCTCAGAACTGAACGTGACCACAGTTGTCCTTTCCGTGTGCCAAATATAGGAAGCAACCTGCCTCACAGCCTCACCCCCAAGCCAGGAAGGACGTGGAGGGCCACAGATTTGCACCACTGCCTTCACTGACATAAATGGGAGCCAGGATTCCCTGGTTCAGGCTTCTAAAGGTTATCCTTGTGGAGTTTCTTTTACAAACTCTGTAATCTTGTTCTAATAGCTAATCTATCTCCATGGAAACTTCGTGGGACTCAATTAAAACATTTAAAAACACTGTGCTTTTCAGAAAACTGTCTTTCTTAGCGGAAAACTGAAACTTCAGCAGGGATCTCCCTGAAGAGGGAGTCAAAAGGTAAACTCTGGGCCCGTAGCAGGGATTTCGGAAAGGAAACATGATGTCGTGAGAGGCACCAAGCCTTTTTACTCTACAACCGGGACAATGAGGAGCACGTTGCAGAGAGCACCTCTCACATCCAGTCTGACTACCAACCCAACGAGGGGGGCATCTTCTGCTGCCTCAACCTGATGACAGCACACTAGTTTTGTACCCAGATGCTACCACTCCGGGGGTTTGGGACTGGCTCCAAACTGCTGGCGTCTGAATACTTACTACACTCGCAGGGCTCCAAAGTTCCACCGTTTCTCAGGGCAAAGTACTTACATATGTGATAGCTATGAGGTGTCCCCATAACTGGGGCTGGGCACAGGGAAGGGGTGGCAGGAGAGAGGACAGGGGACAGAGACATAGCCCAAGTGTGGAGCTTATTATCTGAGGGAGAAAACTATGTCCTACGTCAGGGCCAATGAAGAGTCTGGACCTGCGCCTTACACACAGTCTGATCTGATAATAACTATTTAGCCTGAACTGTCAAAACAATGTTGTATTACAGAAAACCAAAATAATATTTTCCACATGTGGTATGGGCCATTAGACTGCTAGCTTGTAAGGTTCTCGAGGGCAGGGTTTTCTTCGTGTGTGCTTTTACACAGTGCTGAGGCTGCACGTGTGCTCCGCACATGCTACGCCAACTCGTTATGTGCAATACACGAGAGGTTCCGCAGAAGCCCCTCCGGCCAAGAGTGTTGCATCACCGCAGGGAGCACCCCCGCCCTGCCCCGTGACTCCGCCTCTGCCGGCCATGCCAGCGGCCTGGTGCTGCCCTCCCACCCCTGACTCATCTGCAGCTCCCTCTGAAGTCAGCGCTTCCTCTGCAAGCTGCAGGCAGTGCAGGCCACCTCTGAGCAGCTGGTGGGCCCCGGCAGAACCCTCCATGAGGGACCAGCCCGGGGACAGTCTACCCCAAACCCGGGGTCTCTGTGCTCAGGCCCATCAGTCCACGGTGCCTCTTCCATCTCAATTTCAGTCTTTTGGCATCTTTCCCTTTGATGAATTTGGAGAGCTTGAAGCCAAACCCACTCACATAACTCACTTTAATACATATGCTATCAAACAAGGACAGGGGTTGGGAGGAAAGCAATAAAAGACAAAGAACATTATAGACATTTATCATTCCCACCTCTTCCCATTGCCCCCTCTGGCCACACCACCCTCACCGGCTGCAGAGAGGACTATGAGAGGGGGACTTACATGGGAGCAGCTCTCGGTCTGCTGTTTCTGTACAGATAGGGTAAGGATAAAATAGGTGCCCCTTTTCCAAGGGATAAGGGATCATCCGAAAAGCTGAAAAAGAGAGACAAGGTGGTAGAAGTTCAGTGTTTGTCTCCCAACCTCCCCACTTCAAACAGGGGCTTTTTCACATTTTTGTGATGGTGGAGAACACTCCTGCAAGGGAGGTGCTACTTACCCAGCCGAGCCCTGTGCCAGATAAAATGTCAGAGATACATTATGATGTATTACTCACACATTAATCTCACACTATATATTCTGGGCAAGCCTCGCAAAACTGGGTGGGGATAGGGGCGTAAAGGGGTAGGGAAGCCATCAATTTCAATGCCCAGGGTTTCATCATGTATAAAATATTATAAAAATGTTATAAGCACTAATTCAATATAGCTCAGCCAATGGTAATCACACAAACCTGGATTGAAATGCTTCCCCAAGAAGCGAATGTGGATTGACTTGTTGGAGCTTGTTACAGATGTACAAATATGAAAGGCATTCTACCATGTCTATTTTAAAAATATGTCTAAGTGGATTAGGACTCCAACCAAGATGGATAAAAACAAAAATGTAAAAATGCATGACTTGGGAGGTACTTCTGCACTTTATGAAACTTTTAAATCTTCAATATCATGTGGGAAAAAGTGGAGCTGGAGAGATTGATTATCTGTATCTTGATGATGTCAGGCCACCTAAACTCTGCTTTTGTGGCATCGGATGACATTAGCCCCACACTGAATTATGGCTTCCCAATCAATCCATCCCTCCCCATTATCAAGTGTGTTACTCTCCCTGTTACAATGTCATCAGCATGTTACTCTCACTGTTCCTATGAACAGGGCTCATGGAGGTCATTTTTCTTCAGCAGATGGACTTTTACTCCAGCATGCTATAGACATAAAATACAACAGCTATATCCTACACTAGAAATGTCAGATAACAGTCCTTGCCTTCTTCATAGGTGCCAGGGAGGGATGGTGGCAACACACACCAAGCTTTTTAGTTTTAAATGCTACATTTCAAGAGATTGTAGCCACATCCTCAGATGTGTGATTACCAAAGCCTTCTCAAAATGCTGTCAATGTACATGTTTATCTTTTGCATACTTATTTCAAACAGGAATCAGAAACAAAGAACGTTCTCTCTCACACACAAAAAAAAATATGACAAGGTTCTGTTGTACCCAGCATCGGTGCACATATGGTATTTATTCTAGTGTCTGAATATTATTTAAAAGTAAAAACATTATGTATGTGATTCCAGCATTTGGAATGCAGTCAATCCACACCACAGTGGTATCACTCTGAGGTTACAGCACATTGCCACGGAGACTATAAATCACTATAAATGTGGGATTAGAGCAGAGCCAGTGTGCTGGCAGTTTGCTGAGGTAAAAATGTTATCAATTTTCTCGTAGCAGAAACCTCTTAAACAGAGATTAAAACATTAAAAAACACCCCAGACTTTAGCTCTTCTTAAAATGAAAGGCTCACCCTAGTTGAATCAGACCTTTCCTTTGACGCAAACAAAAATGACTTTTGCCACTAGAACAAGCAAGAGGAGGTTCCTTGTGCACACTGTTAACACACAGAGATCACTTGAAGGAACCAATATCTCTTTCAACAGAACCAGACTTCCAAGAGGACTGGGGGGAAAGCATAGAAACCTTTCAGTGCCTCCATAAGGTACACTAGAATCTCTTCTAAGAAGCATTGACTTTAAACTTAAACTATAATATGGCAGGAGTTTCATAGCATTTCCCATAAATGATGCTGCTATAAAAGCTCTAAAAAATGTGGGAAAACCTACATTAAAAAAAAAAAAAGAAATCCAGATTCTCCATGTGCAACCAGACTGGCATAATTAAGAATCTGTTCAGGTTCTTACAATATAAATAAACCCTTAGTTTTCAAGGTGGCTATAAATTTGAATGCTAAATTTTATTCAAAATTGAAGTTGGTTCACACTTCAGGGAGCAATTTTTGCAGTGAAATATAGGTGTACATGATCTTGTGAGTGTTCAACCATGGAAATCTAATGGTTGGCTGGTGTCTTTTCAGTCAAATGAGGTTCTTTACATCAGCACTTGGCATGCATACAGAATTTTGTGCATCAAATTAGTCTTTTTCTTTTTTAGTTGGTTTTAGTCTTTATTAAAGAGGGTAAAGACATGGGTTATATACAACTTTTAAAATACACACATATGCATATATATAAAATATGCTTCCTGAGTTGCCCTACTTCCCACCCCCAAGATAGCGAAGATGCCTACAGAGCTCTTCAAATCTCTTTGTCATGTCATTGTCATTTACACTGAGCTTATGAAAATCATATTAAGGCTTCTGGCTTCACTAAAATCAAATTTAATATCCCTTGCCCACCCTGCTGTGCAGGGCCTAGCAAAGTGTGATATATGGAGGTCTGAGAGAGCCAGAAAGAGGCACTGTATAAACCTGGCCATTCCACCTCCTACCTCCCGGTCCCTTTCACTATAAACACACATGACTTCTGCAAGAGAGCCTCATGCCTTTAGCTAATGTCCAGAAATTTTGCAAGAGAAACTACTAACACTGTGATTTGGTAGTACAAATAATGCAAAAAGGTCATTTGAACAGATCTATTTTATGAATGACTACAGACTCAAAATCTTTGAGAAAATGCACACTTCAGAGAAATTAAAAATATACCTGTATTTGGCTAAAAATGACCAAAAAAGCTTGGCCACTCAGAATTAATGCATGCTTTACCAATGACATTTGTGTACTCCCTTCTGTGTGCTATCTCCTCCACCACCCTGATTTCATTTGTGCCTTGGAGGGTCAAAACCAAACTGGGACTTAGGTCATGAACACCTTACAAGATCAAGTATGAGGTAAGACACTGCCTTCTCCCATCCCTAACCAGACCCGCATTCTAAGTTCCACACAGAGGCTTTCCACTGATACTAGGGAAAGAGGTGATAGAACCAAAGAATGGACTGAAGGATTAACAAGCTAATTCCTAATTTTTTCAAAGACTCCTGATAACCTCTCACACACCTATTATAAAGAGAGCGCTTAGGGGGTACTTTTTGTCTACACTGCCTTTTCAGAGTATCTCAGAGAACTTCATTCATATTATTTACAACAGAGAGACATGACTTTGAATCCCAGCTCTCTTAGAAACAGCCGGTCATCAACTTGTGAGTGCCTTCTAATGTAATAAAGATACAAAGATGAGCCCAGCACACACTGCCCCTGCGCCCAGCGTGGGAAACATGATCCGATAATCCTAAAAGTATGAAAGTTCCCACTGTGCTAAATGCTTGTCTTGAAGGAGAGACTCTTAGTGGTGTGTTCATTTAACAAAGGAGGGGCAGAGGTGACATCTAAAGGATGAGCAGGACTTACGCTAAATGCTAACGCCATGAACCTCATAAGGTTGGTAAAACTGGGTTCAGTGTGACAGCAGAGGTCAAAGTACCTACACATGGTACCTGGCTGCTCAGGAGAGGTTGGGTTCCTCCTTAACTGGCTTCTGTTTCCATGGAACCTCAAGCTCCTACATCCTCTATCAGGTCACGCTCTAGCATATGCAAAAAATGCTGCTTTTTTGGTTAGTAATTAGAAGTGCAAATGGTAGAACAGAAAATTATCATCAAAATTCAAATTTTATGTTCTCACTTTTCACTGCAATGTAGGTAACCAGCAGGAAGGCCATCTGTCTTTTGTGAATCATTTTAAAGAAAATTCAAAAGTCAAAAGCCTGGGTGATGATCCACATTTTTTTTTTCACTGTCTAGTTGCACAGCCTTGGGAAAACAACCTTCTCTCTCTCTCTCTCTCTCTCTCTCTCTATATATATATATATATATGTAGTTTTTTTTTTTATTTCATTTATTTATTTGAGAGGCGGAGTTACAGACAGAGGAAGAGACAGAGAGAAAGGTCTTCCATCTGCTGGTTCACTCCCAGTGGCTGCAAGGGCTGGAGCTGAGCCAATCTGAAGCCAGGAGCCAGAAGCTTCTTCCAGGTCTCTCACGTGGGTGCAGGGGCCCAAGGACTTGGGCCATCTTCTACAGCTTCCCCAGGCCATAGCAGAGAGCTGGATCAGAAGAGGAGCAACTGGGACACAAACCAGTGCCCATATGGGATGCTGGTGCTGCAGGCAGAAGCTTAGCCTACTACGCCACAGCGCTAGCTCTAACCTTCTCTTGACTGGATTAAATTCCAATTTTGAGAAGAAATCCTAAGGTTTTATTGTCAAGTCACTAACTTGTCAGTGATCCTCAACACGCTAACACATTGCCCCTGCTTTCTTGATAGTACTGGCTGTATCCTCCCTCTCTTCCTCTTATTCAGCACACACACACACACACACACACACACATATATACTGAATATATATATATATATACACACAGACACAAAAATTAATGTTTCTCCCAAAACACTTCAGAGCCTCATTCACCTCGGTATTTGCAACACAATGGTTGGTATCAGAGAGGGACTCTACATTTGTTGAATAAAATGTAGTACACAATCAGGAAAGTTAATTTCCCTTTATTAACTCAGGTGGATCCAAATTACAGCCAGTCCCCCAGACCCAATAAATAAACAGAGTGAGCTGGCTCTATTGGGCAGTCGGTGGGGAAGCATATGATATCTGGATACTAGCTTTTAAGATAAGTTAGCTATGATCAGGGTCAAGCTTTCTCTGAAATTATAACATTTGGCTTTGAATCTATTGAAGGGGTGGAAGTGGGATCTTGCTTTAGTAGTTCAAAAGGTGCCAGCCTTATGGAGGAAAGGTTTGGTTAGAGGAAATCCCTAAGAACCACATCTTACAGTGAGGAACATTTGCCATTAGGTTCAAAGAGAATAAATTAGAATCACAATCTCATCCTATGCTTCAACAATGGGCCGTTTTCTCTTCTCAAAGAAAATATTCTGCCTAGTCCCCCTAAAAAAAATGCCACCTTCAAATCTTATACATTATTTAGTGGATTCTTTGGGGAAAACGTGTCTCCAGAAAGAAAATAAAGAGGCTTACTTGGTAGGAGGAAAAAACTGAAACAAAGACAGGCTAAGTGATTTACCCCATGGCATACTGGTCTTCTGATACACAGAACTAGAAAGTTAAAGTTCACAGTCACAGTCAGGAGACAGCACTGATTGATAACATAAATGCAGCCAGAACAGAGGCTTGTACAGTACAAGGTAGGAGAGAGATAAGGCCACATCAGTATTTATTACAGGTAAAGCAGGGGCTGTGCCATTTAAGGTAGGGCCCATCAGGCACAACATCAGTATAAATAAGACCCAGATCAAATGAGGCTTTCCAGCCAGATATGTTTTTTTATACTCAACTCATATGTGTAGTAGTGTATATGAGGATAACCAGAAACTACAGTGTTTAAAATAAGTATAATTCAGATAAGGTGGCAGCTGTGTAATGAACTAAGAAACATATTATAAAACCTTGTAAATTAAGACTTTTCCCCTTTCTTAATTATCTTGACTTTGAGGAACATATTGTTTAATCTCAAGGGCTGGGGCAGTGATGAATCAAACATTTTGGAAACCTTTGAAATGCTGATGTATTTGTGGTTGAGGAGTCAAGTTTTTTTTTTTATAAACCACCATATGTTTCAAACCCAAACAATCTCTGCCATGCATCAGCTAGACTTCAGGGTTTTATCAAAAAAAGGGGGATTTTTCAGCTTGATTGGTGGAAAACTCAGTTCCACAAGATGACTAATGTGTCAACATAATAAATTCATTAACAAGCAAAACAAAATGTTTCCACCCCTTCCCCCAAGCAATACTTTTTGACAGAACCAAGAATCTTTTTTTAATCTCCAAAAGCTAGACTGAATAATAATCATTCAAAACATGGAACCTGGTGAAATTAGGTACTATTACCTTCCTCTCTGAATGCTTTTTCAAGTGAAAAAAGGAAGTTGGAAAACAGCTGGGGAATGGTCTTAAATTCAGGATGAAGAAAAAAAGATTCAATGGAGAAAACCATGAGGCTGGAGATGTCAAAAGGCACCACCAAGTGGTAGACTGCGGGAAGTGCAGCCTACTCTGCTTAGGCCCAGGCTGCCCAGCTGGGGCCATTGAATTTGAACCGGAACTGGGATACCTGCCCTGAAGCCACCAACCTGGGGAGGACACAGCATTCAAAGTTTCCAAAACCCAGGTCAGTTATGTAAAAACTGCTCCAAATAGCTGGGTCAGAATTCTAATCCAAGTCCTCTGATTTGAAATCCAAGGCTCTGAACCTCCATTTAATTCAACTTAGAATGGACACAGATCTACAAATGATTTCAAAAGATTGAATGCAGTTTTTGGGTTTGCAGTGGTGATTCTTCTAAATTACATGACTTTTTTTAACTTTTATTTAATAAATATAAATTTCCAATGTACAACTTTTGAATTATAACGGCTTTTCCCCCCATAACCTCCCTTCCACCCACAACCCTCCCATCTCCTGCTCCCTCTCCCATCCCATTCACATCAAGATTTATCTTCAATTATCTTTATATATGGAAGATCAACTTAGTATATACTAAGTAAAGATTT
This sequence comes from Oryctolagus cuniculus, assembly GCF_051225735.1. NCBI lineage: Eukaryota > Metazoa > Chordata > Mammalia > Lagomorpha > Leporidae > Oryctolagus > Oryctolagus cuniculus. The sequence continues at coordinate 152,508,919 of NC_142869.1, read as the reverse complement.
CAACAGTTTGCACCCACACAGAAACACAAAGTATAAAGTACTGTTTGAGTACTAGTCATACCGTTAATTCACATAGTACAACACATTAAGGACAGAGATCCTACATGGGGAGTAAGCGCACAGTGACTACCGTTGTTGATTTAACAACTGACACTCTTTTTTTTAAAGTATATTTATTTATTTATTTATTTATTTTGGACAGACAGAGTTAGACAGTGAGAGAGAGAGAGACAGAGAGAAAGACCTTCCTTTTCTGTTGGTTCACCCCACAAATGGCCGCTATGGCTGGCGCACTGCGCTGATCCGAAGCCAGGAGCCAGGTGCTTCCTCCTGGTCTCCCATGCGGGTGCAGGGTCCAAGTACTTAGGCCATCCTCCACTGCCTTCCTGGGCCACAGCAGAGAGCTGGACTGGAAGAGGAGCAACCGGGACAGAATCCGGCAATCCAACCGGGACTAGAATCCTGGGTGCCAGTGCCGCAGGCAGAGGATTAGCCAAGTGAGCCGTGGCACTGGCCACAATTGACACTCTTATTTATGGTGTCAGTAATCACTCGAGGCTCTTGTCATGAGCTTCCAAGGCTATGGAAGCCTCTTGAGTTCACCAACTCCGATCTTATTTAGACAAGGTCATAGTCAAAGTGGAAGTTCTCTCCTCCCTTCAGAGAAAGGTACCTCCTTCTTTGATGGCCCGTTCTTTCCACTAAGATCTCACTCACAGAGATCTATCATTTAGGTTTGTTTTTTTTGTTTTTGTTTTTGCCAGAGTGCCTTGGCTTTCCATTCCTGAATTACTCTCATGAGTTTTTTAGCCAGATCCAAATGCCTTAAGGGCTGATTCTGAGGCCAGAGTGCTGTTTAGGACATCTGCCATTCTATGAGTACATGACATATTTATAGTTTTGCTTTTATTTTAAGATTTATCTTATTTATTTGAAAGACAGAGTTATGGTGAGAGAGGAGGGAGAGATATCTTCCATGCCCTGCTTCACTCCCCAAATGCAGCAACTACTAGGGCTGGGCCAGGCTGAAGCCAGGAGCCAGGAGCCTCTTCCAGGTCTCCCATGTGGGTGCAGGGGCTCAAGCACTTGGGCCATCTTCTGCTGCATCTTTCCAGGTGCATTAGCAGGGAGCTGGATCAGAAGTTGAGCAGCCAAGACTTGAACTGGCACCAAAGTGGGACACTGGTATAGCAAATGGAGACTTTACCTGCTACCCCACAAAGCTGGCCCCAGCTTTGTTTTTAAATAGAATCAAATTAATCTGTAATGAAATAAAGTTTTATCTAAATACAGGTATTTACATATATTATAAATAGAAAATATGATTGTGCCTGCTGTAGAAAATTTGATAAATACAAATAGGAAGAAAAAAATCACTTAAAATCCACAATTCACTAGTAACTGCTTAAAACAGGTGTATTTATTACTAGTCTGTTTTCTTTGTTTATACATACATATTATTTATTTTATGAAATTGATCTCATTCTATATATAAAATGCACAAATCAATACTAAACAACCAAATACAATTTTTTTTTTTTTTGACAGGCAGAGTGGACAGTGAGAGAGAGAGACAGAGAGAAAGGTCTTCCTTTTGCCGTTGGTTCACCCTCCAATGGCCGCTGCGGCCGGCACATTGTGCTGATCCGAAGCCAGGAGCCAGGTGCTTCTCCTGGTCTCCCATGCGGGTGCAGGGCCCAAGCACTTGGGCCATCCTCCACTGCACTCCTGGGCCATAGCAGAGAGCTGGCCTGGAAGAGAGGCAACCGGGACAAAATCCAGCGCCCCGACCGGGACTAGAACCCGGTGTGCCGGTGCCGCAAGGCGGAGGATTAGCCTATTGAGCCATGGTGCTGGCCCAAATACAATTTTATACTCAACAATTAACTTTCTAAACACCAGGAAGGGGCCAGGTGTAAAAAGCACACCATGTAGCATGTAAGCAATGATGTCATCTTAAATTGTGGCCTTCTGAGCCCATGTTTCAGGGATGACTAATCCTCTTGTCCTTCCTCAAGTCAGTGGATTGAAGGAAAAGGGCCCTTGGCTTTGCATCCTGGCTTCAGCACCCAGGGCTGCAGGACCTTCAGTGAGTCACTCTCTAGTCTCCATGAGTCTGATTCCTCTTCTGAAGCTCCGAGATGGCCATCCCTGTCCTGACTGCCTCAGAACGTTACCAGGAGGAGGAAGTGAAAGGATATAAACACAAGCCTCTGTAAATTACCCACTTACACAAACACTCTTCAAGATTCTTGGCATTCTTAAGCACTTGGTATATAGTAGTAATAAGCATTCCCAAAGTTCTCTTTTCTCAAGTTCAATGTCATGACTCCCTTTCAAAAAGTAGAATGGTGTTGTAACAGATTTTGCATGGGGTCGCAGTTACCTGATTTTCACGACTACTTTCCCAGAGTGGTTCCTCTTTTACTGCAAGGATCCAGTGTAGAATTTCCTCTCCTGTGGTACCTGATGGCCTTGCCACACTGTTCTGCGTCTAGAAATCCACCTTTCTTCATGTCCTGATAGTGGCTTCTGCCAGTCTAACCTGAGGTGACTACATCTCCCAGTGCTACTCCCCTGTGGCACTGCACATTTTTCTCAGTCTCCTTGTGTTCCTCAGGTGATTCAGGGCACCTCCCATTGTTATCTGATTACTAATTTCCAAACACAAGTTCCAGTCATTCCTTACAGGATTGTTATTGTTTTACAGTGATGCTTCTCTCAACACCAAGTCTTTACCACCCCTTGCCCTGCCCTTTCCATGTCCTTACTACAGAGACTGGTGAATTTCTTATTAGAGCAACTTCCATTACTCTTTCCAAAATTCTCGTCTACCAGTATGTTCTTGTGTGGTAAGCCAACGTATCTATTTAAGTTTTCCACAACCAGCGCTCAGTGAGGCCTCTCATATTCAGCTCTGCTGGACTTGTTGGTTTCTTTCTCATGCTTCAGTAAACATTTCTCTTGTCTCTTCCTGAGAAAACACCTTACACGCAGCAGTAAATGCAAGCCAGAGGGGACTGTTCACATGCATAGTGGAGTGTGCTACATCGTAACACAGCCACTCTCAGTTGCAGGTGCCATAACCAGACAGTTGCAGTGTATAGTACACTTACTAAGTAGCAGTGGAGGCACCAATCAAATCAGCATTCTTCAACTTATAAAGAGTAAATTACATAAGGGCACCCGCTATTAATTCTCTATAGAGAAACATTCTAATACAACCAAAACAACTTTCAGACAACTTTGAGTCTCATTGCTGTCAACTTGGCGTTACCCCATTCTGTCTTGCTCCCTCTCCCCTCCCTTCCTGAACCAACTTGGATTCCTGTTGGGTTAGGGAAGGGCAGGAAAAGGGAGGAGCTGAAGATTATCAAAATGAAAATGGAAGCAGCAGAGATAAACAGAGAAATGAATTAGACAGACACTTGTTTGTGGGGCTGCTCAGAGTAGGGGTGAACTGGGAAAAAATTATCAGAAGACTCCAATATTTACTGTTTTGTTTCCTTGTGAAAGGAAAAAAAGCCCATATTTTTGTTATACTTGTTTGGTTTAAATTAATATTAGCAGAATTTCAATGCACATGATACCTAATAATCTACTGTGTTTTTAACAATTTTAAATTTTCTCAGACACCCCCACTACTCATTATTTCTTCACACATGACTGCGTACAACACTGTCCTGGTTCTTTAAGGCTTGGCTCAGATCTCGTTTGACTCAAAGTTGCCCATGCCCATGTGATTCAACAGACCACTCTCTTCTGCAAAAATCACCAGGCAGTGCCACATGCCACTGGTTACTACTCCCAACTAGATGACAGGCTTCTCCAGGGCAGGGAGCGTGTCTCACCTACCACTGGGGCCTGCTTTACACAGAACGATTGGATCTATAGAGAGCAATTACTCGCATCTTGACATCCATCCAACAGGCACCTACCGACCAACACACAAATGCCACCTCTCCCGCCAAGCACTAGGTCCAGCGCCACTATTCTTGTTTTATACATAACTGCTCTTGTATATGACCAGTCTGGCTCTGCTGAAGGCTAACTGTGGCCTTTAGCTACCCTCTGAGAAAGGCCATCAAGAAGTGGTAATTCGAGTCCAGGACTAGGCTAATCCCATGCCAAAGATTATCATTATCAGAGCAACATGTGGCTGAGCCCCCCAAAGAATGTCTTCTGGGTGGCAGGATGCTCCTCTTCTGGAAGAGTGCAGATCCAATCCATCTATTCTGAGCTGTGGACACGGCAGACCCATAGGAACACCCACCACCAGCAGGGAACTGGAGAGCCAAAGTCACTAACGTCTCAGTGAGGGGCCACCAGAGAAAATAAGAGCTGTACACAGGCATGTCTTCATTGCTCATCATGAATACTCCCAGCAAAAACAGCTTTAGCATATTTTTTATACTTTTAAAAAGAAGTTTCAAAGAAAGAAAATTACTTACTGCCTTCCCACGTACAATGCAAAAGGTTCAAAGCCCCTTCCACCCTCTTCCAGTGGGCAAGATGAAAGAATGCATATGCTATTGCTTCACTGTCTCCTCTCTTCAGGATATGTTCTGGGGGTAGGATTAAGCTTTTCATTTCTAGTAGGTACTGAAACAAAAAAGGCAGAACACAGATGTGTTAATACAGGGTAATTTGGAATTCAATATTGAAATAGACAGGTTGATTTCCCCAAAGCCACCATTTATAAGCATTTCATCAAACCTGTAACTTCATTCCTGCATTTGAAGGCAATTACTAAAACATGCAGCAACCCAAAGTTTGCTGACAGATGATCGGGCTTACACTAGTATCCTACAGTAGGCTTTCAGGCTATGATCCTAATCAAAGAAATATATATAGACTCCAACAACATAAAGGAAAATGTAGAAGACAGAGTTTGGTACAATTTTGTGACCAGCATGGAAATACATACAACAGACACATGAATGCTATGGCTAAACCAGCTGTACCACAGAGATTTGAGATTAACTAGCACTGCCCACTGTTTCTTTCTATATTTGCCACTCAACTTTGAAGGACCTTGTCCTGTGAAAAGAGCCCCCTGTACAGCTGCTCAGGTGCTGATGGGAGTGACGGTGGCAGCCTGAGCGTCAGAAGACCCAAGGAGGGGGACAGTAAAGAACCCCGAACAGCAATGTCCCTCTAGATCCTTTCCCAACGATGGGAAGGTGTCAGCGTATGCCTCTTTACTCCTATCTTCTATAAAGGGAGTGTGAATACAGGACAAGAGGGGGTATTCTTTCTGGGAGCTGAGAGAAGACATTTTCCATTTTTGCTCTTTTGTTTGTTCTGATTATAGAACAGAAAGGGAAGCAAAATTAGAAAGGTATTTTATATTTGCAAATGTTAATCTCTCTTTGCTGGCTGGCATTCTCCCTGCGCTCTGCTCCTCAACTACTTCCCCTTGCAGACTCATCCCCAACACACACACATACCACCACCACCACCACTCCCACAACTTTCACAACCATCTGTGCATCTTCTTCAGAATGGAGATTGGCAAGTGATGGGGGAGGGGGGCTATATGCCTAGCTAACATTAGATAAACATAGAAAAAGGGAGTGCTATGAGAAGAGATGGTCAAACATTTTTGTGTCCAAATTCATTGCCTGTGGGTTTTGCTGTCAGTGGAAGTTTATGAAAAAGGGTGAAGGCTGAAGAGTCCTGATGAACAGAAAAGAGATTATGACCCAACTGTCCATGTCTTCATCATTATCTAGCTGAGGATTTGTATCCTTTTGGGGATCCCCAGGCATCTGCCTTCAACAAGCTTTCTCTGCTGTTGGTGCACCTGGCGCAGGGTACACAGACCAGCAGGTGCCAGGAGGACACATGGAGGGCTCTAGGCTCAGCAACTGAAACTCCTCTCTCTGGCTCTGATATGTGAAGAAACCTGCAAGCCTCTGGCCTCATTGCAGGAAGAAGAGGAGAGAGAGAGAGAGCAAAAAAGACAGGGAGAGAGCAAGTGCGAGAGCGAGAGACAGAGAGATTTCCAGCAAGTATAGGAGCACAGTGACAGCATCACCACATGTGGGCTGCAAGGGGTACAGAAATTCTCCTTGATGGAAGACCTGGGCAGAAGGACCTCTTTCCAGGCTGCTCCGTGAGAGGTGTTCACTGTGTTGATGGGAACTTCTCAAGCACGAGTTCTGAGAGAACTCATTTGCCTTTATGAACTCTACAAGCCAGTGCTTTCTTCCTGTACCTTGTTTTAAAATAGTGCAGAACAAAAATCTTCTGAGAAAAGCAACAATAGAGAATTATATAGAAATACAACTAGCACTATATTTATAATGAATATCAACCGCAACACAAACATAGAAGTTGCACTTTATACTCAGAGATAGCTGGTATCTTCTCTTGATTTTGCTGCTTTAATGGAAACCATTATAATGTATGTTGCTACTGCCAGCAATGGTCTGAAAAGACACCAAGGTTGTGAGTCAAGAGAAACATACAAACCTGTAAAGTGCTGCAAACTGGATTGTTTCAGAGCAAGTTCGAGGAGACCATTTGGTTTACTCCAATCATCAGGAAAAAAGGGGGAACTTTTCTTGCCTAATGAGAGCCTTAGAATAAAATTTTTATCTGAGTATCTATCAAACAGTTTTTTAAAGATGAATTTTGAAACTAAACATGAATACAATTGGCCCATAGTCCTAGGTATAAAGAATCTCAGATGGTAGTCATAAGAAATGTGCAAGCTACTATTCCTTTTATTTCAATGGTTAGGAAAGACTTACATAGGCATTTCATTAGATATCTATGAAAGAACTCTCCCCTTGGCCTAAGGAACCTTCAGGAACAGGGGCATGAGAAGAAGTGAGCATTGGGAGTTATCCACATTTTTGAGTAGAAAACAAATTAAAAGGAGGTGGGGCAGAGAAAACTTGGCTGGGAGCAAGGGGTTCAGAAAATCCCCCACAAAGGGATGCTATAAATCTGTGCTGTCTGTCCAATGTGGTAGCCTCTACCCCATATGGTTATTTACATCTAAATTAATTAAAATCAAACACAAGTAAAAATTCAGTTCATCTGTCCTACTAGCCATATTTGAAGTCCCAAACTGCTGCAAGTGGCTGATGACTATGGTAGTGGGCAGTGTAGAGAGCTTCTCCATTATCAGAGAAAAGTCCCTCTGGATGGCACTGCTGGAGACACAGTTTTCAATCTTCAAATAATTGGAGTGATGTTGAACATGAACTAATCTTAGGCATCCATCACAGGAGTCATCAGTGTAGTATCCACTGACTGAAACCATACCATAACAGATGCCTTAGTCAGAATGCAGGTTGAATGGGATGTGGATGGCTTTAAGGACATTATCGGTGGCCCCCAAGGGCAAGCTGTAGTTAATGCTGTTTCTCCTCCAAGTGCTCTCTGATCTTGGTGCACACGTACTTTTCACATACCACCCTATAATATTGATTATCCGTGTGTCTGTCTTCTCAGCTGAGTCTAAGACTGACATGAACCCCGGCATCTTACCGTCTTAATGTTCCCTACTGCACCTCCTACAGTGTCTTGCAGACTAAAGTAACACAAACACACACACTCAAAAGCTGAATTAAACTGAAGCCTCTCTTCCCAAGAAGAGTCTGAAAATGAGTATCCCCTGGTCTAATCAGCCTCACGAGGTTGTTCATGGAAGCAACTAACCAAGAAAATAGTGCTGCCTTCTTATCCTATCTATTTTATGGCAGAAATAGGTTATGCCTATAAAGGAGATTTATACGCTGTTATAGTTCCAAACAAAATGTTGGCTCTAACCAAATGATGAAGGCTAATAACAACAATGTGTTATGTTTTTGGCCAAGCTTAAAATGGCTGGCGAGATCAGTTCTCAACATGTGCAACATTTAAATTAGAAAGGCATGGAACAACATTTCACATCTTACTTGTCAGGAGAAAAATAAATGGAAGAGGGCAGATTCCTATCCGCAAGTATGCAGAAATCAATTAGAATAACTGTAGCTCACAAATCAGAGAGCACGCTCTGCCTGTCTATATTAATGGCTTGGCTTCTATTAGCTAAACCAGAATTCTGCGCTGTCTTTGCCCACCATCCTGCCTCGAACTTCCTCCCCAGATTTGCAAATCATGCTGATCTTGAAGTGCAGTGCATCTAGTTTTCGGAAGCAACTTTTCAAAATCTATTTGTGTCAGAACCCAGCTCCTTGTGCGGGATTGGAAGCATTCAAGTCAGGAGCTGTAAAAAAGAGCAGAGGGCTGTGGTCTTCAGTGAGCAACACCCACTCAAGGTCAGAGGCTGGATCACCTGTCAGGAAAGCTGCAGGGGAGATCTGGCCAACGGAGGCTACCCTAGGTGACTGTTAAGGTCTCTTTTGTTAAGGTCTTAAAATTCTATCAGTCGAGTGAAAATGATCTCAAAGTCACCCTTCACATAAATGCTAACACCATGGAATTAATTCATACCCTCTTTTGCTGAGATTGTCAATGCCAACGAAGCATAAGATACATCAAAGTCATTAGCAAAAATCCGAGTAAACAAAATGTGAAAGAACTAGTTAATTAAATTACAGCACCTGAGGAAGATGACTATCCACTGCTCCCCAAAACTGGGAGCAGAAGAATATTTCCTAGCATGGGAAATGTTCATGATACGTCTAAGTAAAAACAACAAAGACAACAAAAACAATGTACTATGTTATACATATAACATAATTGTCATGGGATATGTTTAACAGATTATTATTTTGATAATAAACATGTACATGTAGGCATTAAAAGACATGTGGCAGTCAGAAAGAATGTTATTGGAGGTTAAATATTTGATTTTATGAAAAATTAATTTCTTATTGTTCTTTCTATGTTTTTAGTAATAAGCATTTTTCTCTCTGTATATTTATTTTTTGTAAACACATCTATGTATACATAGATATGTAACACAAATGCATTTTCTAGACTTGCATCAAAAACACAAAAAACAGATTATACAAATGATAACCAGTTTAGCAACTTTTTTACATATATAATACTTTGGCATAAATAGCTCTAATAAAACAAATTCTAAACCCAGAAAATGCTTTTAAAATATCAATTAAGCATTCAGAGACTAAAACAGCATTGGTTGGAAGAGAAGCTACAAGTTCTGTTTTAATGTTGCCTACTCCCTGGGTTCCGTGAGACACACAGTGTAACAGGACAACAGTGAGTCAGCATGGTTCACAGAGATGATGCTGTGATGGACAATGAGGTACACATCCCCAGGGCTCCTTGCTTCACCTCCTCCCATGTGCCATCCGCCATCCCAAATCACTATTTTGAATCCTGGCTCTACTATTCAGCTATGAGACCTTGGACATGTAATTTAATTTCTTTGAACCTCAATTCACTCATCTGTAAAAATGGAACAATAAGAATACACATCTTGTTGGTTTAAATGTTTTCATGTGTCTTCCTGGTTCTCCCCACACACACACACCAAAAATGCCTATAGCAGTTAGGGCTGAGCCAAAGCCAAGATCCTGGAACCCCATTAAAGGTCTCCTACATGGGTGGCAGAAACCCAAATCCTTGGGCCATCATCTGCTGCCTAGTAGCAAGCTAGATTGGAAGTACAGAGGTGGGACTTGATCCCAGGCCCTCTGATTATGGGATGCAAGGCTTACTCCACAGTACCACTACACCTGCCCCCAGTTTAAATTTGTGAAGATTACATAGAGGTAACATATGTAAAGCATTCATTGAAGAGTAGCTGTTTTTCCTAACAAAGAGATGAAATGGGGGCTGGCACTGTGGTATATCGGGTATAGCCGCCGTCTGCAGTGCCAGTATCCCATATGGGCGCCAGTTCAAGTTCCGGCTACTCCACTTCTGATCCAGCTCTCTGCTATGGCCTGGGAAAGCAGTGGAAGATGGCCCAAGTCCTTGGGTCCCTGCACCCATATACAAGACCTGGAAGAAGTTCCTGGATCCTGGCTTCAGATTCCAACTGTTGGAATTCAGATCCTGGCCCAGTTCCAACTGTTGTGGCCATTTGGGGAGTGAACCAGCAGAAGGAAGACCTCTCTCTCCATCCCCCCCCCCCAACTATGACTTTTAAATAAATAAATCTTTTTTTAAAAAAAGATGAAACATTCATATCACTGGAGAGGTGAGTTGTATTTCTTGTATCTGTACATTCTACTGATGACTGAGTCTGCTTCTAGATAAAATACCTTAGCAGGTCCACGAAGGGTTCCTCATCAAGGTACCTGCTTCTTCTCAGTTCATTTATCTATTCATGTTACTTTGCTTCATTCGAAAAATGTGTGAGCTCCCACTTTGCATCCCAAGGAAAGATATGGGAGTGCCACGGTGCAACCCAAGGACACAGATATGGCAGTGCCCACAGGGTATCTTGGGAGTATAGGTGTGGGAGCACCTCCAGCTTACACAAGGACAGGAATATGGGGGGACTCACAGGGTTCCAAAGTTATGGAAACATCCAGGGTACCCTAAGGACACAGACATGGGAGCACTCAGTGTGGTCCAAGGGCACTGGTATAGGAGGGCCCCCTGGACCTCAAGAACAGATACGGGAACACCCATAATGTGCCTCAAGGGCACAGACATGAATTAGGCTAGGTCTGCACTTTGATGAAGCATCATCTTTGTAGTAAGGAAGAAGGAAGAAGAAGAGGGAAAGAGGGGCAGGGAATGAGGAAACAAGCAGCAGCCATAGAAAGACACAAGACCCAACGTGATGAGCTCCTCAGTAGCCGCACTGAGATTCTTTGCACCGAGGACACACAGATGGTGAGCGATGTGCCTAAGAAGATCTCACAGAAAAAGGAAAATACAAGCTGATCCTATCAAGTGCAGGACAGTTTACCCTCAGGGATGTCTTCCTTGGGGAGGGGAGATTGCAGGCCAGGAGCAAGGCTGGACCGTGTCCACAAAGCACCAAAGCGCATGCTGTACTTGTCGCCTGTGGCGCCCGAACACTCACACGACACTAATGGCCCCCTCACCTAAGCACTGACCTGGGCCACGTGTTATCTCAGGTACCTCTGGGAGGGACCTGATGTTATCATCCCTGTTTCACAGATGAGAAAACGGAGGCTTTGAGGAGCTGGGTCACTCGCCCAGGGTCGCACAGGCTGCGTGTGCCTGTGCTGGGGCTCCGGCTCTTTCCTACCCTCCCAGGGAGTAAAGCAGGGAAAGTGGTTGTCAAAGGCCTCCCATGACACGCTCCAGAGTATGCCCTTGGCCCGGAGTCTCTCTGTGGTTTCCAGGCTTTTAGATGCTTAATGATATGTTTAAAGGGGAAAGAAAAAAAAAAAGAATCTTAAAACAGAATCCATGAAATTGATGAAAAACAAAACTTCAGGGGAGGGACCTCAGGGAGGTCTGAGGAATCCTATGGCTCAAACACAAGGGAGCAGTTTGCAGAGCCCTGCAGTGGGCAAGTGGGAAGTGAGTTGGTGTAGGGCGTGGCATTGAGAGACAGGGACAAGTGAGTGCAGGGATACACGGCAGGGAGGAGATGGAAGAAAGCAAGGTCTTAGAAGACTCCTGTTGCAGTCCAGAGGAGTGTGAAGTTGAGGGGCTCCCCCAGGACCTAGTGCCCGCCTGGGTCTGAGGACAAAAGAAATCAATGGTGACTGTGAAATTCTTTCCCGAGGAAACTAGAATAATATGAGATCCTTGGTAGCATATAGACATCAGAGGAAGAAGAGGCTTAGCAATGAAAGGTACCAAACAGTCTTAAGTGCCTGCAGGGTTTCCCAGGACAAACAGCTTAGGGGCAGGGAGTGTGAAGTCTGGAGCCTGGGAGAAAAGCCAGAGACACAGATTTGGGTTTTCGGAGCTGAGGTGGCACCAAGCAGTGGGGGTTCCTGTGAGTTCCCAGGAGAGCTTTGTGCAAGAGTGGAGAGCCCAGCCGGCGCCGCGGCTCACTAGGCTAATCCTCTGCCTTGCGGCGCCGGCACACCGGGTTCTAGTCCCGGTCGGGGCACCGGATTCTGTCCTGGTTGCCCCTCTTCCAGGCCAGCTCTCTGCTGTGGCCAGGGAGTGTAGTGCAGGATGGCCCAAGTGCTTGGGCCCTGCACCCCATGGGAGACCAGGATAAGTACCTGGTTCCTGCCATCGGATCAGCGCAGTGCGCTGGCCGCAGCGCGCCGGCCGCAGCGCGCCGGCCACAGCGCGCCGGCCACAGCGCGCCGGCTGCGGTGGCCATTGGAGGGTGAACCAATGACAAAAGGAAGACCTTTCTCTCTGTCTCTCTCTCTCACTGTCCACTCTGCCTGTCAAAAAAATTTAAAAAAAAATTAAGAAACAAAGAGTGGAGAGCCCACTGAATGAAGCTCCGCAGAAAATCAACAAGGGGTGGGCAAGAGAGGGAAAGACGTGGGAGAAGACCGTGCAGAGATGCAGGAATAGTGCCAAGAGAGGGAGTCAGGAACTAGGTGGCTTCAAGATACCAAAGGGGCTGTCTGTGGGGCCACCTGCTTAGGAGAAATAAAAGAGGATGGGGGTTTGAGAAGAGAGCAAAGGGTCTAGCGGCCTAGGTGGACATGGCCTTGGAGGGGTGACCTTGGCAAGGTGACCTTAGCAGGTATGGCCTTGGTGGGGACAGCCTTGGTGGAAGCCATTTCAGTGCTTTTTGGTTAAGAAAGAGACTTAGAAGCTTTCTAATCCTGAGCAATGTGGCTAAAAACTGGTTTCTGTCCATTTTCCTCAGGGTCATATTTCTACAATACGTTCTCCCTACTCCAATCCAAAAAAGCTTTGGAACAAAATATGACTCAATTCAAAGAAACTTATATTGAAATAATATTTCTGAAATGTGCCATTGATATATAATATCACAGATAACTGCCAGGGTATTTTACATTTCTGCTTCCATGCTTCAAGCATTTTTAAAAGCTAAAACCCACTACACATTTTGTTTCCTAAATTGGATTAAAAAGCAATTTTATACTCTGTCAATCAGCTTTACCAAGATATAAAGTGAGGACTGCTTTAGTGTTTGCATGAAATGGAATTTCCATCTCTGTTACAATGCCCTGTAGATGCCCCATTAGCATACACGATTATCAGGATGTTTTCCCCCACAAGCCTCTCGAAATCCCCATGAAATTAGTTTCTAGATTTACAATAGATGAGCTTTTTTTTTTTTAAAAGGAAAATTTTAATGGAAACACATTTCTCTCATAACATTCCCAATTCACCCCTCTCTATTTTCACGTGACTCTATACACCTAAGTATCTATAAGGCAAGGTCCTGACTGCAATATGCCATCAACCCCCTGCTGCCCTATTGGTAAAATGAATTTTCAGGAGTGTGGCAATTCTCAGGACCCATGGGGGACCTGTTGTGTCCTTCACTGCCCAGGAAGGACAGCACATGGCTTAGTAGTCCTGAGATGTCACAAAAGATTAAGATGAAAGCTGGGGATTTTTCTTGATTTTTTTCCTTCAACAGCTCCACCCACAATACCCAGGCATCCCAAGGAGCTGGCACTGTCTCCCTCAGGCACTTCTGAACTGCTCAGAGTGGGACCGGGTGCCCAGTTTTATGGGTGGAACCTCAGGAGCTGATTCTCCAGTGTGGGCAGTGGGCCAAAGGTATCCGATCTGCTAGTTCCTTTCTTTTCTTTCCTTCCTTTCTTCCCACCTTCCTTTTTTTTTTTTTTTTAAATTTCTTTGAAAGAGTTATGGAGAAAGAGGAAAAGACAGAGAGACAATCTTGCATCTGCTGGTTCACACCCCAGATGGCCACAATGGCTGGGGTTAGGTCAGGCTTAAGCCAGAAGCCAGAAGCTTCATCTGGATCTCTCACATGAGTAGCAGGGGCCCAAACACTTGGGCCATTTTCCACTGTTTTCTCAGGCCATTCGCAGGGAGTTGGGTCAGAAGGGCAGCAGCTGAGACTTGAATTGGCTTCCATATGGGATGATGGCTTTTGCAGGTGGTGGCTGCTATGCCTCCCTTCTCTTCTTTACAATCTTATTTATTTATCTGAAAGGCAGAGTTACAGAGAGACAGAGAGAGAGAGACAGAGATTGCCAGAGAGAACGAGATTTTCTATCCACTGGTTCATTCCACAATGGCCAAGGCTGGGCCAAACTGAAGCCAGGAGCCAAGAACTGGATCCAGGTCTCCCACTTGGGTAGCAAAGGTCCAAGTACTTGGACCATCAACTGCTGCTTTCCCAGGAACATCAGCAGGAAGTTGGATGGGAAGTAGAGCAGCTGGGACATAAAATGACACTCATGTGGGATGCTGGCATCACAGGCTTATCCTACTGTGCCACAATGCTGGCCCCAGCACCTGTTAATTTCTCAACTGTATACAAAGGTGCCCTGGCGTTGCCGGGCTATTAGAACTTGTTATCTCAGGTTCAGCCAGAGCAGTGTGACTTTCACTTGCTTTATTGAGGTTTCACATGATCCTGCATGAGGAGTGAAAAATATTTATTGCTTCAGAAATAAGAAAGGATTATTTGTTTTTGGGTTTTTGTTTTTGTAGAAGCAAAAGCTTAATAATCAGTTAAGTCAGCCAGTGGGGTTTGGTGCTGGTGGTGAAGGGAATCTGTGACTTGGGGAGCCCTCTTTGTTGAAACTGACCAGGCTTGACTCTCTTATGAGCCAACACCCACTTCAGGAGACCACCATGTTCATGGTCTTCAGAGGGGAACAGAAGGTTTGGCACTCTGTATACAGAGAGGCCACTCCACGGTGATGCACACTTAGAGAAGGTTCCTAACAGCAAAGCGCAAGATGTGATTTCCAGGAGTCCCAGAACACTGGGCTGGCTGCCTTCTCCAGCCCCAAGAGCAGACTGCCCGGTCTCTCTTATCAACGACTGGGAAGCACTCACTCCTTGAGAGTACGGACCATGTTGTGAGCAGTGTCCCAGTGCCTGACAGTGCTTATTAAATGTAAATGAATTCGCTGTTGGGAGGGAAAAGAGGACTCTGCAATAGAAATGTACACTTTTGGAGAATATAAAGGTTGGTGGATAGGAGCAGGAAGATCGCTACTACACCTGTGATCAAGTAAACATCTGTTGGAGCAGATGTGCTGTGGCTGAGCAGAAACTGAACAAGGTATGCATCTTCCAGCTGAGAGAGGAACAGGAAGAATTCTTCTAAGGGCATGAAAGCCTTGACACCTTTGAGAAGGAGAACGGATGCCAAGCCAGAGTGTTCAGGGCAGCAAAGAGAGGGGAGAAGAGCAACCAAGGCCAAGAGACCCTAAGCCTGTCCATCCTGGTTTAAAAGAAGCACCTGAAGACCTTCAGCTGGGCCCCTGCCTCTGTGATTCTGCACACCTGGACCTGCTGATCATAGAGTCCATGCTAGGGAAGGTCTTCTATCACCTCTCTCTCTCTCCTGCTCACAGTCCTCTTCCTGCCTTGGGGTGGTAGTGAAGCATCATTCCCACAGTGCAACATCAGCTGGTAGGCAGAAGGAGCTACCACTAAGAAGGAAATGAGTAACTGCTCAGTTTTTCATGGGCTGAAGAAGGAATTCTTGGGGGAGAGTGAAAACTTTAGTAGAAACTGGAAACGCTTTGCTAGGGGAGCCAATAATAATGGTGTATGTGTGTGTCTGTGTGTGTGTGATTGCTCAGGTGGCTTGACATGGGAAATTTGATTTACACCACTGAATGAAAGGAGTAGTCAACCTCCATGACAGAGAGGTCATCCTGCTTCTGTAAGGAGGGACAATGAAGGTGGAAGAAGCACAGAGGTTTTCAGGCAACCTTGTTCATTCCTAGAACAGACCCGTGCCTGTTCCACCAGAGGAGGCAAGGGGATGAGAGGAATGGGTTTGGGTATGCGGTGGTGGTGGGGTTCATCACAGATGGGAAATGCTATGCTCTGGTGCAAGACCTAGTGGGAGGGAGAGGGCAGGACACAGGGATGGTACCATGCTCAGAATCAGAAATGCGTAACTCCTGCTCAGCCACAAGCAAAGGAATTACCAAGCAACTGCAGGGTGCAGACAACTGCGGCTAGAACATGCTGGAGCCTCGGTCAACCTGGAGGCTTGCAGGGCTCCTGAGGGCCCTGGGTCAGAGAACCTGTTCTTGTAGCAGCAAGCACAGAACTAGAGGTGAAGGTGAAAGGCAAGAGATGATGGTGCCAACATGAACTGAGCACGGACCAGATGAGTTATATAATGGAATTCCCTTTACTTGTCTTTAGTCCTACAAAGCTGTTACTTTTTATGTCCCCATTTTATCAAAAAAGGAAGGGCAGGAAGTTAATTAGCTGTCCCCTCCCATGGTTCTCTCTGGCTCCATGGACAGGAAGTACTGACAGTCATTATTTTGAATACCACTGAACTTTTTTAATGATATTTCACAGTTCTACCTACCTTTAGATTGCTATGCCTTGCTCTGTCATAATCACTGTAAATAGCTAACAACATTCTACTTTACTATACATAGCCAAAACTAGAACAAAATTCCATTTGTACTTAATAAATTCATAAATACATCTTTTTTTTGGAAAGAAACTGCTCAATGAAAGTAAGGGTATAATGAAATGATAAGGCAGCCACCTGCTGATGGGAGGGCAAACTACAGTGTTTTTGGGGTTTTTTTGATAAGCAATTTGGCAGTAAATATCAAGGACTTTCTACACATGACTCAGTAATCCCCATTCTATAAATCTACCCTAAGGAATAATCCTAAAGATTAAAAAATCTTTATATCTACATAAAATCTGACTCATACTGTCAACCTGATGTCTACAATAAAGGACTCAAGAAGTCAATCATTCTCTTCAACAAATGTTGCTGGGAAAACTGGATATCCATATGTAAAATGATGAAACTGGACCTCTATCTTATACCTTACACAAAAACCAACTCAAGGGCCTGGTGCTGTGGCATAGAAGGTTAAGTGTCTGCCTGCTGTGCTGGCATCCAATCTGGGCACTGGTTCAAGTCCTGACTGCTCTACTTCCAGTCCAGCTCCCTGATGATGTAACTCGGAAAGCAATGGGGGATGGCCCAAGTACTTGGGCCCCTGCACCCATGTGGGAGACCAAGATGAAGCTCCTGGCTCCTGGCTTCGGCCTGGCTCAGCCACAGCCATTGCAGCCATTTGAAATGCATTAGAGACTTAAAGGTAAGGCCTGAAACTGTCAATGTCCTAAAAGTAAATATGTAGGAAAAGCTTCATGATAGTGATCTTGGCAGTGATTTCTTGGACATGACACCCAAAGCACAGGCAACAAAAGCAAAGACAGACAGGTGGGATTATATTAAACTGTGAAGCTTCCACTCCACAATGGAAATGATCAACAGTATGAAAAGGCAACCTGAATAGTGAGAGAAAACATCTGCAAATCAAATGTCTGATAAGGGGCTGATATCTAAAATATATGTGGAGCCCCCTTAACTCGATGGCAAAACCTCTATAACCTGATGAAAGAATGGGCAAGAACATGAAAAGACATTTGTCCAAAAAAGGCAAATGACCAACTGATATATGAAAGAATGCTCAACATCAGGAATCATCAGGGAAACAGAACTCAAAACCAGTGAGATTTTACCGCACTTGTTAGAATAGTCACTATCGAGAAGCTAAGAAGCATGGGGAAGCATGCGGAAAAACCGGAACACTTGAGTGCTACTGGTGGGAATGTAAAATGGTGCTGCTACTAAGGAAAATCATGTGGAAATTCCTCCAAATGTTAAAAACCAGAATCATCGTATGATCTAGCAATTCCTTTCCTGAGTATTCACCTAAAAGAAGCGAGAACAGGATCTTGTTCAAGGCAACATTACTCACAATAGCCATGAAGTGGAAACAAATTAAACCTCCATGGACAATTGAATGGATAAAGAAAATATGGTCTATGCATACAATGGGATATTACTATCTTTAAAAAGAAAACCCTGATATATGCTACAGCAGTCCACATATTTTCATGCAGATGGAAGTTGAGAACATTAAGGTAAGTGACAAAGTCAGTCGCCGTAGGACAAATATTGTGTGATTCCGCTTATATGAGGTGGCTAATGCAGTCAAACTCACAGAAACAAAAGTACAGAAGTGGCTGCCAGGAGCTGGGGAGACGGACAGTGGGGAGTTGCTGCTCCATGGTAACAGTTTCAATCACGCAAAATGAAGAAGTTCTAGAGACCTGCTACACAACAATGTACATATAGTTAACAGTACTTCTGTACACTTAAAATGTTGTTAAGAGGGTAGGCTTGTGTTGTGTTTTTGCCACACATGCACACACACACAAAGAAATGTCTAAAAAACAATTACAGAGGATAACTTCAAAAAGTTTGAAGGCACATAGATAAAAGACTTGTACTTTAATGTTAGAGGATAATCTTTAAAAGAACTCTAAAACCGATGATTCTGCCCCAGAAATAATAAATATACCCTTAATATCCAACCATAAAGTACAACTTAAGAGCTTCCCACCAACATTTTAAAGTACAAAAGTATTTAAAATGCATACAAAAAAGGATAGAAGGAAATATGCTTTTTTTATATTTTAAAATATAAAATATTGTTTTATAATACCACTAAAGAACAAAACCATCTCCAATATAGTCTGTAGCATAATTTAGCCTATGTTTTTGGAATCTTTTCAGAAATGAAAGCTCTCTTTGGAACTCTGAAGGAGTTAACATAATCTCTTCTAAATCCAAACTTTGGCCCTGCAAGGAAGGGCTCGAGGTATGGCTACAGCGCACTAAGAGTGCTTGAGCACTAGCTAACTCAAACCTGTGCGAATACATCACTGATGGAAATGTCACCTCCCATCAGCCTGCCCCAATGCAAACCTTGAGATTGCTAAGGAAGAGAAGGGCAAGTAAAGCTCATTTACAGAAGAAAACAATGAATAAAGTGTAGCAACATAAAGATGAAGATACAGAATGGAGACGACCATAGCCCTTCATCTGTCCAGCATCGCGTGAGTTAAATGTTCCTTGAGAAATGGAGAATACAAAGCTGCTGGGGCTGGCGCTGTGGTAAAGTGGGTAAAGCCACTGCCTGCAGTGCTTGCATCCCATATGGGTGCTGGTTTGAGTCCCGACAGCTCCACTTCAGATCCAGCTCTCTGTTACGGCCTGGGAAAGCAGCAGAAGATGGCCCAAGTCCTTGAACCCCTGCACCTGTGTGGCAAGACCCGGAGGAAGCTCCTGGCCCCTGGCTTCAGACTGGCACAGCTCTGGCAGTTGTAGCCAATTGGGGAGTGAACCAGTGGATGGAAAACCTCTCTCTGTCTCTCTTCTCTCTGTGTAACTCTGACTTCCGAATAAATAAAATAAATCTTTAAAAAAATTAGAAAGCTCCTGTTGTAATACTATTACATGGAAAGCATCTCCTAATGGTTTAGAAATTTATTTTGTTGTGACTGACATTGTGGTGTAATAAAGCCACTGCCTGCAAAGCTGACATCCCATTTGGGTGCCAATTTGAGTCCTGGATGCTGTACTTCTGATCCAGCTACCTGCTAATGCACCTGGGAAAAACAGTAGAAGATGGTCCAAATGCTTGGGCCACTGCACCCAAATGGGAGACCCAGAAGAAGCTCCTGGCTCCTGGCCTTGGCCTAGCCTAGCCCTGGCTATTGTGGCCATTTGGGGGGTGAACCAGCAAGTAAAAGCTCGCTCTCTCACCCTCTCTCTCTCTCTCTCTCTCTCTCTGTGTGTGTGTGTGTGTGTCTCCTCTCTCTGTAACTCTGACTTGCAGGTAAATAGATAATCATTTCTAAAAAAATTCTTTTCTTAAGCTGTGTAATCAATTCTTGAAAATCACGGCATCATTAGGATCCTAACACCTCCATTGTTCTTAAAAGGGAATAAACAGTAGGTACATAATGCACTGGAGTGAGAGACCACAGAGGGCAGGGATTAATTCTGGTGCCAGGAGCTACAGGCTTCCTGGTGGTGGCTTTAGTGGCAGGGTGTGGTGGTGAAGGATGAGTAGAATTTCCTGGGAGGAAGCCGGGACAAAAGCGGGGTAGGATGCTTCTGAAGTGAATGAACCTCTAAAAGGAAAAGAACCTCCTAAGGAGTTTACACTGTCTCCAGCGGGAGCTGGGGACACTGCTGCGGTTTCTCCAGAGGGGAGTGACAACTCATTTTGTAAAGATCAGTCTATGGGCTTTCTTCCTCCTTACTAACCTGTGGCAAATCTAAAACTTCAGAAAGCTTAGTGGTTAGCACTCAGCAACTTCAATAGACTCTCCTTCAGAATAGAGTTGTGGCATTGATTTCCCGGGCCTGTGGTATGTGCAAGGACATCACTTATCCTGCTCCTTATGTTTGCAGGTGAAAGGAGTGCTTGAGAGTAATCTTCCTGGGATATTATCAGATGATGAAATATTACCTACGTGCCTTTGCTTAATGCGATACCCAGTGAAAATAAGCTGGAAATTTACAGAAGTTCTCAGCTACTGTTTGAGAGAGAGTTATATATAATTTTTCTCCCTCTGGGTAGACTATAATTAGGGAAAATAGCATATCGATACTAACGATTCCAATGGTAGGCCACTGAAAACCTTCTGTGACAGAGAAACAGGCCTTCCACGCGTCCAAGATATGACAGTATGTGTAAGAAATCTGAAATCTCCACAAGGAAGCAAGCGCCTTGGAAGCAACCTGCCCTCCATCATTAGAAGGGTTCAGTCAGGGCTAGTCTGCCCCCTGGTGGGATCTGGGAAGCACAGGAGGGTGATATTTAAGAGGAGATAACCCAAAACCAGTCTGAGCTCTGTCAGCTTTGCTGTGTGACCATGAGCGGGGTACTCAACCTCTCCAAACCTTCGGTGCCCTCATTCACGTAATAGGGACAATAATGTGGTACAGCTCATAGTGTTGTTAGGAAAAATAAACAAGAGGGGATGTGTAATTCAGTTAGTACTGTGCTGGCACAAGGAAACCTTCAACAGAAACCATTAACAAAAACTGATCATATTCTTATGAGCAGAGTCAAGTTCAGCATCAGGAGGGGATCCAGATGAATGCTAAGGCCCCTTCTTATACCAAAGAGAGTTTATATCCTGCACTGATGTCTTATTAGTGCTACAACTATCCTCTGCCTGCAAAGGCACCAGTGTATGTTTGCTTAAGAATTAGCAAGCAGTCCAACACATGATAGAACAGGTGTAAAAGAAGTTTAGGGGCTGGCGCTGTGGTGTAGTGGGTGGGGCCGCCGCCTGCAGTGCTGGCATCCCATATGGGTGCTAGT
This sequence comes from Oryctolagus cuniculus, assembly GCF_051225735.1. Classification (NCBI taxonomy): domain Eukaryota; kingdom Metazoa; phylum Chordata; class Mammalia; order Lagomorpha; family Leporidae; genus Oryctolagus; species Oryctolagus cuniculus. The sequence goes on along the minus strand of NC_142869.1, from coordinate 152,487,722 downwards.
GCAAGTCCCAGCTGCTCCATTTCTGATCCAGCTCTCTGCTGTGGCCTGGGAAAGCAGTGGAAGATGGCCCAAATCCTTGGGCCCCTGCACCCGCATGGGAGACCCAGATGAAGCTCCTGGCTCCTGCTTGGGATCGGCACAGCTCTGGCCATTGCAGCCAATTGGGGAGTGAACCAGTGGATAGAAGACCTCCTCTCTCCCTCTCTCCGCCTCTGCCTCGCTGTAGCTCTTTCAAATAAATCTTAAAAAAAAAAAAAAAAAAAAAAAAAAAAAAAAAAAAAAAAAAAAAAAAGAAGTTCAGAGCACTGTCTACAGCACATGTGCCCCAAAGTGGTGGTTACTTCTGAAGAGAGGAAGCCTTTCCCCTGTGGAAATGTGACCGGATGACGAGGACCAGGCAACAGGACCCCCTCAGCACAATCACTAAACAGCCAAGTGGTGGGAAATCTGTTTACATGGGTACCCTATCTTTCCTCAGCTTCTTTTAGAAAGGACAGTGAAATCAAATATTTCAAGTGTTTCTACTTTTAGAGTAATTCCATTTTGTAGGCAGAATGCTAGCTGACCATGGCAGCCTTGAGTTATTTCTTGGGACTGTGAACACTCTTCAGAGACTCACTTAACCACTTCAGACCACCAGAGAAGGAAATAACTACTTCAATCAAAATATCTATCTCTAACCAACAATTATTGTATTGATTTTCCGTCTTGTACCCCAGGATTGCAATGCCTCAGTTAGGAAAACTAGAATAGTTAAGGCCTGGTTCTTAGACAAGTCAATAAGTCATCTGTAATAATCTAAAATTATATGGGGCTCAACTGTTTTTCAGGAACTTCAAGTGTATTTTCACTTGATCTTTATCAAAAAGGATAGGCACGGCTTACATTTTTTATATTTTTTGAAAGAGAAGGGAAAGCAAAAATTTGAGATTGAGATGCTAAATGCATGGTTACATGGTTGACGAATGACAGAGCCAGAACCTAAGCTCACGTTTTTTGCCTGAGAAGCCAGGATATCATTGCCTAACATTACTTCTAAGAGAGCCTTATTTATGCTCATAGAATAGCTCAGTAGTTAGAGAATGCCATTCGATAAATATTAATGGATGACCTAAGTTTACTGTAATTCAGGACAATATTTTCACAGTAAGCTTTAAATTTTGACCAAAGTTGAATGAACGCTTTTAGTTTAGGTAAAAATACATTACATAAAGCTATATATTTATGTACAAGATATATAAGTGACAAACAACATGCCAGTGTCTCTCCACTAGAGCTAGAGTGGATTCAAACATTCTTATGCAAACGTGGCACAGCGAACAACTCTTCAATTTCCCGTTAAGTGAAAAGATGATCTTGACTTGAGTAAAACCTCAGGAATGGTATTAGGTCACTCTTCTCTGTCACTCTGGATATCAACACAATAAAGTAGGTAACTCCACAAATCATCTCCAGCACACAAACAACACCCTTTTGCCACAGTTCTGAGCAATACAAGCAAGCAGCCTTCATTTGCCATCTTTCACTGGGGAGTCTTCACCAGACGCTTTGCTGAGAGAGTTATGCCTTGTAATACCTGATGTGAGTCACAGGGATAGTTTCTAAGAAGTCAGAATGTGCTCCCCATAGAGACACAGCTACACTCAGGTACCCAAATACAGGTACATCATCGGTATACCTCCACCTTTTGAACAAAGATTACAGAAATATCCTCTGCCTTGATTTGATTAATTTCTCCAGAAGCAACATTAAAAAAGCATGTCAGAAATATGTGGTATTTGTAAGTTGGTCAATCATTTGATTAACACCTAAGAGAAATATTTGCTACTCTGTATTCCTGTTAAAATGGCATTCACAAAGCAAAATATTTTTCATACACTGAGGTTTTCCATATCATTTTCTTCCCAATACTGTCATTTATTTATAGAGACATGGACTGTCACATTGGTCAGTTTTTATCAGTTTTATTCATAACCAGTATTACTGCCCAAGGTTTATTTGATCTACACAGATGATACCCGGCGTGGAGTTCCCATCAAACACATCTGTGCCTTGAGGATCTGCAAGTTTTGCCAGTTTCACGATTCCTGACCTGTCCCGCTTAAGCGCAGTGCGCCATATGAAGGGCCCAGGCTCACCTTTGGCACGTGAGGGTTGAACTCCACAGCTCTGTGAATGGCCTCCACTGCGTTCATCTCGGCTGTGCTCAGGCCCCGCCGCGAGGCAGCCTCGGGAGAGAATCTGCAAAGCAGAAAGACAAACAACATCCAGTTGGGACCGCTGCTTGGGCATCCGCTGGGAAAGGCATCTACAGAACAAGGGCCCATAAAAACATAGCGAGCCGATGACACGAGCTCTCCAAACTCCTTCTACATGGAACCTCTGAGTGACTCCTCGACCAAGGCCAACAAAATCCCCAGCAGAAGCGGAGAGCGTGCTTGCATCTAATCACAGCGGGAGTGAAGTTCAGCTGTCAGGTCTGTCTGTCTAAATAGCTAATCTACATTTTCTACAAGGAACCTGCTTGGATGAGGGGAGGGAGGAAGGCTGACAAGGGCAGACGGTGTAGGAAAAAGAGAAAACTAGGTTACAGAAGAGCGCACTTGGTTAAAAACAGAACTGGGGAGAATTTTAAAGGAGGCTCCCAACCCCTTGTCAGTGCTGCCACGGAGGGTTAAGTTGCAGCTTCAGCAGCAGGCGAGCCTGCTCAGGACCGTACAGGCAGGGGCTGTGCACACCCAAACTGTGGGTGAGACACCTGCCCAAGTGAATGAAAAAAAAACCAGACCATGCAATCTCTTTCTCACCTCACACCCAGGGCTAACTCCAGAGCTGTGCTTGGCAGGCAGACACCACAGGGGAAGCTGTGACAACCCTGGCCCTGCCCTCCCAAGCTGGAGTCGCTGTGTAGGGAGAAAAGATGTTGCAGTAGGTACTGGCGATCTACAGGATAAAAAAGAATGAAAGAAAATTACTTCGGTCTTGAAGTGCACACACACTTAACAGCAAACCTGTCTGACACAGCAGAGGCTGTTTTCCTTTCCTCTGCTTTTCAGCACTACAGAGGGTGGCACGGGGACATCGCAAGTGTTTATGAACTCAAAACAGTCAAGCCATCTCTATGCTTTTCACCTGCCAGTCATCCTTGGATGCTCAGGCAAATTCTAACTGCCATAGCCACCTGCCTGGATCAAACAGGCCAATGTCCCACTCAGCTGACATCTCAAAGCAGAGAGACCCTGGCTAGGCAGATAATTTGGAACTGAGGAGGCGGAGAATGGGCAGATGGCCATCCCCTCTACCACGTCACATGTCTGTACAAGGACCACTCAGTTACGGGCTGCTGCAGGAACAGTAGTATGCAAAAACTGAATTAGAGGACAGCATTTTGTTAAAGTCCTAAGCAGGCCTTTGTTATCTACTGTCTGGCCAAGAAAAAAGAAAAAAGAAGTCATCTCAGAGGCATGGAATTTCCTATAAATCTCTCTGTAGGGACCCATACACCCTTACAATACCTGGGGATATACGTTCCTTCCTTTTAGTACTGAAAGAAAAGATCAGCACGTTTTGGAAAATGCATGCTCATAAGCAGGGGTCTCCCAGACTAAGAGAAACTTCCAGAGAAATCCCTCAGAGGCAACACATCTCCTCAAGTCCTGTTGGGCATGCAGTATTGCACAAGTTATTACTCACTTACTTGTCAGAGACAGCTCTTGCTTTGAGCAAGGCAGCTGTGTAGCATATTGTTGCCGACTTTGGTAAGCTTATATCTGTTAGAGAAAAAAGAAAGTAGGAACTCTTGTAAGTCTGCAGGAACAAAAAGCAAAGATTTTCAACACACTAGCATTTTAATCACAGAAGTCCAATAAAGCACAAATTAAGAATTATGTAAGGCATACATTACACAAGAACTTCGGCTACATTACACTGCACCAAGGTGGAATGAAACAAAGTATAATTTGTATTTTTGTGAATAATTCAAGTTTATAATACACGAGACGCATACGTAGAGTTTAAGTGGAAAATGGCTCTTAATATAAAAATTTAAATATTACATGAAATCTGTGATACATAAAAGGCAAATAGGACCCCTTTGTAAATTACAAAAATTTCTCAACAATCATACGAAGTATCAATGTGAAGAAAAAAATAGATAGACTTTTGGGGCTGGCGCTGTGACAACAGGTTAAAGCCACGGCCTGCAGCATCAGCATTCCAGATGGGCATCAGTTCGAGTACCAGCTGTTCCACTTCTGATCCAGCTCCTTGCTATGGTGCCTGTGAAAGCAGCAGAGGATGATGGCCCAAGGGGTCCCCTATACCCATGTAGGAGACCCAGAAAAAAGCATCTGACTCCTGCCTCCAGCCTGGCCTAGCCCAGCCGTTGCAGCTGTTTGGGGAGTGAAACAGCAGATGGAAGATCTCTCTGTTTCTCTTGCTCTGTAACTTCGCCTTTCAAATTAAATAAATAAATAAATCTTTAAAACAGATAGATATATTTTTAGTAACTCTACACAGCTTAATAAATTAGTCTTTTTTTTTTTTTAATTCAAGGGGCAGAGAGATAGACACTGGCAAACAAAGCTCTCATCTGCTGGTTCACTTTTAAATGCCTGTAAGGGCTGGCTGGGCCAGGCTGAAGCTAGGAGCCAGGATCTCAACCCAGGTCTCCCATGTGGGTGGCAGAACTCAAGCTGGGCCATCATCTGCTTCTTCCCAGGGTCTGCACTGGCAGGAATCTGGAGCTGGGAGCCAAATCTGGGAATCACACTCAGGCACTCAGATATGGGATGCAAGCTTCTTAATCATTAGGTCAAACATCTGCCCAATCAATTATTGTGTATTGGTCAGATTTAAATGATATTTACATTTCAGGAATTTCAAGAAGTTCATATTCCGTTTTTAAGAATGTTTGTTAAAAATATAAAAGTCAAAATCAAGGAGAAATACATAAGTCATACATGTAATTTATAAAAGGCATGTATATAAAACCTTTATAAAAATATATAATTGAGTTCATTCAAACCAATGATAAATCTCCTTTCAGAAAAGCCTAATTGGTCATCCAGAAAATAAGTTTCCTTCAGTTTCATGGAAAATTTCAGATGGAGGGACAGAGGCAGGTAACAGATTCAGATTATGAGTTTACCAGGATTCAACACAGGGTATACTGACAATAGACACAAAGAGGTCAGTCCATTGGGAAATTTCTTTTCAAATTATGAGTCCATCCTTTCCAGAATCGGATGAGTTAGTACTTCTTTAACACTTGTAACCAAGTTCACACTATGACACAGAGATACCTTCTTAATTCAGAACAGGTGAAACTATGCCATCTGCAGGTGCTGCAAAATGCACTCTAGGTTAGAGGAGTTAGAGGAGCTCTTGGGATACCTGGCAAGTGTCTCTTAGGGCTGTTTTCAGCTGAGAAAGAATTATATTACAGTAGGAATAAAAAGGAAAGTCCCATAATTAGCAATAGCTAAGAGCAGAGGAAAATAATCTCCCAAAAGAAAACCACTCTTTTCCAATATCAAGTATTTGCCATCAACTCCAGCCTGAGATATTTCACTAAAAGGGAAATTTCAGTGACATTGACAAACTACAATGATCAAAAGTACTAGCACAGAACTGAAAGGGAAGTAAAAGAACCCTGATCACATAAATTATATGCAAGCAAAATTTTGCCATCACACACGTATGAAATAATACTGTGCTTATGACCAGGAGAAGAATGCCAGACACCTGTGGCTTTGACTTGCTGCTTTTCCAACATCTAAATACTCAACAGCTTTCCAGTGTGGAAAATCAGGGCAGGAACCAGATTATCTTGTGTAGGCTCTACTCAGTGACTGTTATTGAAAGTAAGAAGCTGTGGATAATACACGTTCTACTTAAAAGTTCATAGTTTTTACTGAAGTTCATACTTTTTATTGTTTCCACTCTTCCTGTATGATCTGTGTTCCTTCTGCATCAACATGACATATTTCTGTGGGGTGGGAACCAATGAAAAGCCCTTGTAGGGCTGAGGTGGAACACAATGATCACAGTACTTCAAGGTAGAACAGCAAGAGTCTCACTTTTGATAAAGTAATCAAAAATTCTTGTTACGTAAGAGTTAATGTCTCAAAGAGAAAGAGCAAATTGCCTTTCAGTGGTTACCTAATCAGACAGGCACTTTTAGTTGGAAATGAAGAACTAGATTAGAATTGAGGTGCTGCAACAAAATACTAGAGATGCCTAATCAAAGGTGACCCTGAATCCAGAACTATGCCCTTCCATTCCCATCCTCAACTAGAAAAATGCAACAGGATTCAGCAACATTATGACTGCTCTAGTACATGTTCACAACTTTTAAATTTTTCATTCCTAGAACGGGCCATCAAAGAAGGAGGTACCTTTCTCTGAAGGGAGGAGAGAACTTCCACTTTGACTATGGCCTTGTCTAAATATGATTGGAGTTGGCGAACTCAAGAGGCTTCCACAGCCTTGGCAGCTCATGACAAGAGCCTAGGGTGATTACTGATGCCATAAATAAGAATGTCAATTGTTAAATCAACAACAGGCGTCACTGTGCACTTATTCCCCATGTAGGATCTCTGTCCTTAATGAGTTGTACAGTGTGAGTTAATGCTATAACTAGTACTCAAACAGTACTTTATACTTTGTGTTTCTGTGTGGGTGCAAACTGTTGAAATCTTTACTTAATATATACTAAGTTGATCTTCCATATATAAAGATAATTGAAAATGAATCTTGATGAAGAATGGGATGGGAGAGGGAGTGGGAGATGGGATGGTTGCGGGTGGGAGGGAGGTTATGGGGGAAAATCTGCTATAATCCAAAAGTTTTACTTTCAAAATTCGTATTAAAAAAAAGTTTTCAAAATGTTTTGTTCCTATTCCTTTATTGTACATAAATTAAATGGTAGACATGTATAGGCATAATACTCTTAAAAATAAAAGAAATACTTTAATTAATATAAATTGGAGGAAGCAGGAAATGTAAAATCACATAGTGTCTAATGTTTCTTTCTTTTACTATTGCTATAAGACAATACAATCTCCTTCTCTTAAGGTTCCTCATTTTTGGTAAGAATTAAATCTAGGGTATTACTCGCATATTTTGTCTACTTTAGTGATAACTTTAGTGTCAGCAAGGCAAAAATTTATCAGATGCTTTTATTTTAGCAAATAAGACATACAGATCTACTTGGGTAGGCATTCAATATCAGGCACTCCACCATCTCCAAATTCACAATTTTAATATGAAGTATATAGGTAGACTCCATCTGTTCCCCACATTCCATATGTTTTCTCCCCATGTCATTGTTATGACTCAGCAGGTAGGCATCGTGTTACATGAATCCTGGCAACCTCTTCACTATGTCTTATACTCCCTCAAAATTTTCTGAGGCTTATGCTGAGTACACATTGCTCTCAATATCCTGTAATTAACAGAATACGAAGGAGCACACAACATTCAGTGAGTATGCAGTTAGGTGCCTGCCACATGTCATTCCATTCACTGATGGACTCTTCATATGGCAGTGAGCTCATACGAGTATAAGGGAGCTGGAAAATTCTCACTGCCCAGTGAACATATAGCTGAAGATTAGGCAAGAGGGATTTGCAGAAGAAAGAAGAGGCAAAAGGACACTTCAGGAGAAGAAAGAAAAGCCTCGAAGAAAATTTACAGGGAAGGTTTAGCTGAAATGCTTGCAGACTTCAACAGGTGCCTGTAAAAGTCTGAAAACATGGACCCCAACACAGAACGGTTTTTATTAATAGAGAGTGTTCATGGTGCATTACCCAATTACAAGCAAATCCATGCTGAAGAAACATACCAAGCACACCAACGTGAATTTATTTCTGCAAAAGTGACACCTCAAGAGGAGCCCCAGAGGGTCCTTCAGGTGTACAGAAGACGCTGTGATCACGGCAGGGGACAGTCCCATGTGTGTGACCGCCACCAAACACCCTCCAGCGGGACAAGATATGGAGGTGGGAGACATTGATGGTCCTCACCCGGTGTGGGCCCAGGCCAATATGTGTGCTTGTATCTTAGTTTTTAACAACAATGTTTGAAATGTTTAAAAAAGAATAAATTTTTAAAAGAAAAAATTTACAGATATAAATATCTTTGCACAGCTATCCAAGGTGATTTTGCCTTAAGTGTTATAAGAGTCAAAAAGTTAAATAATTTAAATATTTATAAAGTAAAAAAAGTTACAGTATGGTCAGATTATTACTGAAGCAAAAAATAATTTTTTTATGAATTTAGCATAGTGCTGAAGCATAGAGTGTTTTAAAAGTCTATGGTTGTGCCCGGCGCCGCGGCTCACTAGGCTAATCCTCCGCCTAGCGGCGCCGGCACACCGGGTTCTAGTCCCGGTCGGGGCACCGGATTCTGTCCCAGTTGCCCCTCTTCCAGGCCAGCCCTCTGCTGTGGCCAGGGAGTGCAGTGGAGGATGGCCCAGGTGCTTGGGCCCTGCACCCCATGGGAGACCAGGAAAAGCACCTGGCTCCTGGCTCCTGCCATCGGATCAGCGCGGTGCGCCGGCCGCAACGCGCCGGCCGTGGCGGCCATTGGAGGGTGAACCAACGGCAAAGGAAGACCTTTCTCTCTGTCTCTCTCTCTCACTGTCCACTCTGCCTGTCAAAAAAAAAAAAAAAAAAAAGTCTATGGTTGTGTAGAGTAACGTTTTGGCCTTCATATTCAGTCACCATCCATTCTCTGACTCACCCGGAACTGCCAGTCCTGAAAGCTCCACTCACAGCTAAGTTCCTTTTACAGGTACACTGTTTTTGATCTTTTGTACCATATTTTTGCTGTACTTTTTCTATGTTTAGATACACAAATACCGCCATGTTTTCATTTCTGTGCAGTTTTCAGTTCAGTGACATGCTGTACAGGTTTGTGGCTTAGGGGCAACTGGCTCTACCACAGAGCCCAGGTGTGTGGCAGGACAAGGCATCTGGGTTTGTGGAAGTACACTCAACCACGTTCCCACAATGATGATGCCCCCTAGTGATGCACCTCTCCGAACTTATCCCCATCATTACGTGACTTGTAACTATAGGTTAAAACAGGATGATTTGCTCACCTAGGAAAGAAACAACAAAAAAAAAATTCTGCGCTGGCATTCCCACTTGTTTAAAGAAGAAAAATCGAATTTACCAACTCTATTATGCTAACATTTAAAAACCCTACAAATGTCTCCCTGCTGGAGAAACCTGTGCTCACTGTAGTGCCTGAAACCACCACAATGGCGTTCCACCCTCTCTCAGGTCTGAGTGCTTTTGCTCTACGTGTTCATCACCATTGTCAAAAATAAGCTGAGGGTATGAACCCATCCATGGTGCTGCTCTCTTCACTCCGCAGCCAGATTTAAGCCATTGTTCTGCTGAAATTGCCTCCAGGTCGCAAGGCCTTCAGAATAAAACCTAAGCCAGGAACCAAAGCCCATAGAGGCTGGCGCCTCCTTATTCATTCAACTTCTCTTTTGCCCACTACTGCCGCCGTCCTCTTCTCCCCTGCTCTATAGGACCCAGAGCGTTCTTTACATAAGCCAGGTCAATTGTGCCCTCACACCTTTGGCTCAAGCACCTTCACCGTCTCGTTTAATTTAGATGCAGCCTCCACTGGGAAGGCTTCCCTCACTTCCCCTTGCTGGGTGAGGTGCCCCTTCCACCTTGCGTTAATGTCTATCACGGTCCTTAGACTTTATAGCAATTGTATGTGCCCTTAATGGTGTCTGCTCTGTATATGGTGTGCTTTAGGAGTAAAAGCCATGTTCTTCATCACTTTGGACCCATAGCAGAAAATAGAGTTTGTGGTCAGTATTTGCTGAATGAAATCCTAAAACAATGTAGTAACATCTCACACTTCTTAATATGTTAGCTTCCTTAAACTTGCAGCCATTTATATCCAATTTAGTTCCTGGAAGCCAAAAGTGATCAATGTTGATGGTGCCTTAAGAGGGAGTCTGAAATTTATTTCTCAAAATGTGTACTGCACCTATCTTGCTTGTGCCACTCCAGCAGAATGCATGAAATTGTGTTGCTGCTCTAATCTGGATGTCTATTTGAAACAGCGATGGATGAAATGTGGAGCAGTAAGGAAAAAAAAATGTAAAAGTTATAACAAGGTTGAAGAAAAATACAATCTTTGGCCAGAGACAAGGAAGGCAAACCACACCTCTTTGGCCACTTAAGGATACTTTATTGGAATGATGTTGCTAAAAGAAAAGGTCATATTAGGGAGAATGACTCTTAAAGCTTCAAAAGTCATAAATGGCTCATAAGAGCAAACTCTGAATGCAATAATCTTGGAAGAAATTTACGTTTTTATAACTGTTAATTAAAAGGGCCTTGGAAAACCCATTGAGCAAAAGTTTAGATAGATGTTCAATGATAATCTTCTTAACCTAATTTTCTTTTGTTCCTTTACCAATAGTAACAATTGAGATGTAGCTTTAAAAGGATCTTAACTGTTCCTATGCATGAGATGGATAGGTCAACGAAAGATCAAGTCTCATCACTACTATTCTAAAAACATTTCCAAGGGTAGCAGCCAGCAGATACATAAAGCCCTAACCACCTCAAAAATGAGGGCACTGTGTCACAGTGGTATCTCAATTTAACCATTCACTCACTGGGCACAGATGTTCTGAATGATTACCTTAGGACAGGAGTCCAAGACAGAGAGGACACAGGGCCTGCTCCCAAAGGGTTTCCCTTCTCTGCATGTTCCAAATTCACTGAGCACTGATTCATCTCACTCAACAGACTGTGGGTTTTGTTTGTTTCTTGTTTTTTGATATCTTTCTCTACTAGACTGAGAACTTCTTGTGACACAGAACAGAACATATTCATCTCTGAATCCAGAAACACCTGAAAGTCAGCAATCTAGACATGATGAGCTTGTTGTATCTTTGCTGAAGGAATTTGAAAAAAATTAACTGAATTGCCCTCTATAGTCCTTTAAGATCATGAAGCACCAGGTATCCCATTTCCTGCTCAGGCAACAAATTGATAAAATCTCTACAAGGTTTACTTGAAATTCATATTACTCCAACACATGGCCTTCCCAAATGTTTGTGGAGCCATGAATCAACCCAACAAACAAAAATGGAAAAAATGAACAAAAGAGCAGTCAACTTCTCCTTCGTAACCTGTTTGTGTTGTGTTGTTGTCCCATTATGTGATGCTATCCGCCATGCAGATGTCTTCAGTAAAGTTTTTCAGTTTACTCCTGCTCAAGACACAATGCAAAGAAAAGAGAAGAATCACAACTTCTGTCCATAGGCATTTGTTGCTGTTGGTGGCAGGTAGTATGAGGCCTTTTTGCCACATCTTCAAAAAACCAGTCCAAGGTCCCCCTTCAACGAAGGGTAAAAATGTCACCGAATAAATTAAAAGCACTGATACACAAAAACCTCAAAAAGATGTGTCACATGGGAGTTCAATGATTCAATCAGGAAATTCTAGATGACCTTAGTAATTTGGGGCAGGGGGAGGGGCAGGCAATACACATTCTACTACACCCAGAAAATTCATCTAATGCTACAGAGCCAAATTCCAGATGTTATTTGCAACTTTTGGACTGGATTACCCAGAAGGTCTGTGTCAGAAGGCCCTTCTGTGGCTCATCCCCTCGAGCCAAATGCAGCAGTTTCTGTGATGGTAATGGCTGGTTGGGGAGGAATGTTACCTTGGTAAATTATGATAACTGGGCAGTAAGGATTACTAAAGCCAACATAAATTTCGAGGGTTTGTGCATGTGCCAACTGTGTGAATTACAGATGTATGCATTCATAAAGGGTCTTCCATCATCAGAGACAGGAGAAGTTTCTCATGTGTACAGTCCTCATTGAAATGACATCTATTATCGGAACTCCTGCTCATTGCATGTGCGAGTCCATCCCCCTGACAGTCTATCATGTGCTTTAAAGTAACCTCAAAGGCCTAGTTCTCTTGGCAGAGCTACCTCTTGGTGTCCAGAGCAGCAGGGCATCCTGTGCAAAGCTATGCAGGAGCCATCATTTCTCAGTGACTGGTGCACACAGGCCTGAAGCCACAGCCCACGGTTTCAGTGCTGACAATTATTTCATCTTGGAAGCTGCAAAGAAGGATCACCTGCCCAACTTTTACGCAAGGATTCCCTTTCAGCACTTGCCTGGTATTGATCTTCTCTGTAGCAGCCAGCTCAGGGAAGAAATCTGGAGTAGGTTTAGGGTCTGTCACCAGGCACTGACAGCATCTTACACCTTCTTTGGCAAATGCAGCCTGACTTTGTGGTGGATGTTTCAGAAGCTGCTTGCGCTTGCGTTGTCAAAACTCTTTTAAACTTGCCTGAGAAGCACTGAGTTGGGGAATCTGACACTTGCAGTGCTAATGAACACCGATTTTATTCACTGACCCTCCTGACATCTCAATCCTTCCTATTCTCGCTCACTCCTCAAACATAAATGGAAAAGGCAGATTATCCAGTGACCATTTCAAAGTAACTGATGATAGCTGAATCATTAATGCTGGCTATAAGGCCTTGGGCAACGAACAAGGTTTACAACATTGTTGCTTACAACTACATGCTGACTCTGCAAAATAATATCAGCAAAAGGCTTATTCACAGGATAGTCTCAACACAGAGTGATTCCCTAATGGCTTTCTTTAGAACTTCTGCTTTCAATCTACTGAGATGAAAGTAATTCCTCCAGTGTTAGAAACATGTCCTGCTCTACAAAGTACACCCTCTGCACATTACCAGATGGCAGATAATAATGCTAATTTAGGATGGGCTTGATGGCATTAGTAAAAACGGTCTTGATATAGTTGCATTTATGTAACATTGGTGACTATAAAAAAGACCAGCTGTTCCTTACAGGGAAGTTTCTGCCCCCAAATTTAGGACAAGCACTGCATGACTTAATGGAGTAAATATCCCAAAGAGCCTGGATTTCTACTTCCATTGGTACAATCTGCTCAGAGCTAAGGTTGCTGTGAACCCAGAGAAACAATCTGTCCTTTGAACAGGAGTGAAAATACTTGACATTTCTCTTTTCAGCTTCCCAAAAGTTTAAAAACTGATTATAGGTAAAACTAAACATTTGTATTCTTCTCAAGTATCTATTGATATGTCCCATTAGTTTCATAATTAGTTTTAAGAACAGGCCAGAATACTGCCTTTTGGGAAGGCACAAGTCTTCTTATTCCCTCATTTCAAGTGACATTTTATGCATTTTGCATTGATGCAGGATTGATCACGAATGGTGGTGAAGTGCACAGGTGGCAACTGTGGCTCTTCATAACAGCTAACAGTTTCTGAGCGCCTACTGTGTGGCCCGCACTGATCTGAATACTTAGCATGGACTGAACCCCTTTCATCCTCACAATTAATTACTAGGTGTGTGATCTCTGGCAAGAGAGCCTTTCTAAGTCCCATTCCATTTCCAGAAGCTTAGAAGGTTAAGCAGTTTGTTCAACTTTACTCACCTAGTGAAAGGCAGAGCTGGGACTTGCTTCATGTGGTACCCCCACCCCCAACTAACCCCACCCCCAGTGACTGCCTTTTGGAAAGCACTGAGAACTTTAACTAGACACAGCAGAACCAGAGGTATAAGGTGTGTCTGCATATAAGCTACCTTGTAGCACTCACATTCACATTCACTTGCTCAGTCATGGAAGTGCACTAATGATAATGAACAAGAATTCATTCATGAATTCCTTCCCACATTACAACCCTAATCTTTGGAACTGAAGTTTCTACCTAGGTGGCCTACAAACTTCTCCTGGAAGGCAATCCCAAGCTTGTGACAATGTTCACATATTCTTGATGGCTTCTAAATGAAGGTTCTTGTGCTTAAATGATCTTGAAAACATTGCTGTCTTTTAAGCAGATATATGACTGAAGGAAAAATAAAGAAGATAAATCTCAAGTTAAATGAACACCATGCACAGAATTCCCTGTGTGACTAAAGAAATCAGGTACAAACCAATGGAAGATGGAAAATCATATTTTTAAGATAGCTTCAGAAAGAGAGACAAATGCAGATATACTCATTTCTTACAGAACAATTAGAAAGGAACCTTGAAAGACAGCGTGGCATCACTGAAGCCCTCACCATGCCTTTGTAAGAGAGAGACAGAGCACATCACTTTATAGCAAGGCTTATGTTTATGGAAAACACATGGGCTCTCCAGCCAGCTAGATCTGGACGTGAATCCCAGCTCTGCAGGTTTCTTGGAATGTGGACTTGCAAATTACTTAACGTCACAAAACCTAAGTTTCTGCTTCTGCTAACATGGAATAACTACCTCCTTGCAAGGTTATTGTGAGGGTTTAAGTAACCTGCATGGTAAGTTCTTCATAAACTATAACTAATAATAAGAACAATGATAGTATTAATAAAAACAATTTTTAAAATACTGCCAACAGCAGGGTGTGACGACTAAGAGCATCTGCCTGCAGTCACTTGTGTGACAACCTGCATTTTTCTACTTGGCTTTCCTTTACTCACAGAATTCACATTATAGTTAACAAAATTGTTCTCTAATAACATAACATCTACAAGACTTGACATCTTGGGCTCTTCCTGCAAGCAAGTTACTTGGTTGCTACAGCAGTAAAATGGGATAACAATAGTATCTACCAAATACACTTGTAGTGAGAATAAATGAATTCATCCATGTAAAGCTGAGAATCATGTCTGACACTGGTACATTGTTGCTGGTAATTGTTGCTATTTTAGTCAACATGAAGGACATTACAGAGCCAGAACCAATCACCTGAATAAAAACTGCCTACCTATAAGGTTGGCTAACAAATTGCAAATAGATGAGCACGAAAACTCCAGAGGATGGCAAGATAGCATCCCAGATTAATGACTAGAATAATAAAACCTGAGAAGTTGTCTCAGGGGCCAAATCAAAATTAGTCCACAGGTTACAAGGAGGTATGACCAATTAACTACTAATCCTAGGAGGGACCCTAGGTTTCTAAAGTACTTGACTGCATGAGGAGTTTGTGAATGTCAATGACATCCAATCTCAAAGCCGAACATATTCTTTAATAGTGATGAAGAAGCATGGGGAAACAGGAATACATTTTCCCTCCATCTTTTTCCTAAAACATGTCCCCACCACCACTACCATCACTGCCATACCTTGTCACTTTTTTGTTATTGTTGCTGTTTCTGTTTCTTTAAAGATTTATTTATTTGAAAGTTACAGATAAGGAGTGGCAGAGGCAGAGGCAGAGAGAGATCTTCCATTCGCTGGCTCACTACCTAAAGGGCTGCAATAGCCACTGTTGAGCCAGGCCAAAGCCAGGAGCCAGGAACTTAATCCAGGTCTCCCAGATGGATACAGAGGCCCAAGGACTTGGGCCATCATCCATTGCTTTCCCAGGCACATTAGCAGTGAACTGGATTGGAAGTGGAGCAGCCAGGACTTGAACCAGTCCCAAATGGCATGCCAGCACTGCAGGAGGCAGCTTTCCCAGGTATGCCACAGTGCTGGCCCTGCCTTGTCATTTTTTTAACAATTTTTATTTAATAAATATAAATTTCCAAAGTACAGCTTTTGAATTATAGCAGCTTTTCCCCCCATAACCTCCCTCCCACCCACAACCATCCCATCTCCCAACTCCCTCTCCCATCCCATTCTTCATCAATGTCGCTCCCCGTCTTCGTGGAGGAACGACACAGGACCCTGCGCTGTTCTTTCGTCTGCTCGGCCCTCCCCGGGTTTGCTGCTGGTTCTTCCCAGGTTGGCTACCGTCCCTTCCACCTCCGTGGAAGGGCGGTTCCCCCTGCCACTTTCCCCACTTCCGCGGGGGAGCGGCACACCGCCGGCCGGCTCTCTCGGGGGCTGCTCAGATGTTCCTCTTAGATGTTCCTGGTGCATGTTGTCTCTCTCCTCCTTTATAGTCCTCTTCCACCAATCCCAACTCTGCTACCCACACGCCGAGTACGCTGCCCTCCTCCAATCAGGAGCAGGTCCTGCTATTTATTAGTTGAACTGGAGGCAGCTGTGTAGAAGCTGTTTCCCTTCTCAGCACCATATTGTGGGAAAGCAGATGCATAGAATAAGTCTTAATTCCAGTAACTTAGTCTAGTCAGAGTTGCTCCCAGTTGCTCCCCACAATCAAGATTCATTGTCAATTATCTTTATATATGGAAGATCAACTTAGTATATACTAGGTAAAGATTTCAACAGTTTGCACCCAGATACACAAAGGATAAAGTACTGTTTGAGTACTAGTTTTACCATTAATTCGCTTAGTACAACACATTAAGGACAAAGATCCTACATGGGTAGTAGGTGTACAGTGACTCCCGTTGTTGATTTAACAATTGACACTCTTATTTATGGCATCAGTAATCACCTGAGACTCGTCATGAGCTGCCAAGGCTATGGAAGCCTCTTGAGTTCACCAATTCCGATCTTATTTAGACAAGGCCATAGTCAAAGTGGAAGTTCTCTCCTCCCTTCAGAGAAAGATACCTCCCTCTTTGATGGCCCATTCTTTCCACTGGGATCTCACTCACAGAGATCTTTCATTTAGGTCTTTTTTTGGCCAGTGTCTTAGCTTTCCATGCCTGCAAAACTCTTATGGGCCTTTTAGCCAGATCCAAATGCCTTAAGGGCTGATTCTGAGGCCAGAGTGCTGTTTAGGGCATCTACCATTCTATGAGTCTGCTGTGTATCCTGCTTACCATGCTAGATCATTCTCTCCTTTTAATTCTATCAGTTATTTTTAGCAGACAATAGCCTTGTTTGTGTGATCCCTTTGACACTTAATCCTATCATTATGATCAATTAGGAACTTAAACTGATCACTTGAACTAGTAAGATGGCATTGGTACATGCCACTTTGATGGGATTGAATTGGAATCCCCAGGCACATTTCTAGCTCTACCATTAGAAATAAGTCCAAGTGAGCATGTGTCCCTCTCTTATTCCCACTCTTATATTTAACAGAGATCATTTTCAGTTAAATAAGACTAATTATTAATTATATATTTATATATAAATATATATATAGATTTATATAATTATTAATTTTTCAGTTAAATAAGAATAATTGTGTGTTAATTAAATAGTTCAACCAATGGTATTAAGTAGAACAAAAAATACTAAAAAGAATAAAATAGTAAGTTGTCCTTGACAGTCAGGACAAGGGCTAGTCAAGTCATTGTTTCTCATACTGTCCATTTCACTTCACAGGTTTCCTTTTAGGTGCTCAGTTAGTTGTCACAGATCAGGGAGAACATAGGATATTTGTCCCTTTGGGACTGGCTTATTTCACTCAGCATGATGTTTTCCAGATTCCTCCATTTTGTAGCAAATGTCTGGATTTCATTTTTTTTACTGCCGTATAGTATTCTATAAAGTACATATCCCATAATTTCTTTATCCAGTCTTCTGTTGATGGGCATTTAGGTTGATTCCATGTCTTAGCTATTGTGAATTGAGCTGCAATAAACATTGAGGTGCAGACAGCTCTTTTATTTGCCAATTTAATTTCCTTTGGGTAAATTCCAAGGAGTGGGATGGCTGGGTCATGTGGTAGGGCTATATTCAGGTTTCTGAGCAATCTCCAAACTGTCTTTCATAGTGGCTTTACCAGTTTGCATTCCCACCAACAGTGGATTAGTGTCTTTTTCCCCCCACATCCTCGCCATCATCTGTTGTTAGTTGATTTCTGTATGAGAGCCATTCTAACTGGGGTGAGGTGAAACCTCATTGTGGTTTTAATTTGCATTTCTCTGATGCTAGTGATCCTGAACATTTTTTCATGGCCTTGTCACTTTTCTAAATCCTTTTTTGCAGAGATCAGAGAAGCAGCACTAATCCTATTGTGCTGCTTCCCAAAATACCACTTACAGAAAACAGAAAACAAAGATAACTCAGTCATCTAGCAAGTGTTATAAAGAATTGTGCACCTGGGGCTAGCGATTTGGCACAATGGGTTAACGCCCTGGCCTGAAGCACAGACATCCTGTGTTGGCGCCAGTTCAAGACCCGACTGCTCCACTTGCGATCCAGCTCTCTGCTATGGCCTGGGAAAGCAGTGGAGGATGACCCAAGTCCTTGGGTCCCTGCACCAGTGTGGGAGACCCGGAAGAACTGGCTCCTGCCTTTGGATCGGTGCAGCTCCGGCTGTTGTGGCCACTTGGGGAGTGGACGAGCAGATGGAGGACCTCTCTCTCTCTCTCTCTCTCTGCCTCTCCTTTCTCTGTGTAACTGACTTTCAAATAAATAAATAAATAAATAAATAAATAATCTTTTTAAAAAATGAGAAAAAAAGCATAAATTTAAAAAAAAAGAATTGTGCATCCATAAACCACCCAAGAAATAGCTACCCAAACAGAGAACTCCAGTTCACAAAGACAACATAATCCTGCGGCTTTGGAGGGGCTCCATGGAGTGGGGTGGAGTACCGTCTGCAGCATCTCATGGACGATAACGATGATGGAGGAGCCAGGGTGAAGAACAGGGCACCCCCACGAGCTGTCTGAACGCCACACCTCTAATGCACCCACTTCTTGACCCAGGTCCAGGTATGGGCTAACAGCTTCATCAAGGTCCCTCAGGCCTCCAGGAAAAGCAGCACAGATAAATGCGAAACGACCCATTTCATGGTACAGGGTGAGGAACAAGAAGCATGTTTTTCAACAGTCTTGAGTGGTTGCAGCTCACCCCTCAAGAACACTAACTTCAGCAGCCACTTCATTATATTTCTACTGTAAATGATACGGGCCTGGGCCAAGTCAGCACCAAAACTCCCTTCAGAATTCAGAGGTTAGGTCATCCACACTCTATTGACAATTACCGAACTCAAAACCCCTAATGAGGCATCTCAGCAACAACGTGTGTCCTGCCACTAATGAGGCTCTTTTTCCATGAATAAAGAACAAGAACATCATCTCTGTTGCCAGGTATACAACATAAACAAAGCTCAACACAAGGGCCTTGGTATGGCGGGTTTGTCCATTTGCAACAAAAGAATTTTTCAAAGTGCGAGCCAAGTTTAGTAGAGGGTGGGACAGCTGTTGTAACAAATAATGGGAACATATGTTATCAGAATCTAATAAATCAGCTTTTGGTTGTTGTGGAACAGAGGCTGTGCAATGGGATATATGGAGACAATGAAAAGCTCCAAATGAGTTCATTTCTTTATTTTACAATCAGTCTTAGAACACAAGGCTGATGATTTCTGTAATGAACTGAGATTTCCATGAAAGGAGCCTTATGAGATTTGTGATCCCAGAGGCTCCACTGGTTAAATCTTTATTTCTTAAGCCTCGATGTATCAGGTTGAGTACAGGTCAGCACCGGGGGTGAGAACGTTGGAATCCTGTGATACACTGGTGGCTTCTGGTGGCAAACGGAAAAGTGCACGGGCACCTGCAGCTATGGGCATGGGGCAGGATTCCTTGGTATTGCAAGAACCTCCATGTATGAGCCTCTTGTCTACAGGGCAGCCTCAAAGCTTAGAGCTCAGCTGAACAGTGAGATTCCAGCACATAAACAGAGAATAAAAATGAGCTGACATGAAAGCCAAACAAGTCTTTATTTTGTTTAATTTAAAGTGCTCTATACAAATTCTTTTCTCTCTTTCTAAAATCAGTTCCATACTAGGTAGCATATATCTTGTTTCAAAGCATGGTCATGTCTGCACAGGCATGATGATGCCATCGCCAGCTGGGGGCTTGTTTCATGAATTTGAGCAAGAGTTGGAAGAAAACAAAAACAAAGTCTCACAATGCCTCAGTACCCCCAACTGTAGAGAATAACAATTCTAACCCGCTTCAGAGACTTCTTATCAAGAACTACAGCCACAAATAAGACCCACACGGTATAGTTTGCTCTATATGTTTGAAAAATTTCTGGAAATTTGTATTCTGAATAATTCTTTAAATACACTGAATAATCTTATTAAAGAATATGTTATAAAGCAAGAAAGTGATTACGTGATACAAGAAACCACTCCCTACTATCAATTTTACAAACACATTTCTCTCAGTGAGAGTTTATCAAAATAAGGCAGATATTACAACGAGCTGCAGAGCCTAGCAGCTACACCACAGTGGGTAATTATACAGATAAGTTTTGTACAATTCATCAAATAGTGTGTTCACAAATAATGGCATTAGGAGTAGTAGAGCTTTTAAACCTCCAGGCGTATCAGTTTATTTTTCTGTTCTAACAGAAACAGGTAAAGTGAAATACATTCACTGTTCAGTAATCAGAATAGCAAAGGGATTTCAAGGCCTGCTGTGTAAAGCAATGGAGGTAATCTGCTAAGGAGGAAAAGACCTGAGAAGGGAACACTATTTTATGCCCAAATGCTTACTGATTTGTCACATGTGCAAGGGCTACACTGCTCCAAAGAATCAACAAACCCAACAGTTACTTGTCACTGATGTGGCGTCGCAGCAAAAATTCTAACAGCGCAGTCCCAACAAGGCACATGCTGCCTGCAGAAGTGCTGAGTGACTGCTGACCATGGAGGGGACAGAGCAGAGTTTGCATAACTGCCTGACAGAGAGGGTCAGGGGAGTCTGCGGGAGGAGGAGGAGAAAGAGGGCATGGCCTTCTGAAACCATCACGGTAGCACGGAGGTTAAAAATCCATGAGAACAAAGTCACCAAAGTGCTCTGCTACCTGAATTCTCCCTCTGATCTAATCACTGGACTATATCAAGAAGAAAGGAATAATCAAGTACAAAAAAAAAAAAAAAAAACCACAAACCCAAGCACTTACCATCATACTTTGCTAAGACGGCCTGGACGTCAGCATACGCTTGTAGCTCCAGAAGCGCTTCTAACAGGTTTTCATGGATGTTGAACATGCTCAGCAGAGGGAACTCCTTCATCAACTAGAAAATAAGAAACCAAGGAGTAGTTAATACACATATTTCTTTTATTTTATTGTACATATTTAGAAAACAAGATATACCTTTTGGTATATTTACATACAGTACAATGATTATGACACAGATTTTAGGAAAGAATTTTTTATTTTTAAAGTATTATTGATATTGAATTACACATATTTATATAATATAGACATACCATATGGATTTTTTTTTGAGATTTAAAAGTATTTGTTAGAATCAAGGACCTCCAGCCAGAGCGGCATGGAGGGGGGCTTCTAAGAGAGGAAAAATCCAAAAATCCTCATAACATTTGGGTTTTTAAGTACAATTTCGAAGGAAAAAAAACTTGACAATCAGAGTGGCATTCAGTTACTGTATTTTTCTTTAAAGATTTTATTTATTTATTGGAGAGGCAGAGTTACAAAGAGAGAGAGGGAGACAAAAAGGTCTTCCATCTGCTGGTTCACTCCCCAGATGGCTGCAATAGCCAGAGCTGAACCAATTCGAAGCCAGGAGCTTCTTCTAGATCTCCCATGTGGGTGCAGGGGCCCAAGCACCTGGGCCATGTTCCACTGCTTTCCCAGGCCATAAGCGGAGAGCTGGATTAGAAGAGGAACAGCCAGGACAGGAACCAGTGCCAATATGGGATGCTGGGCACTGCAAGTGGAGGCTTAGCCTACTACACCACATCATCAGCCTCTGATTCTTAAAAGTATAATTATACTAGATAATAAGTTGTCACACCAATTATTATTTTGTAAAGCATTAAATGCTTCATTTATCCCTGATACTTTGGGAAAAAAAGCAATTTTGAATTTGTGACCTTAGGTGAGAGAAAGTCCAAAAGAGAGAGCTTTTAATAAAAACTGAAGATGGGGACAGGTGTTGTGACATAGTGGACTAAGCCTCCACTTGCAGCTCAGCATCCTGTATCAGATTCTGATCCGGCTTCCTGGCAATGTTCCTGGGAAGGCAGTGTATAATAACCCAAGTAGCTGGGTCCACGCCACCCAAGTGGGAGCTCTGGATGGAGTTCCTGGCTCCTGGTCCGGCTCAACCTTAGCTGGGGTCACTATTTGGGAAGTGAACCAGAAAAAAAGAAGATTCTCTTTCTCTCTCTCTTTCTCTCTCACTCTCTCTCCTTCCCTCCCTCCCTCCCTCCCTCCCTCTCTGTCACTGTGCCTTGCCAATAAATAAATAATTCATTTTTTTAGAATGAAACTGAAAAAAATCCAATAATGATGAAATGCCGTAGAGAAACCAACTGAGGAGAGAGTTGATAGATGCCTCGCAGGCTTTCACAGTTGTTCCCTGGTCAGTTAGTCCAGGGCAGTCTAGATGGAAGCCAGTGAAGGGGACACCAGCGTTACTCTTTCAGGCAGTCTGGTGACAAAGAAGAGGTGGGAAAGTCTTAGAAGGCAATGTGGCTGAGGGAGGTCCTGTAGGTAATGACTGGGGGAGTAGTAAGAAATAAGCCCATGAGTTCTTGCCTGGTTGCCCCAACAAAACAGAAATAGAGGTCATCTTCAGAGACTGAGGCAGTTAAGGTAGAAGTGTAGAAAAGTCACAAAGTAGAGATCAAACAAGGATTGCAGAGGCCAGCTTGAGGGACTAACATTCTGGAGACTGAATTTTAAAAGGGGTGGGGAGGTCCAACTGCCACAGTTGTCAAGTTTTAGCTAGCAGTTGCAAGATGTCAAACTATAGGTCTGAGCTGAGGAAGATGGATTAGTTTCAATGAAAAGTCAAGAAGCAAGGGAGTTGACCACAGTGGTGATTGGCCCAAAGGTTCTAGATTGGATGGGAGGAAGAGAGGTCAATGAGGAGTTCAAATAAATAGCAATGAATTTCATTGGAAAGCAAGGAGAAAGAAGAAAGGACCAATAATTTCAGAGCAAAATCTGATTTTACAGCAAAGTAAAAATTTGGACAACCAAGCTCTTTATACAGCAAAAATCACATATTTATTCTCCACTCTTTCATCTGCTGCATGAGTAGCTGTTTTCTATGATAACACAATGACCCCTTAAAATGTGATGTCAACTTCTTTACAGTAATTACACTGAAAGAGATGATATTCAAAAACAGACTCACTGCTAAACAAGAAGCCAGTTGTATGGACTATACATTTTTTCCTTTAATAGGAATATTTACCATTTTTTGAAGCCAAGAATCATTTAACATGTTTAAAAACAATTTTTTGCTTCCCCAAAGAATATCATATTATCAGTGAAAACTCCTATCTAAATGATGATGTATTCAATAAGAATCTCTGACCTGCTGAATTTTCATTGTTAGTAAAGGAAGTGAATAAGACTACACCACATACTGTTGATATTCTGTAACCAATAAAAAAGTATTTCTTGTTCTGGTTCACTTTGATTCTGGTTGACATCACCCCTTTGATTTTTTTTTCTCTTTCTAATTAAAGCTTGTTAAAATTAAAACTCTGTCATTCAGCACTTGGCAACACAATAAAGACATTCCCTAAACTATAACATTTATCATTTTTAGCCAACTCCTCAGGTAATGATCAAACTTCAAGGACACAAGTCACATTCTGTAATTTTGAAACTGCAATCCCAAATATTATCTGCTGAAGCTTACAAACTCAGTCTCATTGAAACCCAAAGACTATATGCGGGCCGGCACCGCGGCTCACTAGGCTAATCCTCCGCCTTGCGGCGCCAGCACACCAGGTTCTAGTCCCAGTCGGGGCGCCGGGTTCTAGTCCCGGTCGCCCCTCTTCCAGGCCAGCTCTCTGCTGTGGCCAGGGAGTGCAGTGGAGGATGGCCCAAGTGCTTGGGCCCTGCACCCCATGGGAGACCAGGAGAAGCACCTGGCTCCTGCCATCGGATCAGCGCAGTGCGCCAGCCGCAGCGCGCTGGCCACGGCGACCATTGGAGGGTGAACCAACGGCAAAGGAAGACTTTTCTATCTGTTTCTCTCTCTCACTGTCCACTCTGCCTGTCAAAAAAAGACTGTATGCACAAACATGGAGGGCTCCACTGCTTTAAACAAAACCTGAAGTAAGATGCCAGGAGCAGGGCTGGTGCTGTGGCATAGCGGGTAAACCTGCCACCTGTAGTGCTGGCATCCCATATGGGTGCCAGTTCAAGTCCTGGCTGCTCCACTTCTGGTCCAACTCTCTGCTGTGGCCTGGGAGAGTGGTGGAGGATGACCTAAGACCCTGGGCCCTGTGGAGACCCAGAGGAGGCTCCTGGCCCCTGGCTTCAGATCGGCGCAGCTCCAACCATTGTGGCCATCTGAGGAGTGAATCAGCGGATGGATGACCTGTCTCTCTCTCTGCCCCTGCCTCTCTGTAACTCTGCCTTTCAAATAATTAAATAAATCTTTAAACAAAAAAAGATGCTAGGGGTTTGAGCAGCACTGCTTTCATTGGAATGTTGGAGAGGGTACACTGTGTCCAGAAAATAATCACCAATAAACAGATTTTAAACATGGCAAAAAGCAAATATTGCAGGGGTAATTGAAGTCATATGACAATTTGAAAATCTTGCTCTCCTCATTTAATATAAACAAGAAGAAAAAGAAAACCCTCCTTTTCATCCACCACCCTCTCCAGCCCTTCACAAAATCTTAGCAAAAAAGGCCACGAATACTGAACTTCTTTGCTCTATTTCCTCCTCACGACATCACCAGTCAGGCTCACCTTGCCCACAGTTCTGAATCTGTCCCACATTCACAGGTGACTTAAATTCTCCCAGGGACACCCTCCAGCCCTCTTCCTATTTGACTTCTGCTTCATTTGGCAGAGGATGTTTTTTTCCTTGAAATTCTTGCCACTTTCTTGGCTTCCTCAACACCTTTCTCGTCTGATCTTTTCCTATGGTGATATCTGATAGCTCCTTCTCTGATTACCACCTTGCCTGCTACGTAAGTCTCCTCCCAGGTTATGGCGCACATCCTTTCATCATGAACAGCCTCACCTCTAGCACCGCTTTTGTGCCCAGGGCCTCAGGACCACCATCTGTATGGGGCTAGCACTCATGTCCTAGCATCCTGCTCTGACCCTTCTCCTGGGCACTGTATCGACTTATAAACTATCTTCCTGACAGTTGTGCTTCCTGTCCTTAGAAGCAAAGCTTCTAATACCTATCTGGGAATTCCTCATTCCCAGGACAGCTCAGACTTGTTCTTCCTATCACCCTCTCCTTCCTCTCCACCACAGCCATCCTGGAAGCCCCTACCTCTGAAGTAATATGTAAAAAATGCTGATCACTTTGGCCAAGTTTGCAGAAAGCTCTATTATGCAAGCGAACACCTCAGGAATGATTACCATCTCCTGTTTTCTCTGATCATGCTGCCAACAACTTAGTTTATGCCTTCATACTTTCTCTAAATTACTCACATTCATCTGCTTGCCTCCAGATCACCTCTGTTCCAATCCACCCTTTACAATGCTGTCATAAAGGCCCTTTAAACATGTACACCGAGTCCATCATGGCCTTATTTAAAAGGCAACCACTAACATAGTTAGGCCTATCCCAAGGAGAGAGTCATGTGTGAACACAAATTTACAAACAAAGCTACTTATCACAATATCACTTATAATGGTGCAAACAAATGCATGGAACCTAAAATTGAACTCATTATGAAAAATTTAAGTATAATAAGATATAGTTATTTTGGGGCTATTATATGTAGTTATAGAAAGTTAAGTTCTTAAAAAAAAAAAGACATTTCAATGACATGGCCTGGGAAATGCTGGCATGCATTGCTACATTAGGATTTGGGGCTGACATTGTAGTGCAGTGGGTTAAGCCAGAGCTTGTGATACCAGCATCCATATCAGAATGCCAGTTAGAGTCCCAGCTCCTCCGCTCCCAAAACAGCTCCCAGTGTGTAGTAAAAGAACCTGGGAAGGCAGTGGAAGATGACCCAATCACTTGGGGGCCTGCCAACCATGTGGGAGACCAGAATGGAGTTACTGGCTCCTGGATTTGGATTGGCCTAGACCTTGCTGTTGCAGCCATTTAGGGAGTGAACCAATGGAGAATCCTATCTCACTCTCTGTCTCTCTCCCACTCTGTAGCTCTGCTTTTCTCATAAACAAATAAATAAGTATTTTTTAAAAAACGTATAGAGACTTATGAGCATTTTACAGTAAGTTCATGCTTTCACAAAACACACTTGGTTAGACATATACTCACCAAAATGTTTCCATGGTGGCTATTTCTGGTGAGGTTAAAGGTGATTTTTACCTCTTCCTTCATATTTTCTATATGTGCTAATATTGTTCAAAGGAGTAGACATACATTTGATAAACAGGGAGTGGTGATGACAATTTCCAAGATATTAGCTTCCCATCAAATTCAAGATACGACCCCAAATCCTTAGTACAGAAAACACAGCCCCTTGTGACCAGTCCTTGGCTACAGTGCCAGCCTTCCTTGTAGCCATTTCACACACACACCACACTCCTGCCACATCCCAGCTTCCAATGCTGTAACCAGGCTACAGCCACTCATGTTTCTGTCTCTGAGCTCTCCTCTCTGCTGCTGTGGTCAATCTGCCCAGCTCCTTGACCTCCAGGAAGCCTTACCTGCCACAGCTTCTGACCTCTTATTTAGCTTTCATCTGCAGGTTAATTATTCCCAATCTGAATTACCGAAATCCCGGTCCCCACAGTCTATGGATCCTCCTCTCCCGTGAGCCTGGGAAGTCTGTGAGGACAGGAACTCTGTCTCATCTGTATTCTTGGTCAATGACTGACCCATCATGGATGCTTAGCACATATTTCATGGCTGGAATGCTTCCTAGAAGCTTTTTCAAGTTCTTATCCTTTGGGGTGTGTACTATTACATACTGCATACTACCACAGGTCTACTGAACATTCCTAAAAAAATTTTTTTGAGATTTATTTATTTATTTGAAAGGCAGAATTAAAGAGAGAGAGACAGAGACAGAGAGAGAGAGAATCTTCATCCACTGGTTCACTCCCCAGATGGCTACTACTGCCAGGACTATGCTAGGCCAAATCCAGGAGCCAGGAGCTTCATCTGGGTCTCCCACACGGGTGCAGGGGCCCAAGCAGTTGGGCCATCTTCTGATGTTTTCCCAAGCACATTAGCAGGAAACTGGATTAGAACTGAAACAGCTGGGTCTTGAACCAGTGCACATATTGGATGCCGGCATCACGGGCTGTGGCTTAACCAGCTATGCCAAAGTGCTGACCCCTGAACATGGTCTTATACCATTGATAATCCTCCATTCTACACTCTGAAAAAGGTGTAACCAGAAACCATAAACTCTGTCTCAACGTACAGAAGATTTTTCTTCCACCACCTGCTGTCTAAAAACAGAATAGGTGGTCTAAGGAAGGCTCCTCCATCACCGGAACTATTTATATAGAGATAGGCTAGGTCACAGGACAGAGATACTTAAAAATAGGGCCAAGGACCTTTCACGTTCTCAATTCCAGCAAAGAAACTCCCAGCTCCTCAGCATAACTTCGAGGCCCTCAGCACAGTGCCAGATCCCTCTTGTCTCTCCTATCTTCTACAGGACTGAACTCTGGCCTTGTCAGACCAGACTGTTGCACACCATTCCCAAATTCCTTCTATAGTTCCTAGCCACTGTGTTTCTGCACAGATTGCTTTCACCACCTGGAATACTCCCCCCTGCATGTATAAGGCAGCCTGTCAAAATCACCACACCCTCCCAAGCCCAGATCAAATGCCACCTCCTAGAGTCACAGCATCCTAGAAAGTGAGAGCCAGAGGAGCCCATGGAGATTGTCCAAACACCCTCCTCACTTTACAGGCGAGCTCCCTCCCACCCCACCCCACCCCACCAAACAACAATGAAGGCTGCAAGCTTAAGTGACTCAGCCAAGGTCAGTGCTGGAACTATGATTCAAACCCAGTCATCAACACTGAGTCCAGATTTCAACACATCAGAACCCCAGTCTCTGGGCTGCCAAGTCCTGCAGAACTAAGCTATTTTGCTTATGCTTCCAGTATAATACTTGCATATCTGCTTTGTATTGTGTTTATACGCTTTTAAGAAATCAGTTGTATTACAGAGTAAAGCACCCTATATTTGGAGTTATTTCTGAGTTGAAATCCAGCCTGTGCCGCTTGCCACCTGTGTGATTTCATGCAGATTGCTTAACCTCTCTGAGCTTTGGTTTCCTTCTCTCTTGGGTCTCAGAGCTCTCAGGGCATGTCCTCAGATTCCTACCCCTTCCTCATGTTAGCACCCACCCGACTCACATTACCATTTCTACTTTCTGATCACATCCTAAAATCATCCTCTTCATATGGCTGAATATTAGGTAATTTTAATGCTTATTTAAGGGTAGTATAACACAGAAAGAGAAACAGAGAAAGAGAGAGAGAGAGAGAGACAGAGAGACAGAGATTGACCTTCATATGCTGGCTCATTCCCCAGACAGGCAGAAGCCAGCATAGTGGAATTCCACCCGGATCTCCCATCTGGGTGACAGATCTGCTGCCTTCTTGCATTACTGGGAAGCTGGATCAGAAGCAGAATAGCTGGGATTCGAACAAGGCACCGTGCCATGGGATGCGGGTGTCTCAAGCAGTGGCTTAACCCACTATGCCACAACACCCACTCCTGAATATTAGTTAATTTAAAAAGCAAAACAGATAAGAATTAAATAGAATGATGACAATACTATTACAGAAATTAGAAGCTCTTGCTATAAAGGGTTTTTCAAGCTATATGGTCTCTGTTACAACTACTACATGCTGATACTGTAGCTCAGACAGTCATGGATAGTACCTAAATGAATGGGCAGAGCTGTGTTCCCACAAAAACCTTATTTACAAAAACAGGTAGGAGACCAGATTAGCTTGTCAACCCCTGGTCAATATGAAAAAAATATAAAAACCAAAAGGTCTTCATTACAAGAGCTTCGTAATGAAATTATATTTTAAAAGTACAACATCTCTTAAACACAGCTGGTTTGGCAGATTCTAATAAATTGGGAAAAGGCCTAACCCATAACCCAGTACTTCCTCTTCCAGCTAAACTTCCCAGAGAATATTTGCACATATCCTTGAGGAGCCACACGCTGAGTTACACATTGGTGAGGATGTCTGTCATCAATACTGGCTGAATACATAAAATGGGGTATACGCATATGAAATATGATAGCAGACAAAATGAATGGGCTACAAATTAAGATATCTAAATGAGAACAGAAATCAAATGGCTCTGAGTGAAGTATTTTGCTGTGGAACACAGGTTCAAGCCAGATACCATTTAATTTAAAGTTAAAAATGCACAAAAGTAATACTACATGTAGTTCATGGGGGGCACATTATGGAAATGTAAATAAGGGAGGGTGGCTGGTGTATACATTGCTTTAGTTCTTTTAAGAAAAGAAGGTAAGGGCCGGCGCCGCGGCTCACTAGGCTAATCCTCTGCCTGCGGCGCCAGTACCCCAGGTTCTAGTCCTGGTTGGGGCACCAGATTCTGTCCCAGTTGTTCCTCTTCCAGTCCAGCTCTCTGCTGTGACCCGGGGAAGGCAGTGTAAGATGGCCCAGGTCCTTGGGCCCTGCACCCGCATGGGAGACCAGGAGGAAGCACCTGGCTCCTGGCTTTGGATCTGCCCAGCGCACTGGCCGTAATGGCCATTTGTGGGGGGTGAACCAATGGAAGGAAGACCTTTCTCTCTGTCTCTCTCTCACTGTCCACTCTGCCTGTCAAAAAATAAAAAAAAAATAAAAAGGTAAATCAACTGCAAAATTTTAATTAATTTGTTACTATGTATTATTTTTACTTAAATTTTAAATTCTAGGTAGTAGAGATATGTTTTATATATTATTTACGTATTCTTTGTATATTTTATACTTTAAAAATTTCTTCCACAAAACCATGAAATTTGTTAGATATACTTGTCAAGTGTAATTCTTCAAGCCACAAAGAGTTTGGTTTTCATTAGATCATGATTTTTCTAATTCCTAATTGCCTTTTGAGGAAAAATTGTTTCCTTCTCATTGGAGGTCTGACTCTGTGGCTCCTCAAATTGTTCCTAGCATCTAAATAGAAGGTATCTCTGGTTGCACAATATTTTGAGAAATTTCCTCCAAAATATCTGCTTAATAGATTTTCATATACTGTATTTGATTTCAACAATGGTATCGAGATAACAATTGCTAATCTGACAGGAAACATAACTTGGAGTGCCGCTTTTTCATCTATATCTGAATTCCAGAGAGTAGGTTCACTGATGGATGGGATATGAGGAACTACAGGAATTATTATTTCATTCCAAAGGGTAGCTCAGAGTTAAACCAACTATAGGGTAAATTCTTCCCCTGACTCTTAGCATTGGGATTAGGGTCGGAGTTAGGCTTTGACCATGTGCATTAATAAGAAAACATTTCCATCTAAAAATTCCTTCTTGCTTCTTCTCCAGAACCACATCAATGACTCCCCTGGCACCTTGTTTTCAAAACTGCAGAGGAGATACACACACAAGGAAAGTTCGCCGTGGGAGAGGAGGCCTATTAGAGAAGTCAAGAGCGCGTCCCGCTTCGCAGTCAGATCTGGTTTTACAGCCAGGGCCAGTGGAGTCTCTTAAACAGTGGGGTTTCTTAATGTCAGGGAGAGTGGAGTTTCCTAACACCAGGGGAGCTCATTTTTCTCCTCAGCAGGGCTGGGGTAACACCTCACTCACGGTGCACGTACAGCTCCTATCCAGATGTATCTGGGGCCACCATCTTTTCCTAATGCTGGCATAGCTAGGCTGCATTTTCAAAGGGCTATTTGTTTTGCTCTGTGTGCTTAGCTTCCTTTTTGTTTTTAGTTACACAATAGAGCAGATCTCCATTTACTTACTTTAAAATAATGTACAAAAAGTGGTTTGGTGATATAATTAGCCCTTCTAATAAGAAAAGCCCACAGTTCTCATATCAAGCTTGAATGAAAGCATATGATAAATATAGAGGCCTGTTTTCTATAAGCTAAGTCATTCTAAATAAATCTTTGAGCTCACTCACTATCTCACATAGTTTTGTTTATTTATTGCCCGCTATCTTCTCCACAGTGGTAATTGCTTTCTCCTGGCAGCAAGAAATTTATATGCCCTGTTTTGCCCAAATATTATAGTTTACATAGAATGAAAACACTAACTCTCCTACAATTCCTTTAATACCTATGGGGAAGAACATGGGATGGGCCAAGGATAGAATTTCAGTTTCAATTTTACATCATCTGGTTATTGTCAGTTCAAGTTTATTTCAATGAAAGAATTTGAGGCACTTCTGAGGTTAACATTTATGAGCTCAAATGGGAAAAAAAAAAGAGGAGAGTTAATTCACTGGATTTGAAATACTCTATGGACATAATTTAGAACTACAGTCTGCATGCTTTTTCTCAGCTGAATTACAGGATGAAAACAACAGTTTAAACCCTTCAAGTTTGATTTGTTTCTATTTAAACATTTGATTAGTTTAGCTATCCATGTATTGTTCCTTGAGTGAGAAAAGCAATGGGGAAATTCTTACATATTTTAAGGCAGAGGTAATTAAAAGAGATCCTCGGCCAGATTCCTACTGAGGTCAATGCAAGCTTGGCCTAATTAAAGTTTATAGAATTTGGCCTGAATCATATGCAAACAGCAGATACTATTTTGTTATAGTTGCAAGTTTGACATTACTTAATTATGGTTTCAAATAAAGGCATAAATAGAAAATAGAAAAGACACTCTCCATAGCATGGTTATAATTTTGCCAGTGATTTTTACTGACACTAAAGGCCATGAATGGGAAGAATGAGTCCTCAGAGACTCAGGAGAGCTCCCTTTACAAAAATCACTGTAAATGCCATCCCGAGAGGCTTAAAGCTACACTAATAACAAGATGTCATTTATCAGAACTAATCCAAAGGCAAATATTAAGCTACATCTACTGAAAAGTAACATGCACAATACAAGACTTGTGAGGTCAATTAGTTAAGTCATCAGTTCACTAGTTCTTCACTGAAATGAACATATTTTATAGACACATATATATATATATTATACATATATATATATATGCACACATCACTGAGAACTAAAGAGAGAAGTAACAGTTGTAGGCATGTGATGATTTTCCAATGACAGCTGGATGTCTCCCAAAGACTCAAAGGGCTAGAAGGCTATCTAAATAATTAATCTACTTTTTCTGTGAAAAGTATGCCTAGTTTATTCCAGAGAGGGAACTTTTCTCCAAAATTTCAGTGAATGAGACAATCTTCATGTTTATACAGCTTTTAACAAAAATATTTTCACTGTAAAACTTCCTCTTCCATTTCTGCTCAGTTAAAGATAACACAAGCACAACCCTGGTCAGAACATACAAATCTTCAAAGATTCTTTGTCAGCTTCTACTTCATATTTTTAACCTTATATCTCAAAAATATTTATTTATTTATTTATTTTTATTTGAAAGGCAGAGTGAGAGAGATGCCAGTGATCTTCCATCTACTTTCCAAATGCCTGCAACAGCAGGGCCAGATCAGGCTACAGCTAGGAGCCCGGGGACTCCAGGTTTCCTATGTGGGTGGCAACAAGCCACTGCCTGCTGCCTCTGCTTCCCAGGATGCTCATTAACAGGACGCTGGAATCAGAAGCAGAAGCAGAACTCAAATCCAGGGCCTCTGAGTCGGGTTACAGGTGTCCCAAGTGGCAGCTTAACTGCTGCATCTTCGCCTACCTCTACCTTAGACATCTAAGAACATGACTTTCCAAAACTAAAAACTTGACAGCACTACTTTTTTAAAAACATTTATTTAATTGAAAGTCAGAGTTACAGAGAGAGAGAGAGGGAGAGAAAGAGAGAAATCCTTCATCTGTTGGTTCACTCTCCAAATGACCACAATGGCCAGGGCTGGGCCAGGTGGAAGCCAGGAGCCTGGAACTTCATCTGGTTCTCCCACATGGGAGGCAGGGGCACACGTACCTGGGCCATCTTCCCCTGCCGTCCCAGGCACATCAACAGGGAGCTGGATCTAAAGTGGAACATCCAGGACTCAAACCAGCATCCATATGTAATGTCAGCACTATAGGCAGTGGCTTAACCCACTAGCCACAGTGCTGGCCCCAATAGTACTATTATTTTATCTGTGTTGGTATAGAGGAAATTTCTCTACTCTAAACTCGATG
The DNA here is from genome assembly GCF_051225735.1 of Oryctolagus cuniculus. NCBI lineage: Eukaryota > Metazoa > Chordata > Mammalia > Lagomorpha > Leporidae > Oryctolagus > Oryctolagus cuniculus. The sequence goes on along the minus strand of NC_142869.1, from coordinate 152,454,691 downwards.
GTAAACTTCAGTTGCAGGAAGCACAAGGGTGAGGTTGTTGGAGTAGAGGGAAGAAGCTGGCCTCATACTGCCTTGAGGGAAAGAATAATTTATGCCCTCCTCAAAAGCAATGGGTAACACTTCGAGGAAAGCATTTCTTTCTCATCTTTAACAGCTTAAAATAGGTCTGCAACCTAGCCCTGGGATCATGAACAAACCTGAACAATTTGATGCACGTGTTGAATGGCTTGGAAGCTGGCCCACAGACAGGAGGACAGCACCACACTTCCCCTTGTGATGACGTGGCACTGCTCTCTTGTCCAGCAGTGGTCTCAACAAGCAGATAAACACACTGGCCAACAAGTACTGTCAGAAAGGACTTTTTGTGCCAAAACCACAATCACTGTGTTTGGCAGAGACTTCCACATTCACATGGGCAATGGTAAATAACACTATTCAGGAGATTAACTCATTTGGTTATCTGGGGTACAGTTAACAAAAACTCGCTTTGGCAGGCATCTCTCAGTAGAGTCAAGTGAGAGTTGAATGTTACGGGAGATTCCTCTGTGGCAACAGGAAGAGGTCAGTACCCCAACCTCTGAGATTCACCTGATATATGTGCTGCTGCATGATCACTCAGCCTTCCAGGGCTCTTTCCTCCCCAAGTCTTTCCAGGCTTTCCCCCCAAACATCCGAATGCTATTGACAGAACACTAGCCTGAGTTCACACCCTGTTTTGCAGCTGTTCATTTGCCCTACAGAACTTGTGTCTACCGTGCAGGATTAGAACTGTCTTCTAACTCTCCCAAAGCGCATCCCAACACAGCAGTTTCTGACCCTCAGAAGCCTGGGCTGCAATATAGCAGTACCTGTTCCCATCCTTTGGTCATGTGTTCTACCAGGTAGCAGACTTCATATACCAAAGACTGCAGCACTTGACTCCATAGTCCTACTCTGGACTTCAGTGCAGGTGAAAATCCCATCTAGTGAGTTAGACTCTTCTCCAAGCAAAAGACTGTGTCTCCATTATAGGTAAGCCATCCAAGATCAAAGCCAAACTCCAGACCTCCACACCATCTAAAATGCACTGTTTTGAATAGAACGTACTGCTCACCAGTAATCTTACACCATCTCTCCTACTAAACATCATCTTCTTAAAAAAAAAAAATTGGGGCCAGGGCTGTGACATAGCAGATAAAGCCACCACCTGCAGTGCCAGCATCCCATATGGGTACCAGTTCGAGACCCGGCTGCTCCACTTCCGATCCAGCTCTCTGCTATGGCCTGGGAAAGCAGTAGAAGACGGCCCACATCCTTGGGCCCCTGCACCTGTGAGGGAGACCCAGAGGAAGCTCCTGGCTTCAGATTAGCACAGCTCCAGCCATTGCAGCCAATTGGGGAGTAAACCAGCAGATGGAAGATTTCTCTCTCTTTGCATCTCCTTCTCTCTGTGTAACTCAAATAAATAAATAAATCTTTAAAAAAATTATTTGAGAGGCAGAGACAGAGAGCTCTCACCTGCTGGTTCGTTCTCTCAGTGCCTTACAGCAGCTGGGGCCAGGAACTCAATCCAAGTCTCCCAAGTGAGTGACAAGGACACAAATACCCGCGTCATCACCGCTGCCTCTCAGGATGCAAACTAGCAAGAAGTGTCTGTCAGAAGCCAGGGCTCCAGGGCATCAAATCCATGTACTCTGATATGGGACATAGATCCCAACAGGCATCTTAAACCTTTAGACCTCAGCACACACCTAAACCTCCTCTTTAATTTCACTGAGACCACCAATGCCTTGTCCTCTTTACTTTTTGGTCCCCCATTTTTTTTCTCAAATTCTTTATTTTTTCAGTTTCCATGATACCCCCAGTCACCTAGTTTTACTCCTAGCTTTCCAGTTGTTCCTTCTCAGATTATTGGATACATCTCCTTTACCCAGCTTGTCAATGTTGCAGACCACAAGGACTCACTTCTTAACCTTCCTTTTCCATCTCTCTCCCTAAGCTGGGTCTTCAAAAATTCATGCAAAATAGGATTCATGGAAAAATACTTTTGCACCAAAATAAACTTCTTTTAATTCCATTTTCCATGAACTTTTAAAAGACCTCTCATTTATGACCTCACTCATTATCATGGCTTTAAATCCTTTAAAATATATGTTGACAATTTCCAGACTCCTCACCCCTAAGTTCCAGACCCTATCCAGCTGCTTTCCTGAAATTTTCACCTAGCAGTAGGATAGGTATCTCAAGCTTCCCAGGCTTCTCAAAACTCCCGTCAGAACCCCTGCTTGACCACTGAAATTTGCTCCTCTCCCAGCCATCCTCCTTTCACTAAGTGGTAAGACCATCATCAAATTGATGAGGCTGAAAACATGGGCACTCCTACATCTTCCTTTTTTTTTTTTTTTTTTTTTTTTGACAGGCAGAGTGGACAGTGAGAGAGGGAGACAGAGAGAAAGGTCTTCCTTTTGCCACTGGTTCACCCTCCAATGGCCGCCGCGGCCAGCGCACCACGGCCGGTGCATCGCACTGATCCGAAGCCAGGAGCCAGGTGCCTCTCCTGGTCTCCCATGCGGGTGCAGGGCCCGAGCACTTGGGCCATCCTCCACTGCCTTCCCAGGCCATAGCAGAGAGCTGGCCTGGAAGAGGGGCAACCAGGACAGAATCCGGCGCCCCGACCAGCACTAGAACCCAGTGTGTTGGTGCCGCAGGCAGAGGATTAGCCTAGTGAGCCGTGGCGCTGGCCCTACATCTTCCTTGATTATACTGTTACTATTTTTTCCATATCCAGTTGATTCAGAAATTCTTCCTCCAAATAGTTATTGGGCAGTTGTTATTTGCCAAAAACTGTTCTACTGGGATACAGTGATAAACAGATTAAAAAAAGTTCTTGTCCTGAAAGTGACACTCTAGTGAAAGGAAACAAAAACAAGCAAATAAGTAAAATATACAGACTATCAGATGATGGTAAATTTCAAGAATACTAAACAAAATATAGAAGGATGTTGGGAAATGGTGGTGTAGCACAGGCAGAGGCAATTTAAAATATAGCAATCAGAAGATGGGATTGCAAAGGTGACATTTAATCAGAAGAAGGTGAGGGAACAAGTCATTGGGTATCTGGAAGAAGAGCATTCCAGATAAAGGTCCTAACACATTCTGGTACAGTCAACAGACAGCAATGAGGCCAGTGAGGTTGGAACACAGTGAGCACACAGCATCAGAGGGGGCTTGGTTATACAGGTCTTGTAGGCCACATTCAGAGCTCAAATTCTGAGTGAGATGAGAGGCCACACATCCTAAATGGCTCCATTGTCAATTCTAATGTACAGAGTAGATACAAAGGGCAAGAACAGCAGCAGAAAGGACAGTTAAAAAGGCTATTACTAGAATGCAAGTAAGTGATGGCAGTGGTTTGGACCAACAGGAGGTCTGTGAACACAGTGAGAATGGTAGGATTCTACATATACCTACATTTTAAAAGTAGATCCGCTGGCTTTTCCAATAGTCAACTCCTGTTGATTAAATGTCCAAATATATCTCATATCCATCCATTTCTTCACTGCCACTCCCAAATTCAAATCTTTATCAGCTCTTACTTGGACTAATGAAACTGTTCAACTAGCCTCTCTGCTTCCATTCTTGCCCCCATTCTAGACATCCTACCTAGTATCTTCTTTAAAAAAAAAAAAAAGATTTATTTACTTGAGAGGCAGAGTTACAGACAGAGAGAGGGAAAGACAGAGAGGTCTTCCATCTGCTGGTTCACTCTCCAAATGGCTGCAATGGCCGGAGCTGAGCTGATCCACAGCCAGGAGCCAGGAGCCTCTTCCAGGTCTCCCAAGTGGGTGCAGGGGCCCAAGCACTTGGGCCATCTTCTACTTATTTGCCAGGCCATCAGCAGGGAGCTGGAGCGGAAGTAGAGCAGTCGGGACTTGAACCGGTCCCCATATGTGATGCTGGTGCCACAGGCAGATGGTTAACCTACAGGTGGATGCTTAACCTACTAAGCCACAGTGCCAGCACTCTACCTAGTATCATCTAAAAACATCAGTAAGCTTGCATCCCTCTTATGTTTTATATATTTTAAAGGCTTCCTGTTGTACTTCTAATGACAACTAAACTCCAAATTATTTCCTGCAAAGCCGTGATTCACATGGCTATGGCTTGCCTTTTTAAGTTTTCCTCTGACCTACCCTTTACTTACCTTGGCCTTCTTCCTTTTTTAAAGATCTGTTTATTTATTTGAAAGGTACAGTATACCCGGGTTCTAGTGTCGATTGGGGCACCACGGTCTGTCCTGGTTGCTCCTCTTCCAGTCCAGCTCTCTGCTGTGGCCCAGGAAGGCAGTAGAAGATGGCCCAAGTGCTTGGGCCCTGCACCCACATGGGAGACCAGGAGGAAGCACCTGGCTCCTGGCTTCAGATCGGCACAGCGTGCAGGCCGCAGTGCACCAGCCGTGGCGGCCATTTCGGGGGTGAACCAACGGAAAAAGAGGACCTTTCTCTCTGTCTCTCTCTCACTGTCTAACTCTGCCTGTCAAAAAAAAAAAAAAAAAAAAGAAAGAAAGAAAGGTAAAGTATATAGAGAGGGAGAGACAGAGTTAGAGATTCTTTCTAACCACGAGTTCACTCCCCAAATGGCTGCAACAACCAAGGCTAGGCCAGGTGGAAACCAAAAGCCAAGAGCTTCTTCCTGATATCTCACATGTATGATGCTCCAAGCACTTGGGCCATCTTCTTCTGCTTTCCCAGGCCATTAGCAGGGAGCTGGATTGGAAGCAGAGCAGGCAGGACATTAATCACCAGCATGCTGGTGTTACAGGTGGCATCTTAACCTGCCATGCCACAACACCAGCCTCTGGCCTTCTCTAACTCTTTTCTAGCCTCAGGATCTCTGTATGAGTTCTTGCTTGGTCAGTAACATCTTCTCTCAGATCTCCATATGGCTGGTTCCCTCTTACCCTTTAGCTCTTAGAAATAGTGCAGCATGGCACATATGGCAGTTTAAAAAAAAAAAAAAACTCAGGCAAAAGACTTACAAATGGAAAGAGATGACTGAATAAACATAAATACTCTCTCCCAGGAGACCAACTGCAATTATAAGAAAATGGTACAAGGGATCAGCACTGTGGTGCAGTGGGTGAAGCCACCATCTGTAGCACCAGCATACCATATGGGTGCCAGCTCATGTCCTGACTGTTCCTCTTCCAATCCAGCTCTCTGCTTATGTCTTAGGAAAGCAGCGGAAGATGGCTTGAGCCCCTGCACCCATGTGGGAGACCTGGAAGAAGCTCCTGGCTCCTAGTTTCAGATCAGCCCAGCCCAGGTCATTTGGAGAGTGAACCAGCAGATGGAAGACCTTCCTCTCTGTCCTTCCCTCTCTCTGTCTATAACCCTACCACTCAAATAAATAAATTAAACCTTTAAAAACAAAACAAAAGCAAAAAAAATGGTACAAAAGGAAAGAAATTCTACCTGCAGTGAAAATAGCAAAGGGCATGGGAGAAACTGCTGGCAGCACCACTGAAAAGAGATTTTTGCAAATTTTTCCAAGACAAACTGTAAACGACACTTTATTAAACCACTGTTGAGGGGCCAGTGCTGTGGCGCAGTGGGTTAATGCCCTGGCCTGAAGCGCCGGCATCCCATATGGGCGCCAGTTCAAGACCCAGCTGCTCCACTTACGATCCAGCTCTCTACTATAGCCTGGGAAAGCAATAGAAGATGGCCCAAGTCCTTGGGCCCCTGCACCCATGTGGGAGACCTGGAAGAAGCTCCTGGCTCCTGGCTTCAGATTGGCACAGCTCTGGCCATTATGGCCAATTGGGGAGTGACCATTGGATGGAAGACCTACCTCTCTCTCTCTCTCTCTCTGCGCCTCCTCCTTCTGTGTAACTCTGAATTTCAAATAAATAAATAAATCTTTTTTAAAAAAAATAAACCACTGTTGAGGAAGCTGCAGCTGTTCTGAGAAGAGCCCCAGAGAACTTCCAAATTTGGAGTTGGCATAGACAAAACAGAAATGGGTTGGGGGGGGGGAGGGTAGAGGCCACATGTAATTAAACCCCTGGCTATAAGGCAGTGGGGATGAGCAGCCCTTCTCATCCCCAAATTTAATGGAAATCAAGTGACTGCCCATTCTGCAATCAGAGGGATAGTCACTAAAGACTTTGTTCAGAGCGGGAAAGAGCTTTTAGTATGGGGATGGGTAAATTCTCAGTTGATGGCTGGTGTTGTGGTGCAGATACCAGCATTCCATATCAGTGCACTGATTTGACTCCTGGCTGCTCTGCATCAGACCTAGCTCCCTGCTAATGCACCTGGGAAAGCAATGAAAGATGGCCCAAGTGCTTGTACCCCTGTCACCCACATGGGAGACCAGGAAGAAGCTCCTGGCTCCTGGCTCTGGCCTAGCCTAGTCCTGGCTATTGCAGCCATTTGGGAATGAACCAGTGGATAGAAGATTTCTCTTTTTCTCTTCATTCCTCTTCCTCCCTCTCCCTCTGTAACTCTACCTTTCAAATAAATAAATCTTAAAAAGAATTCTCAGTTGAGTTCTTTACTTTGGCATTTGATGGGATGTAGGGTAGAACTCCATCTATTCCCATCCAGGCATTCATCCATCCATCCATTCATTCAACAAAAATGAACTGAGTGATTATAATGTGCAATGGGAGATGAAGTTCCTGCTCTTTTACAGCTGATTTTCTAGAAGAAGCAGAAAAAAATAGGCAATAAATAAGTGACAAAATAATAAAAAGTTTAAAGTGAAATAACAACTAAAAGTAAGAAATAAATTCTACTGAGAATGACGTTGTGTGTGCATAGTAGGGTATGCACGGTGTTCCTGCAACTCAGTATCATGAAGGCTCTTCTACTGTTGGACTTCTTATATATTTCTATTTACTTATTTTATTTATTTGAAAAGCAGAAAGGCAGACAGATATTTTCCATCTGCCAGTCTACTGTGGCCAGGGCTGGGCCAGGCCAAAGCCAGGAACCAGGAACTCAATCTAGGTCTCCCTCATGGGAAGCAGGGACTCAGGCCCTTGGGCCATCTCTGTTGTCTCCCAGTACATGCACTAGCAGGAAGCCAGAGGACTGCACTGGGTTTAAGTCTATATCCATAGTGACCAGACACTGCAGTTTCAACTACCTACCTCAGACAACCAGAAAACTGGCAACTTACTCCCTACAGAAATTGCATGATTTAGACTGCAGACTCTGGCACAATGACAGGCTAAGTGAAGCCCCATGCCAAAAATAGAATACCTAAGGTGACAATATGGACACGGAATGACATAGCTCCCTAAGTCCAACCTACCCCCAAATCACTCGCAGTCAGACATATTTTCCCCAAGCTTAAGACCTGACAATCCTTCAGGAAATCCATCCAGGAAAAGGCTGAGATAGTAACATGTGGGATATGTATTAAAAGACAAGCTGGCTGCCTGGGTACCCGGAAGTAAAGCCCACTAATAACCAATCAGCCCTTGATATACACAGAGATGCCAATCAGCTTTCCTGTGCTTTGATTTTAAATATTAACATTCAGTCCAGCAACATCAGACATACTCTCTAAGTCCCTCCAATAAAAGAATAGAGAAAGAAAATTTCACAATGAAAGACACAGAACCAAGCTTTAAGAACAACAATAAAAAGGTAACTATCCATGCAAATTAGAGTAGAATTTCAGTGGGCTCAAAAAGCAATGCCTTCAAGAAAAAAAAAAAAAAAAGTAGGACAAGGACAAGTTGAGGTAATATAACAAATCAAAAGAAGAGATAGGGCGGGGGGGAGGAAGGAAGACAGGAAGGCAGGAAGGCAGGGCTGTCTCTACATACCTAAATGGACACCCCTGGGGCAGGAGCAGAGAGCATTTCCCCAAATAGAACTTGCAAGAGGCTGCTCCTGATCCTCCAGAGAATAGCAAAGGAGCCAGAGTCAGAGTGTGAAATACAGTAGTGATACATTAAGCTGGGGCTTATGGGGCAGCTCATTTGACTTTAAAAGATGGGTGTTCAGATATAGCCGGGGGTAGTAACTATATGTACTCCTAGGCAAAAAAAAAAAAAAAAATTTACTACTGGGAGAATATAGCAAGATACACTACAATAGAGAGGGGAGGGAGAGAGAGGGAGGGAGAGGAGGAGGAGGAGGAAGAGGAAAGAGAGAGCGTGAGCAAGCGCACTTGTACTTAAAGGAATTGGTGAGAAATCTCAGAAAGGAGCCTTGTGCACCTGAGAACCCTAGTGTCACAGAGTCAGTTTCCACAGGCCCAGGGAGAAGACTCTCAGGACTATCAGAGTACCTGCTCTGAACAAGTGGAAGATTCAACTGTCCAGGAAGGAGGATGCAATAATGCTTTTGCCTTGGGTATTAAAAAGGGAAATCAAAGAGATCCAACTCATTTGCCTGCCTTACTATCACATGCATTGCTGCAGGCTTTGCTTGCTTTACAGTTGCAGTTCCTGCTGACCCAGAGTAGCCATGTGACTGTCTCTAGTGATTACTGCTCTGTCACCCTGGGAGTCACCAGTTTCACTGGCTCCTGCTCATTGAAGCAGTCACACCACACCTGCAGAGGCTCAGAGCTCCCTGCACACTGCATGGGACAAACAGCTGTTTACAAAAGTTATTTGCTGTCTGAGTCTAGGAGTGGGACAGAGGCTAACTTAACTGTATCATTTGGGAAGAATATTGAGAAGCCTCACAAGGAATCAAGTAACATGAATATAAGTATAGAGAAAAACAAAACAATTTTAAAATGTTAGACCAGCAGGGGCCAGTGCTGTGGTGTAGTAGGCAACCTATAAAGGTGCAGATTCATGTCCCAGCTGCTCTACTTCCAATCCAGCTCCTTGCTAATTTGCCTGGGAAAGCAGTGGAAGATGGCCCAAGTGCTTCTGCCCCTGCACCCATGTGGGAAACCTGGAGGAAGCTCCTGGATCCTGGCTTCAGATCAGCCCAGCTCTGTCTGTTGTAGTCATTTGGGAAGTGAACCAGCAGATGGAAGACCTCCCCCCACCCTCTCTCTAACTCTGCCTTTTAAATAAATTAATAAAACCTTTTAAAAATAGGAAAAAATATTAGACCAGCAGGTCTTTTCAGTGGAAGAAAAGGAACAGGAGAACTTGTAGTGTGGCATAATGGGTAAAGCCGCTGCCTACAATGCTGGCATCCCTTATGGGCACTACAACTGGCATCCCAGCTGTTCCACTTCTGATTCAGCCCTCTGCTAATGTCCTGGGAAAAGCAGTAGAAGATAGTCCAAGTGTTTGGGCCCCTGTCACCCATGTGGGAGACTCAGATGAAGCTCCCTGGTGGTTGCAACCATCTTTGTCTCTCCTGTCTCTGAAACTCTGACTTTCAAATAAATAAATCTTTTAAAAAAGAAAAGGAACAGAAAAAGTATAATAGATATAACACAAAAAAGACAGCAAAAAGCCCAGCAATTATTCTCTTACTCTCTACAGAATAATGACAATAAACTAGAATGGACTAAGAATATGAATCAAAAGTACAAGATCCTCATATTTGAACAGCAAAAATAATCAGCAACATTTTTACAGATCAAAATTATTTTCAAAAGGTTACAGAAATCTTAAAACATTTTAAAATTTTTTAAAAAATATTTACTTCTTTATTTGAAAGGCAGAGTTACAAAGGAAGGAAGACACACACACACACACACACACACACAGAGAGAGAGAGAGAGAGAGAGAGAGAGAGAGAGAGAGAATCTTCTTTCTATCTACTGGTTCACTCCCCAAATGTCCACAAAGCCAAAGCCGGGAACCAGGATCTTTATCTGGGTCTCCCACATAGATGGCAGGGGCCCAAGTACTTGGGTTATCTACCCCTGCCTTCCCAGGCACATTATCAGGGAGCTACATAGGTAGAGGAGAAGCTGACACCGGAACTGGCACTCAGAAAGGATTCAGGCATTGCAGGCGGCAATTTAACCAGCTGTGCCACAGTCCTGGTCCATTGATTACACCGTTTTGGAAAAAATATACCAGGAGAAGGCAATTGGTATAGCAGTTAAGATGCCACCTGGGAAACCTACTTCCCATATTAGAGTGCCTGAATCCCAGCTCTGTTTCTGTTTCCAGCTTCCTGGTGATGGCTCAAGCTCCTGGGTCCCTGCCACCCACATGGGAGACCTGGATTGAATTCTAGGATCCTGGCCCAGCCCTGGCTGTTGAAGGCATTTAGTGAGTGAATCAGCAGATGGAAGATCTACCTCTCTCTGTCTCTCTGCCTTTCAAGTGAATGAGTAAAATTTTTAAAATACTAGGCCAATATGAATCTAAATAAACTAGAACAACTAACCTTAATACTCATTAAAAAATCAAGGGAGAAGAATGTAAGGGATAAAGGAAGAACATTAGATAGTCTTAATGTAAGTACATAAGAGAATAATTATCAACATAAATGCATCTAACAATATAACTTCAATATATATAAAGCAACAAATAACTAATCATGGAGAAATCAAACAATTGAAAGTGAACATTCTATCATATTCTTTTTAGAACTGAAGAGCTAAATGATATAATAAGCCAATATGCTTTAGATTTAAATAATATAGTAAATAAGCTCCACTTAATAAATATTAATAAATAATAATCCCTCAGACCCAACAGGGAATATATTTCTCTCAAATATGAATATAACATTTATGGAGACTGATCATATACTAGGCCTCAGGGGAAGGACTCATAAATGCTTCCCATGGCAGTATCACAGGATGTCATTCTCTAGGCATAATTTAAAAAAAAAAAGCAACCAATGACAAGGGGCTAGAAACATACTATATGAGATAAGAGGAAATTACAAAGGAATAAAGAAGTGCTTAGAATCAAATGTAGCTGTCATGAAAATGTAATAAATACTAAAGATAGGGAAGAGAATGAGAAGAAACTCAATAGTAAATATATGGAAAGATAAATTATAGTAAAAACAAAAGTTCAGAAACAAAAGCAAAACATAATTCTTCTTAAACAATTAATGAAATAGATAAATCTCTGCCAATACTAAGAAGGGAAAATAAAAGTAAAAAGAGACAAATAAAATACAAAAAGAAATACCTACATAGTGTTTTTAAGTTATGAAATAATGTCTTGAAGAGTATTAAGCAATAAACATTAAGATATGTATGATATAAGTTATAGTTATGGTGTAGTGCTCAAAAAATGTATCATTCTTGGGATCTTCTTTAAAGTTAATTAAGTTTCTCCAAAAAAAAAAAAAAAAAAAAAAAAAAAAAAAAACAAGTGAAATTAACTTCGAAATGCAATGGCTGAACAGCCCTTGACTACGAGGAATGTTTTTTCATACCATTTGTTGAACTCTTTAAAGTATAGAGTTAATCTTCTGTGTATAAAGTTAATTGAAAAATAGATCTTAGTAAAAAATAAGACTGGGAATAGGAGAGGGAGGAGGAAGAGTGGCTGGAAGGGTGGGGACAGTGGGAAGAATCACTGTTACTAAAGTTGTATTTATGAAATGCATGAAGTTTGCATTCCTTAAATAAAAGATTTCTTTGGGGAAAAAAAAGATGTGTTTGATATATACGAGGGTACCGCAACAAATTCATGACAGGGGCAGGCATGGGGCCTAGTGATTAAGATGCCCACATCCATACCACAGTGCCTGGGTTTCATACCCACCTCTGGCTCCTGACTCCAGCTTCCTGCTAATGTAGATCCTGGGGACAGCACCTATGGCTCCAGTGATTAGGCTCCTGCTTCCCATGGAGAGACCAAGATTGGGTTCCCAGCTCCTGGCTACACCCTGATCTTGCCCTAGTTGTTGAAAGCATTTGGGAAGTTAATCAGTAGATGGAAGTACATGTTCATGCTCTCTCTCACTCACTTTCTCTACTTCTCATAAATAAATACAAATTTTTGGAAGTTCATGGAATTAAAAGAAAATTTTATTTTAGAAATTTTGGGCTGGCGCCACAGCTCACTAGGCTAATCCTCCGCCTGCGGTGCCGGTACTCCAGGTTCTAGTCCTGGTTGGGGCGCCAGATTCTGTCCCGGTTGCTCCTCTTCTAGTCCAGCTCTCTGCTATGGCCCGGGAGTGCAGTGGAGGATGGCCCAAGTGCTTGGGCCCTGCACACGCATGGGAGACCAAGGAGAAGCACCTGGCTCCTGGCTTTGGATCAGCACAGCGCCGGCTGTAGCGGCCATTTGGGGGGTGAACCAACGTAAGGAAGACCTTTCTCTCTGTCTCTCTCTCTCACTAACTCTGCCTATCAAAAAAAAAAAAAAAAAAAAGAAAAAGAAAAAAAGAAAGAAAGAAATTTTGAAATCCATGCATAAGTTTTTCATAATATGCATTTTCCATGAACTTTGGAAGACCCCCTGCACATATAAATATGCACAACATTTAGTGCATGAAGCACAGTGTTGTATTGACCTACATGGGCAGAGTCATGTGTTGCTGATAAGAATTTAACAATCACAGACAGCCATTCTGGAGGGTGGAATGACGAGACACACTGAAATCCAGCATGTGGACATCAATCCTAATATCCACCAATCCCATCCCTGAGTTTACACCCTAGTGAAACTTTCTCACGTCCATACAGATGTCTACCACAGCACTGTTGGGATAATGGGGAGTTGAAGGCAACCAGGGTCTTCACTAGAGGACAGGTTTAGTAGAGAACAAGTGTATTATGGAATATGATGCAGTAGTGAGAAACTACAAACTACACACAAGAGGTACACAGAACAAAAACAGGCTTGAAAACTTCTGTTGAGTGAAAAGGTTAAGAAACAAAGAAGAAAATAACACATGCACGCCACTACATGAAATATTATGCAAGACTGCTTTAGCTGCAGTTCCCCTGAAGTCAATCAGCTTTTATCTTCCTGGCATTATAACAACAAGTGGTACTAAAATGGGAATTCCTCACCAGCTACATTTTGGAAGGAATTTCATCAAATCTAGATGTTCTCTTTCTTTCCTTCTATCTAGCAGTTTTCTCATTTCAATAAACAATGCTGGCATGACAGTTGATGTTGTGGCATAGCGGATTAAGCCACCATTTGTGACATTGGCATCCTATATTGGAGTGCTGTTTGAGGCCCAGCTGCTCTGCTTCTGATCCAGTTCCCTCCTAATATCCCTGGGAAAGCATCAGAGGATGGCCCAAGTACTTGGGCCCTGTCACCCATGTGGCAGACCCAGATGCAGTTTCCAGCTTCTGTTTCAGCCTGGCCCAGCTCAAGCCACTGCTGTCATTTAGCAGTGAACCAGCACATAGACAGACAGACAGACAGAGATCTCTGTCTCTCTATCTCTCACTCTGCCTTTCAAATAAATAGTTTTAAATATTTATTTTATTTATTTAAAAGACAGAGTTACAGAGAGAGGTAGAAACACACAGAGAGAAAGAATATCTTCCAACCACTGCTTCACTCCCCAAAAGGCCACAACAGCCAGAACTGAGCAGATCCGAAGCCAGGACCCAGGAGCTTCTCTTGGGTCTCTAACATGGGTGCAGGGACCCAAGGACTTGGGCCATCCTCAGCTGCTTTCCCAGGTGCATTAGCATGGAGCTGGATGGGAAGTGGAGCAGCTGGGACTCAAACCAGTGCCCAGATGAGATGCCAGTGCTGTAGGCCAAGGCTTTAACCTGCCACGCCACAGCATCAGCCCCAAAATAAATTTTTAAAAGAATCTTAGTATAATCCACAACAAAAAAATGAAGAAGTTAGTGTTTAAAAAAATGAACAAGTTGTCTATAAAATATAACATGTTCTAAATGTAATGTATTATTATTAATTAATTAATTTCAGAGACATACAGAGTCTTATCTGCTGGTTCACTTTATAAATGTCTGCATCAGCCAGGTTTGGGCAGGGGCTGAAGCCAGCAGCAAAGAACTCAATCCAAGTCTCCCACATGGGTGGCAAGAGCACATTTATTTCAGCAGTCACCACTGCCTGCCAGGGAGTGCATTGGCAGAAAGCTGGAATCGGGAGTCAGAGCCAGGAATCAAACTCAGGCACGCTGATGTGAGATGCAAGTGTCTTAACCGCTAGGCTAAATACCTGCTCTCTCAAAACGGAATTCTTACACTTCCCCCTTAAAAAATCTGTTTCACTCCCAGCTCCACCTCTTGGCTAATAGAAACCTCTATTTTTTCAAGGTAAGCTCCTTAGAATCATTCAGACGTCTGTCTTTTTCTCACATTGCACATATGATCAATTAGCAAATTCTGTGGGTCCTGTCTTCAAAATATCTAGAATCTGATCACTTCGCTCAGGCTGAGAACAGCAGTCTGCAGGAAGGAAGCTAAGTCAGTCTCAGATGTAGGCATCTGGCTAGAATGATCAGGGGCCAACCACACAAACTGAAAGCTCTACTTACTATTTGGAAAACTGAGGGAGGATCCTATGAAAAATCCTGATGGTGGCAGCTATATAGTTACTATGCCATGGGTAAGACAGGATCTAATGGCAAATAAAATAACACTATTTCTAGCTAAAACTCTCAATCATATCAGGGTTTTTTACCACCCACTTATCACTAGATACAGTGAATATACAGTATAAGGATAAGAAAACCATGACTCTCTATTACTGATGCAATTACCAATAGGTAAATCAGCAATTGATTTTTTTTTATAAAGCTACTATTTGCTTGCATTAATTAAACCTCTTTCCATATGATATACTAATTGCTAATGATTTCCTGAATAAGTAAACTTAAATAACAATATCAGGCAAATCCAGAAAAGCAAAAAGAAGGCAAGAGTTTATATTAAGTCTAACTTGGAAGGTCAATGAGATTTTACATGTTGCATTTACTTTGAAGATTCACATTTTCTTCATTTGTATGTACAGCAAAGAATCTAGAAACATGTCAACAAGTACTTCAGAAACACTTTAAGAAGTAAACATATTTTGGCCGGCGCCGCGGCTCACTAGGCTAATCCTCCGCCTAGCGGCGCCGGCACACCGGGTTCTAGTCCCGGTCGGGGCGCCGGATTCTGTCCCGGTTGCCCCTCTTCCAGGCCAGCCCTCTGCTGTGGCCAGGGAGTGCAGTGGAGGATGGCCCAGGTGCTTGGGCCCTGCACCCCATAGGAGACCAGGAGAAGCACCTGGCTCCTGGCTCCTGCCATCGGATCAGCGCGGTGCGCCGGCCGCAGCGCGCTGGCCGCGGCGGCCATTGGAGGGTGAACCAACGGCAAAGGAAGACCTTTCTCTCTGTCTCTCTCTCTCACTGTCCACTCTGCCTGTCAAAAAAAATAAAAAAAAATAAAAAATAAAAAATAAAAAAAAAAGAAGTAAACATATTTTACTATATTACTTTGTCTTTAGTTCAGTGATACATCTAAATATCTTAAAAGTTTTGAAAGGGGGCCAGTGCTATGGCACAGCAAGTTAAAACCCCTGCCTGCAGTGCCAGCATCTGATACAGGTGCTGGTCTGAGTTCCAGCTGTTCTGCTTCTGATCCAGCTCCCTGCTAATGTGCCTAGGGAAGTAACAGAGGACAGCCCAAGTCCTTGGGCCCCTGCACCCACATGGGAGGCGTGGAAGAAGCTCCTGGCTCCTGGCTTTGGATCAGCTCAGTTCCAGCTGTTTCAGCCATTTGGGAAATGAACCAAAGGATGGAAGACCTCTCTCTCTCTCTCTGTCTCTACCCTGTCTTTCAAATAAATAAAATAAATCTTAAAAAAAGCTTTGAAAGTAATTAAGTTATTTATTCAAGTGGTAACATGGTTGCCTCAAAGTAGTAAAGGTACTCTTCCCATCTTCTATACCCATATAATGCACATAATGGTACTTGATTTCCTCCAACAATCTAGTCTACAGCTAAAATACAATTCACCAAGTTACTCATAATAAACCATGATGATTTTAAGAAAAAAATAAGAAATAGTATATGAAGGAGAAATAATGTGACCTGTGGAATGGAAAGACAGAGAGAAGGAACATGAGGGGAAAAAGGAAATAAAAAAATAGAAATGCCCAAAATATTCATTTGGGGACAGGCATGTGGGCTAGTGTTTAAGATACCCTGCATCCCATGAGTCTAATTCCTGGCTCCAGCTCCTGCCTCCTGCAGTGCAGATCCTGGGAGGCAGCAAGTGAAGATTATTGTCACTGGGTCTCTGCCACGAGGTGGGACACCTGGATTGAGTTCCTGGCTCCCAGCTTCAGGTCAGCCCAGTCCTGGCGATTACAAGCATTTGGGGAGTAAACCAGTGGTTGGGAGCTCTCTTTGCCTTTCTCTCTGTGTCTCTCAAATTAAAAATATCATTTAACATGTTTCTTCCCAAAAATTTCTTTGCACCTTTGCAATGAAAGTGAAATTTCTGTTGCAAAAATATTCCTTAAAATGTGTTTTCACAATCAGTTTGAGAAGAGCATACTAGTTGTATTTTAGAAACCATTGATTTCACAGAGATTTTCGCTCATGAACATAAGGCGGCAAAACTGCAAGTCAACAGCCCTTGACGCTACAAAAGCTTTGCTTAGTCCCAGGTGTATACTTTCATTAGGCACGCTCCTCTTCAGAAATCACTTAAAAGGCATCCTGATACTATTAGTACTTCAAGCTAATTCATAAAGGTCAATTGCTCACATCCCATTGTACCTGTGAAAACCTAAAAGGGATAGACAATGAACATTGGCAATAATTGCATTAATTTTCCAAGTAGAACTCATTTTAACCTACATTAATTCAGAGAAGCCATATTACTACATTTAAGGAAGGTGGAAAATCAGAATTAAAGGAGTAACAAAGAGATAGCCTAACCAACAAGAAGCTGGGATCAAAGATCCCAGGAGCATGTGAACTGGGGATTTCTAAGGCATAGCCTGGATTTACCAACTCAAAACTTTAATTGATTGTCACTGTCTACATGACACTGTTCTGGGTGCTGGCGGAGGGGTGACACACAAGAAAAATGTCACCAGTATTCAAGAAACTCAAATCTAGTGGATTTAAAGTTTGACCAGAAAAAAAAAAAAAATCCTT
This sequence comes from Oryctolagus cuniculus, assembly GCF_051225735.1. NCBI lineage: Eukaryota > Metazoa > Chordata > Mammalia > Lagomorpha > Leporidae > Oryctolagus > Oryctolagus cuniculus. The sequence goes on along the minus strand of NC_142869.1, from coordinate 152,437,705 downwards.
GCTCATTCAGTCCTAATCTCTCCTTACTGAAGGGATTACAGAATAACTGATCTGAGATAAAAATTTTGAATAAAGACAAAGTAAGTATGAAAAGAAGTCAATGAAAATAGCACTGTAGTATCTCAAAACCTGTGTGTCTTATTCAGGGTGTGAGCCCTCACAGAAAATGCTCAGAAATTGAGTACCCACATGAAGACTTATGCCTCTGACAGAACCTTGCTGAAAAGACAAGTCAACCCTGCTTAAAATCCTCCCATGGCCAGGCAAGTATCTGTGTGAGACAAGAAAGCAGGGTGGAAAGATAGACTCCAAGCCTCGAGAGTTGATTAAATCAGACGCAATTGTAGGGATGGGTACTATAACTTCCTTATTCTTTGACTTGTTACAATGAGCATAAATTGCTTTTGTAATTTAATAGAACACTATGGTATGTGTGAATTAAATGAGATAGTATACAAGGGAATTTTAACACCTGGAATTAAAAGACAAATTGGGAGCAGGGGGTAGTCAAGATACCACTTGGAATACCCACAACCCACATCAGAGTCCCTGGGCTCAAGTCCATGCTCCACTTCTGATTCCAGCTTCCTGCTATAGCTCCCTGACATGCAGCAGGTTCTGGCTCAAGTACTTGGATACCTACAACTCATGTGAGAGATCCGGAAGGAATTCCAGGTTCCTGGCTTCAGCCTGGGCCAGCCCTAGCTGTTGCAGGCTTTTAGGGAGTGAACCTGCAGATGGAAGCTTCTCTGCCTCCCTCCTCCCCTTCTTCTCTCTCTCTCTCTGTCTCTCTCTCTCTCTGCCTTTCAAATAAATAAAAAGTAAAATCTTTTAATTTAAGGAAAAAAAGGCAAAATAAGTGGGGGACAGGCATTTGACCTAACAGTTAAGATACTCAAACCTCCTATCAGAGTGCCTGGGGTTAATTCCCTGCTCCACTCCCAATTCTAGCTTTCTACTAATATATACTCAGAAAGGCAGGAAGTAGTAGCTCAGGTGCTTAGATCCCTGACACATACAGGGAGACCTGGCTTTAGCCTATCCCAGCCCTGACCATTGCAGACACTTGGCGAGCAGATCAGCAGATGAGAACTCTTCGTTTCTCTGCCTCTGAAGTAAATAATTTTTTTTAAAAGATAAGCATACTTTGGTGCAAAAAATGTTGAAATTCAATCATTGTTTTTCATAATATATCTGTTCTATGAACTTTTTGAAGACCCTTCATATACATGGATTCATATTTTTTTTGCAGCAAAATATACTGATCTTTTCATTCCATCCTCCGCGAACTTTTTACCTGCTCTCACAAGTATTACTCGCTATAGAAATCACTGATAATAAAAACTGAAAACCCTCTAGTTCTCCATTGGGAACCCCAGTGATAAGGGTGAGGATGCAGGCAGGAAAGATAGAAGTCCAAGGATAGGGTAACTGTGACTCTTCATGACGATGTCTTATAACACAATGAGATAGTTAACAGTATAATCTTGACTAGGTTGAGAATGGGTTAAACATGGTCCAAGGCATATGCAGCATGCTTTCTATTGACCTAAATTAGCAGTGAAGGCTTAGAAAGAATGAAAGCATATATGGAATGTCTTTAAATGACCAAATATTATAGGTTAGATCGCAACACCCAGAGACCATACTTTAGGTGACATTACAACAGACAAAATAGAGAACTTGGATATGAAACACCATCTGCTTCCTATTCACCTGGACAGGTGATTGTCAATGTATAAAAGCAATGTTGCAGCCGGCGCCGTGGCCCACTTGGCTAATCCTCCGCCTGCGGTGCCGGCACCCCGGGTTCTAGTCCCAGTCAGGGCGCCGGATTCTGTCCCAGTTGCTCCTCTTCTAGTCCAGCTCTCGGCTGTGGCCCAGGAAGGCAGTGGAGGATGGCCCAAGTGCTTGGGCCCTGCACCCGCATGGGAGACCAGGAGGAAGCACCTGGCTCCTGGCTTTGGATCAGCATAACACGCCGGCCACAGCGCGTTGCAGGGTGAACCAACGGAAAAAAGGGAGACCTTTCTCTCTCTCTAACTCTACAAAAAAAAAAAAAAAAAAAAAAGAGGCAATGTTGCTCCTCCCACTGACGTTTTCCTTGAATAATAGTTATTTTTCCCAAAAATGTAATTTGTGTTAATATGTAATATATTTGTCATTGTTATTTTAATTAAATATATAATTTTTAATAAAATGGTAAATATCAATATATAAATCCATACATACAACCATTGTAAAGGAATTCTGGGACCAAAGAGTTTGCAACCCTCTGATCTAGATTAACACCTATTTTTATACCTTTGCTTTTCACTTGGCAATGTACTTAGATGATAATGGTAAGAATAACAATATTGAGTACTTATTACTCATAAAGTCTGTGCCAAGTGCTTCGGGTGAATTGTTCTATTCAATTTCTGCACTTACACTATCATGTGGGTGGTAAACTGATGCAGGCAACTGGCAAAGCACACTCAGAAATATTCACTAGCTATGGGATCTTGAACAAGCTCCTGTGTCAGGGATGTTAGGAGACTGAAATAAGTTTATATTTGTAAAGAACTTAGAATGACACCTAGGTTGGCCGGTGCTGTGGCTCAATAGGCTAATCCTCCACCTTGCGGCACCAGCACACCGGGTTCTAGTCCCAGTCGGGGTGCCGGACTCTTTCCCGGTTGCCCCTCTTCCAGACCAGCTCTCTACTGTGGCCAGGGAGTGCAGTGGAGGATGGCCCAAGTGCTTGGGCCCTGCACCCCATGGGAGACCAGGAGAAGCACCTGGCTCCTGGCTTCGGATCAGCATGGTGCGCCGGCCGCAGCGCACCAGCCGTGGCGGCCATTGGAGAGTGAACCAACGGCAAAACAAAGGCCTTTGTCTCTCTCTCTATCCACTCTGCCTGAAAAAAAAAAAAAAAAAAAAAAAAGAATGACACCTAGGACACAATAAACACCACAGAAATGTTTGCCAGCCTTTTGATGGCATTTAACAATCTGAGATTGAATATTGTCACTCAGGACTGACCAGTGGACGCTTCAAGTTTTGGAAGACAGAGAGATGAAGAGAATCCAGCAAAGAGCCTGTGAGATTTCAGGAAAACTATGAGAGCCTGGCTTCTAAAATTTAGTCAATAAACTATTTCATGAAGAGGGCATGATGAACTACAATATCAAGTAGCAGGTCACAAATGAAAAGGTGGGGTTGTAGGCAGAGAGAGACAGGACGAGAGAGAGAGAGAGAGATTGATTCCATTATTTGGTTCATTCCCCACAACAGCAAAGGCTGGGCCAGGCAAAAGGGAGCCAGGAGCTTCTTCCAGGTCTCCCATGACGAGGCAGGAGCCCAAGCACTTTGGACCATCTTCCTGTGCTTTCTCACCTACATTAGCGGGGAGCTGAACTGGAAGTAGAGGAGCCAGGACTTAAACCGGTGCCCAGTTGGGGTTCAGGCATCACAAGCGGTGGCTTAACCTACTAGGCCACAAAGCCAGTAGTGCCTGTGTTGAGACACCTTGCTCTAGACCAAATATCGGAGGCAGATGATCTGAGGCAGACTAGCTCATCCAAACCAATGCATCCACACCAATTCTCGTAGAGCATGTCTAAGGGGCTCGAACAGACCTTGGCCTCACGAATTCCATTACAAATCTATTAAAATCAGCCCAGGGAAAGACACAGAGAAAACTGGAGGCTGGCCAAAGGGCAGGAACTACATGGAAAACAAATTGTGTGTGTACAAATGTTTAAGGGGCAAAATTACCAAAAGTAAGAACATAAAGACTTTTCCTTGAATTTAATAAAGTATAAAATGCAAATCCTCTCCTTTTGAATAGTAAATAACAGTGAAGTTCAAAAGTCAGCAGGTGTACTTAGCCCTGTCCACAACCAAAATATTTCTTTTTTATAAAGATTTATTTATTTTTATGATTATTTATTAGAAAGGTAGAGTTTCAGGGAGGAAAGGAGAGACAGAGAGAGAAGGTCTCTCATCTGCTGATTCACTCCCTAGATGGCTGAAATGGCCGGGTCTGGGACTAGACGAAGCCAGGAGCCAGGAGCTTCGTCTGTGTCACCCACATGGATGTGCAGGCCCAAGCACTTGGACCATCTTCTGCTGCTTTCTCAGGCCATTAGCAGGGAGCTGGGTCAGAAGTGGAGCAGCAAGATTCAAACAAGCCCTAATATGAGATGTCACTGCAGGTAGCAGCTTAACCCGCTATGCTACAATGCTATGCCCTCAAAATATTTCTTTAGATTTATTTAGCAGTAAGGTGATTTCATGTTTCAGCAAAAGGAAACTAATTAAAGTGAGTTTGGAAAAAACATTCTGGGAATTCAAGATAAATGTGTTGCTTTAAAAAATGAGAAGCTATGAATCTGCACATTAAGGAATTGATGCTTGTTTACCTCATCAATAATTCACAGACAGTGTCAACATTGTTTTGATCCATGATACAGTCCTGAGCCATGGAAATAAAGAAATTATCTGCATCCTGGCTTGCCAGACTTCCCTTTCACTCTCTTTCAGGATATCTTACCAATTAACAGCTTTCCTTTTCTTACAGCATTTCCAGAGAAAGTTTTTAAAAATGACTGCTTCCTACAAGGAAGGTAATCTAACTCTGGCATTTCTATTTCTAATTTAAAATCTGCTCTAGGAAATTTAGAACCCGTGCATATGGGGAGAGGATGGCCATGTCTTAATGAAAAATTAGATCTTCTGGCCTAAGTGCTTTATCAGCAGGCCTTCCTGGAATCCACTATGCTGTGTTATCAAAGGAAGTTTTACAGCAAGACCGTCTGTGTGCATGTTGTTCAAGGAGTGAATGCCTCCATGAAGCCTGACCCATGACCTGAGAAGAGTCACACGCACAGGGCTGACCATCAGCTCTCTCCCACGAGGCTCAGAGCAGCTGCTGCTTTACTAAAGCGGGAGGTCCTCAACCTCCCTTCTGCGGGCTGGGGGCTAGGATGGATAAAAGGAGCTCCTGAAAGGAGGAGTACTTTGAATATTTCTCTCGAAAACCCATCTCCACCAAGTGTGACAGTGTCCCTCACAGGCCTGTTACAGCAGGAGGGTACACATCTATTGAATGCATCATAAACTGAGAAAAGGCAACAAGTATTGGTATTCTAGGAAATGTAAAATCTATACAGAAACATATCTATACAGAAACAAACGTGTGTAAATGCTTACACATGTGTATCAATACACATATGTGTGTGTATATATATATAGGATAGATTACTTGATTGGGTGATGAATTCATTCAAAAAAATAAATCAAGATCTCAAAATATCCATCAGGAGGACAGTCAAGCAAATTATTTAATAGCTTACAGAATAGAGAAAAAGTAGGGGAAAATTGTAGCTGTGCCTACTATATGTCAGGTGTTTCACACTGTCGTATATAATTTTCCCCATCCGTTACCATTTTATGTAAGAAACATTATTCCCAACTTACAGAAGACTAAATGAACCTACCCATAAAAGGTAGGTTGCCATGGATCTCAAAGCTAGTAAAGGGCAAAGCTGAGACTCTCATATCCAGGTTGTTTAACTCCCTGCCCACTGTTTCTTCCCCTGCATCCCAGACTTTCTCCCCAAGATCTATATCTGGACTAGGTCAATAAACATTTTATAAACAAGAACTTATGTTAAACAAAAAGAAAATCATAGTAGATATATGGTAGATAAGTTTAATCATGTGAAATTATAGGTATACATATAGAAAATGTTAAGTAAAATGAGACAGAAAAGCTAGAATTCAAATCACCACTTGTTTTTCCTATGAAGTTGTTTAAGCATGTAATAAGTAAAATCACCAAAACATGCTCCTCAGGCATACTTGTTCCTTAGTAAAGGTTAAGAAGAGGCAATACATATAATAAATCCTATTTAAAGGATGAATGTGGCTGGATCAGCTTAAGAGAAATACCCTATCTTTCATAAAATCCCCAGCTCCCTCAAAGCCAAAGTGATCGGTGGTTTCTTTGCCATATCAAGGCATCGAATTTCTATAAGAAACTACAAAAAGAAAGTACAAAAAGGCTCACTAGGTTTGCATAGCCTGTACTCAAACCCATGAGGTAAGAATTGGGCAAGATGCCACTTCTATCTTGTCCCTTGATTTTTCCACTTTTATAAGGGACAGCTACTTACATATGCAAGAATACAGGAGTAGAATGAAATATTAGCAAAGGTTTTCTGAGATTGTTTTAAAATAGAAAATTCCTTATAAATATAATTTACACTGCTGTCAGTTTATGAAAAGCATTTCTTACGAGCAACAACAACAAAAACATGAAAGTGAAAGGTCCTTGCTTAAATGGTTTCCCTGAAAAACATTGTTTTAAAGTTACATAATAACACATTAAAAAATGTTCAGGATCACTAGCCATCAGGGAAATGCAAATCAAAACCACAATGAGGTTTCACCTCACCCCAGTTAGAATGGCTCTCATACAGAAATCAACTAACAACAGATGATGGCGAGGATGTGGGGGAAAAAAGACACTAATCCACTGTTGGTGGGAATGCAAACTGGTAAAGCCACTATGGAAGACAGTTTGGAGATTGCTCAGAAACCTGAATATAACCCTACCACATGACCCAGCCATCCCACTCCTTGGAATTTACCCAAAGGAAATTAAATTGGCAAATAAAAGAGCTGTCTGCACCTCAATGTTTATTGCAGCTCAATTCACAATAGCTAAGACATGGAATCAACCTAAATGCCCATCAACAGAAGACTGGATAAAGAAATTATGGGATATGTACTTTATAGAATACTATACGGCAGTAAAAAAAATGAAATCCAGACATTTGCTACAAAATGGAGGAATCTGGAAAACATCATGCTGAGTGAAATAAGCCAGTCCCAAAGGGACAAATATCCTATGTTCTCCCTGATCTGTGACAACTAACTGAGCACCTAAAAGGAAACCTGTTGAAGTGAAACGGATACCATGAGAAATAGTGTCTTGATCAGCCCTTGTCCTGTTAAGGAACAACTTACTATTTTATTCCTTTTAGTATTTTTTTTTGTTCTACTTAATAACATCGATTGACCTCTTTAATTAACACACATTCTTATGTGTTTTCCCTGATGACTAGTGATCCTGAACATTTTTCATGTGTTATTAAATAACTTTAAAACAATATTTTTTAGGGAAACCAGTTAATTAAAATATTCTTAGGTGTTTAAAATTAACTGAAAAGTGATCCCTGTTAAATATAAGAGTAGGAATAAGAGAGGGAAGAGATGTACAGTTTAGCATATGCTCACTCAGACTTACCCCTAATGGTAGAGCTAGAAATATTCCAGGGGATTCCAATTCAATCCCTTCAAGATAACATGTACCTATGCCATCTTACTTGTTAAAGTGATCAGTTTCAAGTTCATAATTGATCATAATGATAGGATTAAATGTCAAAGGGATTACATAAATAAGACCAGTGTCTGCAAATAATATTTGATAGAATTAAAAAGGAGAGAATGATCCAGCATGGTAAGCAGGATACACAGCAGACTCATAGAATGGCAAATGCCCTAAGCAGCACTCTGGCCTCAGAATCAGCCCTTAAGGCATTCGAATCTGGCTAAAAAGCCCATGAGAGTTTTGTAGGCATGGAAAGCCAATACACTGTGGCCAAAACAAATGACCTAAATGATAGGTCTCTGTGAGTGAGATCCCAGTGGAAAGAATGGGCCATCAAAGAAGGAAGTACCTTTCTCTAAAAGGAGGAGAGAACTTCCACTTTGATTATGGCCTTGTCTAAATATGATCGGAGTTGGTGAACTCAAGAGGCTTCCATAGCCTTGGCAGCTCACGACAAGAGTCTCAGGTGATTACTGACGTCATAAATAAGAGTGTCAATTGTTAAATCAACAATGGGAGTCACTGTGCACCTACTCCCCATGTAGGATCTCTGTCCTTAATGTGTTGTACTAAGCGAATTAATGGTAAAACTAGTACTCAAACAGTACTTTATACTTTGTGTGTCTGTGTGGGTGCAGTCTGTTGAAATCTTTACTTATACATACTAATACTATATATATATATATATATATATAGTATATATAGTACTATATATATACTTATATATACTTGATTTTCTGCATATAAAGATAATTGAAAATGAATCTTGATGAAGAATGGGATGGGAGAGGGAGTGGGAGATGGGATAGTTGTGGGTGGGAGGGAGGTTATGGGGGGAAAGTCACTATAATTCAAAAGTTGTACTTTCAAAATTTATATTTATAAAAGTTGAAAACAAAATAAAGTTATATAATAATAACTTCTATTGGTTCTCTTTTGCTTTCAAACTCTCATCTATATCCTCTCTTCTTAATTCTTACAAATTGACTACTAGTAATAAAATACACTGGTTCAAGAATATAGGAAAATATTTTAACTGTAATAGGATTAGTTCATAATTTTACTAAATTTGAGAACAGCAATTTGACTTATAACCTATCAAATCTTCCTAAAAACTACATAGAGAAAAAGGCAGCTAAAATGGCTTATCTCATTGGCTTAAGCTACATTGTCAAATTTTAATAATAACATATCTTGAGGTTTTTTTTTTAATACACCAGTCTATTTTTTAAGGATTATTTATTTGAAAGAACATATAAGAGGGGATGGGGGGAACAGGTAGATCTTCCATCTGCTGGTCCATTCCCCAAATGACTGCAACTACTGGGATGGACCAGGCTGAAGCCAGTAGCCAGGAATCCATCCAAGTTTCTCCATATTAGTGGCCAGGAGCCTCACTATTTGATCCATCTTCTGCTGCCTTACCGGGCACATTGGCAGGGAGCTGGATCAGAAGTGGAGCAACCAGAACTCAAACCATTACTTTTATATGGGATGCTGATGTCACAAGTGGTGGCTTACCCTGTTATGCCACAACAATCAATCCCCAGACTATTAAAAGCTTTGCATGTATTACCTCATTTAACCCTCACAACAATCCTAAAAAGTAATTGTGAGGATTGCTACTGTTATCTCCAAACTGCAGATGAGAAAACTAGAGCACAGAGAATTTTTCTAACTTTCCCAAGACGGTTCATCTAGTCAGTTGAGATGTAGAGCTGAACCACAGATGGTCTGGCTCTAGAGTCTGTAAGACGACCAAGCTATCACTGCTACCATTTGCTGCAGCCACTCAGTGGGCTACGACAGCCTAAAGCCAGGTGCACGGCCACCATTCCCAAACACAAATGCAAACTCACATCTCTCATCATTTTCACTGCTTCCCTGGTCCTCCCGAGTCTTCTGGCACACATTGCTAGCCTTCTTTTGATGTAGACCAAGACATTGGTGTCTCGTCCTGAAGAGGGAGATATAAAACATCAAAATTTATTTAAAGAGAGAGAGAGAGCTTTCAGTAGAGTAGCAAGAAAAAAAAATGCAGAGGCCATTTGCCTCACCCTTAAAGGGAAACCTTAGCAAGAACAGAATGCTCTTTGGCTTTTCCTTATTGCCAGAAGCACTGACAACACTGTTAATAGAATGAATACAGAATATAGTAAAAGTACTTAGACTTGCAAAGGTCAAATCATGTGACTAATTCATGCTTTTGAGTTTGGATATTGAATATTTTATAACAAATAAAATCATCTGCCACAAAGATCTGGGAAAATGAACATATCCACGTTGCATTTGGTTTATAAGCAAGAATTTCACATTCTTCAAATGTGCATGCTTTTGGTAAAGATGCAGAGGTGAATCTCAGGTTGCATCCCAATGAACTATTCTTTTTCATTCTTGACATCAAGTCTGGAGAAGCCTCATCTTGAACTTCTGTTTTATATTATTCTTTCTCTAACACTAGTGACATCATAATCATCTCCAGGTCCCCAAAGCAGTGGATTTTAGATGGCGATATAACACATTCCAGATATGACAACAGAGTATGCAACAAAATGAAAAAGCTATTCTAGTGTTAGAGAAAGCACTGACAAGCTAAATAGTTTTAACAATAGTCACTAGAATTGTCTTTTAAAAGTACATTAACAACTTCTTATCTTAATCCTTAATTATATGTCTTTTTGGATATGTTCTCAGACCAGTAAGAACATGCACATGCTTAATCCTCAATAAAATTACCATGTTTGTGAAAAGTATGACACACCTGTTTTAGATTAAGTACATGTATAATATGCAGCTATTAAAAGATGTTAAGACCAAACTCCTAACATTTCAAATTTTAAACAATGAGAACAAGATGTGTGCTGAAAATTTGCCAAGTACCTACAAATTATTTTAAAGATGTGATTATATTTTTGGATAGATTTAGGCAATAGGTTGAAAAGATTTAATTTAGAGAAGAGAAAAATTCTTAAGTTGTATTGTAGGCTATGACTTTTACATATTAATTTCCATTAGTTCATAAAATAGACATTTAATACATGTCTTCAAAACACACTGCATTATACTTTCTTTTTAAAGGTAAGATATTGAGAGTGATTAGAGATTAACTTAACATATGCACTCACTGCAGAATAAATATAAAAATCTGAGTGTTGATGAGTGTTGTGGACATAAACATGAGCATGCAGGTGGAAATGCAAAGATCTTGCTAGCAACTTAGTCATATGGACTACTGTGGTTTCTATACAAAATCCAAGTTTAACATTAAAATTTGATTTTATAATCTCAAATATGAAGGAAATATACATTCATATACTCCAAGTTGCAGGACAGAATCAGGAAGAGAGAAATTCTATCTTAAAAAGAAACAACCAGGTTTGGGTTGTGGCGCAGCACTGTGACACCATCATCCCACATTGAAGCACCAATTCAAGTCATGGCTACTCTGCTTACTTTCCAGTTCCCTGTTAATGTGCCTAGGAAAGCAACAGAAGATGGCCCAAGTGCTTGGACCCCTACCACCCACAGGGGAAACCCAATGGAATTCTGGGCTCCTGGTTCAGCCCTGGCTGTTCGGGTATTTGAGGAATGAACTAGTGGATAGACGATCTCTGATCTCTCTCTCTCTCTTTCTCCCTGCATCTTTCTCCCCACCCCACTTTTCAAATAAATAAGGCAATTTTTTTTTTCTTTTAAAACAAACACCAAATGTTGGTTGTTTCATGAAAATACCCTCACAAAATGATGAGTCAAATGGCTTACGGAATTTCAGAAATGATTTTATTGTCTTGTTTCTATACTATTGTCCCAAACATAACTAACAGTTTAGTGTCCTGAAGTGAAAGATCTCAGATCTTTAAACAGTTACTATAAATAAAAGGTACTAATTTTAATATAAAGAGACAACAAAAGAGGAACTCATGGCTCTTTTATTCTGGAAGCCAGTATCAATATTCCTTAAATAAGAACTACATACTGATACAATCACCAATAACTGTTACTTTTTTTTTTTTTTTTTTTTTTTTTTTTTTTTTACAGGCAGAGTGGACAGTGAGAGAGAGAGAGACAGAGAGAAAGGTCTTCCTTTGCCATTGGTTCACCCTCCAATGGCCGCCGCGGCCGGCACGCTGCGGCCGGCGCACCGCGCCGATCCGATGGCAGGAGCCAGGAGCCAGGTGCTTCTCCTGGTCTCCCATGGGGTGCAGGGCCCAAGCACTTGGGCCATCCTCCACTGCACTCCCGGGCCACAGCAAAGAGCTGGCCTGGAAGAGGGGCAACCGGGACAGAATCCAGCGCCCCGACCGGGACTAGAACCCAGTGTGCCGGCGCTGCTAGGCGGAGGATTAGCCTAGTGAGCCACGGCGCCGGCCCAACTGTTACATTCTTAATTGTCCTATTTTCAACCTATGCTGTAGAAGACCTATAAGATAAATCCTTTAATAACTCTATGATTAATCTAAGTCCTGTTTCCTAACTCGGATTTAAAGTTATAGGACAGAGATGCATCTGAGGAACAGAAAAATGTAAGAATTCTGCATAGAAGAAAGATCACCATTAAAAGGCAACTGCTGTTTGACTTCTTTGTTTAGGAATCTATGGGCAAGAAAAGGAATGTGAAGGTAAACAGTAATGAAGCTCTAAGTTAATTGTTACTAATGAAGTACTCTTTTAGGCAGGAAAAAAATGAATAAAGACAAAGAAAAGCAAAAGCCAGTAACAGTTCCCTTCTAGGAGCATCATATTTTGAACTGGACTGGAAATGTGCTCTGATTAATCATTTTACAATTCAGATCCTGCAGCGCATCATCTGGAGGAAACCTTACTATGTTGGGCTTCGTACTGAGATCCATGATGCTGTAGCTGTTGAGAACGCCGGTAACAGCCGTCTCCAGCCTTCAGGGCCTGTTTAAACAGTTTTTCTGCTTCAGCAATGGTTGTTGCTTCCTCTTCAGCCAAAAGAATATAAGCAGTTGCACACCTGTTCATTCAGATAATAGCCACCATCAATTACAAATCCAAGTGTGTAGTAATGGACCATAGGAGTTCATGCAGAAGGGCAGGGAGTTATGCCAAAACATGCAGAGGAGCCAACTGGTTCATGCACCCCTCTTTATAGTTGCTGACACAAAATAATGGTACAAAAGAAACATCTGTATTTTAGCTTGAGAGGTCAAATGTGTCGTATTAGGAACATGGGACTTAACAGTTGGACTCCACCCCTTATTAGTTATTACTCTGCCTCCCTGATGGAGAACAACATGGAATCTATTTGCTCACAACATGTTGTGAAGGTTCAGTAAGGTGATGTATGAAAAGTGCTCAGTACAGTGCCCAGCAGTTCAGTGCACTCAACAAATGTCAGCTAATGACCGTGACAACAGCAGGGCAGTTAAGTAGATGTCTCCTTCCGATGCTCAAAGCTCGAGGAACTATGCATAAGTTTACTTTTGTGTACACAGCACAGATTCTCTTAAATCGAAGGAGTTCTTCGCAGTAAGAAATCCATTAAATCAAGTTAGTTGCTGTAGAAAATAGTGCTTCTGCATCTCCTAACAGTTAGCACTGATTTCCTGCTTCACAGAACACTGGAAGGACCTCCAAGCAGTGCCATTGCTGAGGAGCTCAAAATCTGCTTCATCCAGAGAAGCAAAGGTAAATGTCATGCCTTCAACCAGCTGCCTTTTGTTGCTTAGGCTACATTAAGCACTGTACCAGGCACTTCACACATATCATCCCCTATAATCCTTTCAACAACCCTCTAAGACAGGAAGTCAGAAAGGATAAGAAGTTAATGAACCTGGGGAACTCTTGGAAATGTAAACCTTCCAAATCATATAAGGAACAACCCACTGCAAAGACAGGAAAGTGATAGGGAAATGGTGAGGCCACACAGCCTGCACAGTTCCTCATCTGCACCCATCCCCTTCATTTTCCTTCTCCATTGTCTCTCTGTGGCCATTTCCCTGCTTATCTCCATCAGACCACAAGAGATAAAGTATACAGAAAGTAAAACCAAATGTCATTTTTACTATCCACAAACTACAATAGCCAGAGAGGAAACGGAGGCTGAACTGAATGACTGATGGGAGGTTTGGAGTTACCAGTCAATCTTTGCCTTGAGGAGGGGTCAGGTAAGTTCTTTAGCCATTCCCTCTAATTGCAGGCAGGAACCATCAACAGGACTTTAAACAGAATGTGGTGAAGTAGGGAGGAAAAGGCCCACCCAAAAAAAGCTGTAAAACCAGTTACTTAGGAGGGCAGCATATATGACTTGGAAAGAACAATAATGACGCAGAAACTGTCCAGTGATTCACTGGAGAAAATAACTGGGATAGGCAGGCATCAGAAGACATTATTAAGGCTTCAGATGCCAATGTACAAATATGGTTCAAGGGTAATGAGGTGAGAATTGAGATTATAATATTGAGTGGTAGATACAACATCAGAGGACTTAGCTGTAAGACAGCAGTTGGTGGGCTGGGAATTCAAGGATGGTTGTGGCTAGCTTGCTTGCTTTGCTTATTCATATTTCAAATAGTATTCCTATGAGGAGAGGCAGAGTAGCACTACTAGCCAAGAAACATACATCTAGGTGGAAACTCATGAGGTTGGGGTAGAAACATGCTAAGAGCTTGTGAGTGAAGGAAAAACGAGAGAGCAATAGAAGTGCTAATGGTTGGGGAATACGGAACAGACTGCTCAGCTCAATGGAAGATAGAGATGATGCATCCTTGTCACAACACAATACACATACAGAAGCAAGAAGTGTGGTGATGGGGTGTCAACCATCCAGATAGCCACTACAAGTCTCATTGGTTAGAATGAGGGCACCCAACAGGTTCTTGACTTACTTTGGTAACAATTTTATCTCCCAGATGGTAGAGGAAGCAATTAGGGGAACTTCAACTCTGGACCTAATTCTGACCAAGAAGAAAAAAATAGTTGGTGAAATGAGAACTGATAGGAACATTCAGAAAGACTTACGATGTCATTCTGGATAATCAAAGAGGGGAAGGTGGACTTCAAAAAATTCAAAGAAAAGAGGTATGATTCAATGGTATGAGACTGAGAAGGAAAAACGGTGGAAGAGGGTTGAACAGCTTTCAAATGTCCAATAGTAACAACAACCACAAATGATCCTCCCAGGAGGAAAAGATGGGCAGCACTTAAGTAACTACTGTGGCCTCACAGAGATCTTTCCCTGGTCAGATTTTTAAACGACATGTTTAAAAAAAAAAAAAAAAAAGATGGAAAGAGAGTATGTAATGAGGGACTATAAGAGAGTGGAATGAATTTATAAGAATAATGTCAGGAGAGCTAAAACTTCAAATTAGCTGAGACTTGCAAAAAATAAATAAATAAAGACAAAACAAAACAAAAATACTAAAGACAACCATCTATTCCCTGTTTTTAAATAATATTTAGGACCCTATATCTGACTCCAGTTCTCCAAAACGTAAACAAATAAGCCAAATGGACAAACAACACAGCAACAACACCAAAACAAGGAAAGTTTTTTGTTAATAGCAGTAGATAATAAAGAGAAAGCAAAGCTCCTCTCTTACTCCCATTTTGTTCCTGGCTTCTCTATCAAGGAGACTGATTGTCAGATTGAAAAGGGGAGAAGAAATTAAACTCTGAAATGGGTAAAAAGATGTAAGATAGCAAATAACTGATTCATTCTAAATGAGTTACTATACTGGGATGGGCAAATCACAAGAAGCCAACTGATCTTGGTAGGCCATGGAATAGCTCTATGGATAGTTGAGGAATCACAAAGAATGGAGAAGTACTAGAAGATGAGATGACAAATGCAGTACAAATCTTCTAAAAAGGGAAGAAGGCAGACTTCCCAAACTACAGAACAATGATTTGGAAAGACTTTCTAATGGATTATTAACAGGATAGTCTCCAAGCACTTTAAAAAGAATGTAGTAACCACTAGAGGCCAGCTTAAATTCACCAGGAATAAATAAATCAGATTTGCTAGCTTAATTTACTCTAATAGAGTTATTATAAATTGAAGACCCATAGCTATACCTGGTTCTTAAGATCAAAAGGGAGAAATCTGGATTGAAACAAAGTATAGTTGGGTGGCTTAGTAATTGGCTGAACTACACCAAAGGGTGGTGATTCATGAAGACATGAACCTGGGGGGTTGGGGGGCAGAGTTTCTCTTTGTCATGTCACAGGGTTCTATTCCTAGCCCTGATATTTTTTTCAGAAACATGGATGACACACAGAAGGCAGGCATATTAAATTTGTAGATGATAAGAAATTGAAAAATAAACATGTTGTATGACAGAATCAGAAACCAAACAGATCAATAGGTTACAATGGCGGGATTTCCAACTCTCAAGAGAATTTTTTTTCTGTTTTCTTGCTAAGACCTCTGAAGAAGATTCTGTAACCTTCTTCAGACAAATCACAAAATAGTTTAACAATGACCACTTGGCAAGGAGAGTGTTGAGGTGATTCAAGCAACAGATGGGTGGTTGAGCTAAATGACCTTTAAGGTCTCTGCCAACCCTGAATTTTTATGACTTCAACCTCAAGAATTTCTCATTTTCTGAGATCTCCAGAAAAGATTTCCCAGCCTTTGTTGGTAACCCACAGAATGTTTTATAATACTAAGCACAGCATTTCTTCTTATCTTTGTCTTGGTCTTAAAAAAATTTTTTTAATGTTATTTTTCACCTTAAGTCTTTATTATATTCCCTCTAACAGCAGAAGTTCTGCTTGGAAAATGTGAAAGATGAGTATTCTGTATTTGGAAAAATTTCCCCATCGAATGTTTTAGGTACATGAAAAATTGTATTTATGTCCTCACAATATCCCTAGAATAGCTCTTGAAGGATTTAACTTAGCATCATAACAAAGTCAATGAATTGCTTTCTAAAATGACTAAAATCACCTCCACATGGCTGTCCTTCACTCCAACAACAACAAAAAAAGCAACATCACCCATAATCCTTATTATAAGCATCCCATCAATGGAAACAATATATTCAGCAAAGGATAATGTATCTTTTTCAACAACAAGATTTACCCTGACTTACTCATTTATCTCCAAGGCTTCATGTGCTGCAGAAATCCTAGCTTGAGGGTTTCTCTCTCTCCAGGCTTTCTGCATTACTATTTTTAAAAAGAGAGAGAAGGAGAAAAGCAAGTCAATCAGTACACATAATGAAGAAGACTCAACATGCAACAACAGTTAAATTAATGGCTTTCAGCTTGAGTTACAAAAGAGTATTTCATTACCAAGATGGTCAGCCCAAACCTGAAAACATCGCCCAAATACATTCTGTCTATTGCACTGTTCCGTTTCCACTAGCAAACGTTCTTTGTGCTCATGAAACAATAGATGTAAATCTAATGGACTAAAGAAATTAGGAAAAGGCACTCTAACAGAGATTGTGTTATATTTCTTGGGGTACATTGAGGTCATCTGTGTTAGAGAACACCTATTATTTTACATATTTTGAGATTATATCACAACTTATCTCTTTATTCTACTTAGGTATAACATAACTTCTATTGGTCATTTTCTTGAGCACTTATTTCAGGCTGTGGATATTAGAACACTTTTAAACCATTTTAGGAATTATATGAATTGGGTCACTAAAAATGTAGTAGCCTTTTGCTTAACATGTGTATGTGTTCCTACAATTTGCCTGCAAACTGAGTTTTCATACACGAGAGCATATTGTGAATATGAGTACATTGTGGGAAGTTCAATCTTGGGAATATTTATTATACAGTGCTATTTCATTATGGCCAAGTATACCATTAAAAAGAGTAACAGTATCCTTTTTTGTAAAATAAACTTGTATTTCCCAACCCAATTTCTTAAAAATAAGTACATATCCCTTTTTAAAGATTTTTCCACCTATTTACTTTGCATAAGTTTAATAATATAAGAAATAATCACTAGGATTATTTGTAACCCAACTAGTGTGAAATACCTGCTAACCAAATCTTTCTCTAAAAAGGAAAATACATAAGAATTCCAATAGCCAAGGTCATGCCCCCACTGGAGTCTAATGAACTTATAAGTAGGCATATAAATCACTAACACGTAATTCACTAAAATATATTCATTATTCATTTGGACTCAGTGAATCCCAATTTTTAATTAGAACATCAGCAATATAAAGTCTTTCTTTCCAACTATGAATTTAATTAGCTTCATATACAATACTTCTTCAAAATATGTGAATCTTTGATATATTCTTTAAAATCATGTTTTCAATTATAACAAAGGAATTCATTTGTACATTGATACTTCAATGTGATAAAGCTTTATTTAAGTGTCAGAATTCGAGTTCTACTAACCAATCAACAATATTTTAATTATTGGGATTTTTAAAGAATAGATATTCTAAATGCAGAAATCTTGATACTTAAAGCAAAAAAAATCTTCCCACCCAGCAATTATCAGAGGGATTTTCCATACTTGCATCCGCAGGACGTAGATGGTCCGAGTCACAGGTAAAGAATGTCTGGTGGTCCTGGGCAGAAAGATTCATGTCATAGTAGGTGAGAGGTTCTCGTCCTGTCACCCACGTATATCTGTAAAGGGAAAATAAATGGGGGGACTTTTGAGAGAGGAAAGCAACTCTTATAAAATATTAAGTTGCAGAGAAGTTGAAACATAAATGATTAGCTAAATACTAAAATAATTTTGCTAATAAATTGTAAAAAAAGCTTTCAAAAAATCACCCTATTCTCCCTTTAGGAGTCACATCAGGAAGAAAGAAGTAAAGGTTTTCCCCTATATTTTTGTCTTAAAGTTTTATTAGACCTTGCTAATGAAAACTTTTCCTAATTAGCATTATGAATAGATTTTTCCTAAAAAAATTACAATATTCTAAATTATCTGATAACTTTACTAAATTAAAATTCCGACATAATTTCTCTGTCATCTTGATAGCCAGGCTTCAAGTAAGCATCACAAAATTTTAATTATATAATATATACAAAATATTATATAGAAAAATTCTAAAAACTATACACTTTTGCACATTATCCCAATTCCTATGCTAAAATGTTTATAAAATAGAATAATCAAAACAGTTGGGGATAGCATCAAAATACGGAAGCACTAAATAGGCTGTTATGTGACCCCTAAGTGAACCAACATTTGCTGTTGCCTTTGCTCTCTGAACCAGATCCATTTGTTTCCCAAGCTGTCAAAATCCTTACCGATTATATTCAGCACCCCTAAATAAATTTAGTGGATTTCGCCATACTTTGCATTCTGCAACGAAGAGAAATATGAAAATGTTATACATAAGTTCAATGACACTATGAACTAATTAATTCAGTGAAACACCCTTCCTGGCTATTTGATAAGATAATTTTATTCTCTATCCTTCACATGGGAAGCCACATGGAAAAACTCTTGAGTAGTTAATCAGAAAATGTGGCTCAGACACCAGGACTTTGGAAAGTTTAACCTAATCTCTCCATGTCTGAGTTTCCTCATTTAGAAAATGAAGGTTTAGGCCAAAATCAGTTAGTTCACAATTTCTGTCATTATTTAAAGGTCTCCAACTAGATTCTATGAATTTACTTTTTAAGTTATAGGTAAAAGCTATAGATAAAAATAAAACTTTACTTTCTGCTCCTCTAAAATACATCTCCAATAATGTCATACATGACAAGCTAAATTTAAGCTCTAGAGTACAATATCAAAAGAGCCTGACTCTAATTAGGGTTTATGCTAATTTACAATTTTTGATAATTCACTAGAGTGCTTTTTCCTTCCAGAAGAGGAGTGACAAGAAATTTAATTACAATTACTAAAGACGGAAACGCTATGAAAATAAATTCATGAGACATTTTAACATCATTTACTCACAGACACATGTACTAATCATCATAGTAATATTAAATATTGTTTGTACTAATAGACTGTACTTTTTCATTGTTCAAAGACAACAAAAACTCAGAGCCACATAACTTTAACTTTAAAAAGTCAATCATTAACTTTAAGACTGTTTTATAATAAGGGTGTGACTAATAAACTACAGTTATTTTAAAACACCCTATGATTAAGACTTTCTACTGATTCAGTATATTAGATTTATTTGGATGAATAAGGTTTTATTAGAAAATAAAATAAGTTAGCAATTTCAAAACATTAATGTGTGTGTGAGAGACCAGCCAAAAACACACCCAACAACATATACACACAGAAACGAGCCATTATTGCAGAAATTCAAAGGACATTAAAAGGCCCTATGGGGATTCACTAGGATACTACCCTCAGTCCTGTACGTACATACATACAACGGACATTGATCTGAGCACCCCAAATCAATTACAATACAGTGTGATAATAGAGAAAACAGAGCACTATGACAACACTGTGTGTAAAGCGAATAAATATTTGTTAACACACTAAATGAAGGTTATACACACAATAGAAATACATGGTTTCATTTAAAGATGAATTTATTTTTCAATGAGGACAGAATTCTATTTAAAATTTCCACAGTATTTATAAATAGTTACCCTAGGTGTTTTGTTACTTAGCTTAACTTGCCATTTAGGAAATAATCTTCGTTCATTTAGCTGAGCATCTCTGAATTCTGTTCTTGAGACACTGAGATCCAATGGCTATCACGTCACACAGCACTAACTAGAGAACCATGCCCTCTTTAAACAATTATTTTCCTACAAACACAGAAGCCTTTGGAGGGGTCACTAGCACACTGACTTGAGATCATAGCTTGAAACACACTGAGGAGCCAAGCAATCAAGACCTCTTCCCATGTGGCTGGTATAACTCTTAGAGCTATGCTACTGTCAGCCCTTCCCTGGAGAATCTTTTCCAGGATCCAAAGCGCTTGTCTTAAAGCTTCATGATTGGGTCAGTGTTGCGGCACATTGGGTTAAGCCACCAACTGTAACACTGGAATCCCTTATCAGAATGCCACCCCCATGGGAGACCCAGATGGAGTCCCAGGCCTAGACCAACCCTGGCTGTTGTGGCCATTTGGAAAGTGAACTAGCAGATGAAAGATCTCTCTCTCTCTCTCTCTCTGCCTGTCAAATAAAATCTAAAAAAAAAAAAAAAGCTTTATGAATATTGTAAGGATTGTATTTAGCTTACAATAAACATGCACCGGATTTATGTACAAGGAGCTTCATGGTAGAACCATTTACAATAGAACAGGGACATTTTGGAGATATGCTCTTTTATTGAATGGCATCTGAAATATAATAAAAAGATTATGGCAAATATTTTTTCCAATAAATACATTATTATACTGCCTGGAAAGATAGCACTACTCAAACATCAATTGACAAATCATAAAGAAAACTGCCTTTAGTTATGATTGACACTTCATTATATATCAGATGAAATTCAAATTATTGCTAAACGAAAACAACTCCAAAGAAAAATGTGTATACTTAACCACTAAACAGTATCTAAATATGCTCTTTATTTAGGAAATACCACAATATAGCCAGCAGGGGGTGCAGTAAACATTGTGAAATATTGCTTCTATGGGTTCCATTAGCGAACAGAACTTAAAAAAAAAAAATCCTTGTTAACACTTGTGTCATAAATGTGTTCTGTGCTTAGTGTTTTCAACTATCCTGATATTAGAAACAGAGATCTAAGTAGTTGTTAACAGATGTAAAATGTTTTAAGTGAGAAAAAAACACATGCTGAAGTACATAAGAAATGCCTTCATTATTATATTCTGTGAGTGGAGGATGCAGTTGTACTTCTCCTCTAAGGAGTGAGCAATCTAGAGGTCAAAGTAAGAACACACATAAAAGTTTCACTTCAGTCACTGCCATCATCTTCTCTTCACTACAAAACTCAGTCTGGAATCACTCTTAGGAACACACCCCGTAAGTATGAGGCTGCTTGATGGCTTCATGATAGGGACAAAGAGTACAAATGCCAAACGTATCATACTATGAAGATTTCAATCAAGAAATTGAATTCACTCTCAAGAGAGGAAGAGTTTTTCCACCTGAGGCCCCATTTCTTATTTGTGCCTTTTAGGAATAAATTCCTTTTTTCAAATCAGATAAAAAATTTTACCTCCAAAAGTTAATTTCCTATTTTCCATTTACACAACAAGTTTAGTGCCCTTGGGAAGCATTGAAAGTTGACTGGAACTTCACCAAGGACTTGTTAACGTCATTAATAGTTTTAGTTCAAAATATGTTCTGATGGAACAAACATGTTCTTTTTCTTTTACATTTATTTATTTGAAAGTCAGAGATACAATGAGACCGAGAGAGTCAGAGAGAGAGAGAGAGATCTTTCATCCATTGGTTCACTCCCCAAATGGCTCTAATGATTGGGGCTGGGTCATGCTGAAGCCAGGAGCTTCATTGGGGTCTCCCATGTGGGTGCAGGGGCCCAAAGACTTGGGCCATCTCCCACTGCTTTCCCAGGCAGATTAGCAGGGAGCTGAATTGGAAGAGGAGCAGCCGGGAATCACACTGGTGCCCATATAGGATGCCGGCATTGCAGGCAGCAGCTTAACCTACTATGCTATAGCACTGGCCCCAGAAACATGCTCTTGGTGGTACCATCTATAGCAGTCAGTAGTAGAGTAAATTGCTGACAGAATGCAATTCAAGAGAAAGAGAAGCAATAAATATTTTATTATTATTATTTTTTAATTTTTTCGACAGGCAGAGTGGACAGTGAGAGAGAGACAGAGAGAAAGGTCTTCCTTTGCCGTTGGTTCACCCTCCAATGGCTGCCGCGGCTGGCACGCTGCGGCTGGCGCACCGCACTGATCCGATGGCAGGAGCCAGATGCTTCTCCTGGTCTCCCATGGGGTGCAGGGCCCAAGCACTTGGGACATCCTCCACTGCACTCCCTGGCCACAGCAGAGAGCTGGCCTGGAAGAGGGGCAACCGGGACAGCCGGGACAGAATCCGGCACCCCAACCAGGACTAGAACCCGGTGTGCCGGTGCCCCAAGGCGGAGGATTAGCCTAGTGAGCCGTGGCGCCGGCTCGAGAAGCAATAAATATTGAAATAGCACTTGCTGAGTTCTCAAAGCATGCAACTACAGATGTCTATGTGAAAGACAAAAAAATGTGGGAAAAGAAAAACAATGCTCACTAGCATCAAGGGCTTGTAAAAGCAAGCTCAGGTCCTTTTCATTTTCAGTCCTCTGCCTCATCATTCACTACTATAACTTCGTTGCAGTCACATTTAATTCATGCCTTTCCATACTCAGTTACTCCTCTGGAGTGCCACCCCAGTGCTCACAGGACTGTGTGTTATAAAGGTGTATTGACTAGCATGCATTAATCCTTGCACTGGGCCCTAGGGTACAAAGAGGAACTCACAGCCTGGGTAGGAAAGTGAAGAGGGTACTTTATTGAACCACCATCTGGCCTCCACTTACAGAAGCTCTATCGAAGGAGTAAGTATACTGTGAGAACCAGACTTTCTTCTTGTCACAGTCTTCAAGGGAAAAACAAGAACCCAATTCCCAGAAAAACCAAAAGGCTCTAAAGTTACAGGACTTTTAATCACATGAAAGAAAATATTGTATGTCCTACTTAACTTTGAAGCCTTTTCCTAAATTTAAAAACAACAAAAAAGAAATGATGGCAACCCTCCCCCTGCACACACACACACACACACACACTTGTGAGACTTCCAAATATATCATGGAAATGACTAAGTTACAGCTTAGGGAATTTTCTTCTTCTTCTTTTTAAAGATTTATTCAATTTACTTGAAAGGCAGAGTTACAGAGACAGAGAGAAAAAGAAATCTTCCACCTACTAGCTCACTCCCCAAATGGCTGCAATGGCCAAGGATGAGCCAGGCCAAAGCCAGGAGCTGCATCCAGCTCTCCCATGTGGGTGGCAGGGTACCAAGTACTTGGATCATCTTCTGCTGCTTTCCCAGGTGCATTACCAGGGAGCTGAATTGGAAGTGGAGCTGCTGGGCCTTTGAACCAGTGCTCCAGTATGGGATGCCCGTGTTGCATGAAATGGTTTAACCCGCTGCACCACAATGCAGGTCCCAGGATGATACAGTATCATCTCTTCTCAGAATCTCAAATTTGATAAGGTTCACTCTCCAGATGACTGCAACAGCCAGAGCTGGGCCCATCTGGAGCCAGGAGCCAGGAGCTTCCTCACAGAGGATCTGGACAGGATCACTTATATGTTTCATTTAGTGCTTAAGAACTTGGATTCTGAAGTAAGATACCCAGACAGTCATGGGATTGTGAACAGGTGACTTGACATTCTTCAACCATAAAATGTAGATAACAAGAGTTGCTGTTTCATGGGTTTATTATAAGAATTAAATAAGATAATATCATGTAGAGCTGATAGCAGATGTCAAGAGTCTTAGTCTTAGAATTATATGGCCTTCCATGGGGAAAGTAATTTGTTCTGCTGGTATAAGAATCTGGGATTTTGGTTGAGGGGTTAAGCAATGCCAGCATCCCATATAAGTGCCAGTCTGAGTCCTGGCTGTTTCATTTCCAATCCAGCTCCCTGATAATGTCACTGGAAAGCAGTGGGAGACGGCCCAAGCCCTTGGGCCTCTGCCAAGTGGGAGACACAGATGAAGCTCTTGGCTTTGGCCTGGCTCAGCCCTGGCTATTGGGACCATTTGAGGAGTGAACCAGTGGATGGAAGATCGATTGATCAATCGATCTCTCTCTCTCTCTCTCGCTCCCCCTCCCCCTCCTCACCCCCCCCCTCTCTATAATTCTGCCTTTCAAATAACATAAATAAATCTTTAAAAAAAATCTGGGATCTACAAAGTTCTTAGAATTTTTCTTCCACTCATCATCTCCACTGCTTTTCTTTAATTTATTATCTTCATTAAATCAGTGCTTGAACTGTCTCTAGTAATATAATGAATTTTAATCAAGAATTTAATGTATAGTTAAATCCAATTATTAGAATTATTTAGAATTTGCAATATACATTTCTTACAAAGAGTAGATGGGATTAAAATAAAAGAGTAGATGGGATTTGTGACAGGAAGCCAGGTAAGTATCCTAGGGTTTGTTTAGAGATCTGGTTCTACCCAAGAAGCTGTTAAAGTGTCTTAGATCATTTAAATTGGACTTTGGCAAGGATATTCTTCATGTGATAGAGCATCTTGTACTTTTCCCAATATTTTTAAGAGGGTAAATGCTACAAACCCGTGTCTTTAAGGTATTTTACTTGAAAACTGGCCAAATTATCAAAGAGATGTTCCTATAAACTCAAAATTAAAGTGTTACTGGTGGGGTAGGCATTTGGCCTTGCAGTTAAAACACCATGTGGGATGCTTGCACCCTACATTCAAGTACCTGGGTTAGAGTCTCAACTCGACTTGTGATTCCAGTTAATTCACACCATGGCAGGCAGCTCAAGTAGTTGGATCCCTACCACCCACGTGGGAGGCCCACATTGAATTATGGGCTCCTGGCTCCAGCCTGACCCAGCCCTGGCTGTTTTGGGCATTTGAGAGAGTGAGTTAGAGAATGAACAATCTCTGTCTCATTTGTCTCTCTGCTTTTCAAAATAAAGGGGAAAAAAAGTTAATAAGCTCTGAAAACTCCTTCTCTTAAAACAGGAAGACATAATCACATTTTAAACCCCCATGTATCATTGGCAGCTAATTAAGTTAAATTAAGAGATGGTAAGAAACAGTCATATGATGAAATATATCAGCATGGTTATCAGAAAACAAATATTGGGAGCAGGGAGGGGGGAGGAATGCAATTTAGCTCTCAAACAAAGTAAAACAAGTAGAATGCTCCCAAATGGTAACCTCAACTGAATAAGCTGAAGTCTGGGTAGAGTAATAAACTGATCAACTCCATTTCTCAACTTGCTCCCAGATAAAGATCATTGCAAATTCTCAGAGCATCTGTAATTCAGTTACTCTTACACAGATGCAAAAACTTAAAAATATACACAATCAGCCCTGTAACCATAACTCCTTACCCCACCACCCTATTCCAAATCATTTGTAGGTAGGCCAGGATTTTCAGCTTTTAGTCAAAACCAATGATTTTTTTAAGCAAAGAGCAACAGTGAGTTTTCATATAGACCAATGTTTATAACTAAAAACTTTAAAAAAATTTTTTAGCCTTTTCTATGATTTTTCTCACATAAACGATGCCATCAAACTGCCTATGGCAATATCCATGAGATTTCATTAGACACATTGTATTTCATGTAAGGTTTAGCAAAGAGGTGACTTATGATGTTCCAGAAAAATAAGTAGATTCATCCTTCTGTTATTCAGCCTATACTCATTTTATTATTATGAAGGCAACAGGAATTTTCAAAACAAGCCTCTCTATTTTAAGGAAAGAGTATTGATTACCCTAAAGGTTTTTTAGTCTCCTTTTTCCATTATACTTAGTTGAAGTCAGACTATGAAATACAGAGTGCTTAAGGATAGAGATAAATGCAGACAATGCACTTTATACATTTTTATTTCAAAAATAAAAGTCATCACAGGAGAAATGGAAAACAGCATTAGTCCCATGATGATCTAGTACTTTCATACCATAATTTGTGTTTGTTTGAGTTAGCCACATATTAGAAGCCCAAGTTTCAAAAAGCAAGCAGATTGGGCCCTAGGTATACTTAGACAAGTTAATTTGCATTTGTCTTTTATAAACTTTATGAATTATTTATCTGAGAGAGAGAGAGAATCTTGTCCACTGATTCACTCCCCAAATGCTTGTTACAGCTGAGGCTAAGCCAGGCTGAAGCTAGCAGCCCAGAACTCCATCAGGCTCTTCCATGTGAGTTCCAATGACTGAATTATTCACACTATCCTCTGCTGCCTCCCAAGGTGTACAATAACAGGAAGCTGGGAACAAGAGTGGAAATGAAACTCAAACCCAGGCACTCCAATATGGGATGTGGACATCCTAAGTAGCATAACTGTCACATCAAAAGCCTACCTCACTGTCGCTCCCCCTCTTCGTGGAGGAACGACACAGGACCCTGCGCTGTTCTTTCGTCTGCTCGGCCCTCCCCGGGTTTGCTGCTGGTTCTTCCCGGGTTGGCTACTATCCCTTCCACCTCCGTGGAAGGGCAGTTCCCCCTGGCCACATTCCCCACTTCCGCAGGGGAGCGGCACACCGCCAGCCGGTTCTCTCGGGGGCTGCACGGGTTCCCTTAGATGTTCCCCATAGATGTTCCCGGTGCATGCCGTCTCTCTCCTCCTTTATAGTCCTCCTCCGCCAATCCCAACTCGGCTGCCCACACGCCGAGTACGCTGCTCTCCTCCAATCAGGAACAAGTCCTACAGTTAATTGGTTGAACTGGAGGCAGCTGTGCGGAAGCTGTTTACTTCTCTCCCAGCGCCATATTGTGGGAGAGCAGATGCATAGAATAAGTCCTAATTCCAGTAACAGTCTAGTCCGGTTTGCTCCCCACACCTCACTATTTTTCTAAAGGCAATTGGTTGAACATGGTGGTAAGATCATAAATGCTCTATTTATTCAGATGAACAGAATATAAAATATAGAGTTGGAACTCACTAAATACTAATGGAATTGAATTAACAATAATATTCAAAAGCTCAGTCTTAGCCAGGCAGAAACTCAATACAAATAAAACTGAAAATTGCCTGGTTATTAATGCTGAATAAATTTTTAAAAGATATAAAAATTAGGTTCTTCCTTATAAAGCTGCTATAACAGCTGAAAGAATGGCATCAAGATTCATATGAAGGGGCCAGTGCTGTGGCACAGCAGGTTAAGCAGGTGCCTGCAGCACTGGCATCTTGTATGGGTACTACTTCAAGTTTCAGCTGCTCCACTTCCAAACTAACTCCCTGCTAATGCACCTGGGAAAGCAGCAGAGGATGGTCCAAGTACTTGGGCCCCTGCACCCACATGGGAGACAGAGAAAGCTCCAGGCTTCTGCCTTCAGCCGGGTTCAGCCATGGACATCAAGGTCATCTGGGCAGTGAATCAGCAGATGGAAGCGATCTCTCTCTCTCCATACACACACACACACACACACACACACACATATATATATATATCCCTCTCTCAGTAATTCTTTCAAATAAAAAATAATTAAATCCTTTAAAAATATTCATATGAAGAATAAGGCTTAATCAGGCATCCACTGAGACAGAAGGCATAATAATTATGGCAATAAGAAGAGCATGAAGTCTTCATGGCATTACAGAACCATGTAAGAGATTTAAATTGGGCAGACGGCATGAGGAGACTGTAATGAAAATACAGATGTATTCACCATACAGAATAGCCTCAAATGAGGATGCATTCCGTTTTCAATCTGCTAATTTTCTATAATGTTCTGGGTCATCCAAAGACTGTAACTCGAGTCAGAGAAGAGCATATTTAATCTGTGGGGTCTTTACAGCAGATTCAAAGTGGTGGCAATTATCCACAACTGCTTTGGTTATATGACTGAATGATGGAGACTCCTCATTAGTATAATAAGCCATGTTTATTACAGTATCTGGTTAAGGCATGCGTTGCTTTGCCCGGGTCTTTCTTATTCTTTCAAAAAGTAAATGAGTTTACAAAATCCCAGATAATTTTACTTGGGTAGTACCATGTCTCATGTATGTACACTTTGGATGAAATAAGTGCGTCTAACAGCTGTCACATACTACTCACAGCTGGCTGGCAAAGTATGCATTAAAAGAGCATTAAGAGGCCAGTGTTATGGCACAGTGGGTTAAGCTGCTACCTACGATGCCGGCATCCCATATGAGTGCTGGTTCGAGTCCTGGCTGCTCCACTTCTGATTCAGCTCCCTGATAATCTGCCCCACTTCTGATTCAGCTCCCTGATAATCTGCCTGGAAAGTCACCAGAAGGTGGTCCAAGTCCTTGGGCCCCTGCCACTCATGAGGGAGACCTGGATGGAGTTCCAGATTCCTGGCTGAAGCCTGGCCCAGCCCCAGCCATTACGGCTATTTAGGGAATGAAGCAGTGGAAGATCTTCCTCTCTCTCCCTGACTCTCCCTCTTTGGCTGTAACTGATTTTCAAATAAATCTTTTTTTTTTTAAAGATTTATTTTATTTATTTGAAAGAGAGACAGAGAGCAGTAGAGACAGAGAGAGAGTTCTTCATTCCGATGATTCACTCCCCAGATGGCCGCAAGGGCCAGAACTGCACCAATCCAAAGGCAGGAACCAGGAGCTTCCTCTGGGTCTCCCACGAGGGTGCAGGGCCATAGCAAAGAGCTGGATCAGAAGAGGAGCAACCGGGACTAAGCCAGGCTGAAGCTAGCAGCCCAGAACTCCACCAGTTCCCATATGGGATGCCAGCTCTTCAGGCCAGGGCTTTAACCCACTGTGCCACAGCTCCGGCCCCTCAAATAAATCTTTAAAAGAACAAAGAGGATTGTCAGCTGAGCATTTGGCCTAGTGGTTAAGCTACTGGTTGGGATACCCACATCGTATATTAGAGTGCCTGGATTCAAGTTCTGGCCCCACTGCTGAATCCAGCTTCCTGCCAGTGCACACCCTACAAAGCAGCAGGTGATAGCTGAAGTAGTTAAGTCCCTCCCACCTAGGTGGGAGACTTAGATTGGGTTCCTGGCTTCTGGGTTCGGATGGCCAAGCCCTGGTGACTGTTGGTATTTGGAAAGTGAATCAGCAGATGGGCAAGTTCCCTCTCACTCCTTCCCTCCTTCACCCTCCCTCCATCCCTCTGAAATCCTCTGAAACTAAAAGGTTGTAAAAAGAACACTGAATCAATACCTGGAATGAAATCTCTGTACAAAGTTTGTTGATGTGTAGAACCCAGTCTGAAATGTAGATCGAGTTATTCTAGAGAAAAGGAGGAGGATCCTAACCTTAGGTCTTTCAATTTCTTCCTTGCTCTCCTTCAAATCTCAGAACTGGTTCCCTCTCATTCAAAAAGCAAACCCCTTCTACCAGTGTGGTCAAGGGCTCCTCACTGGTTCTCTAAAACACAGCCAGTCTCCCTCATAATAATGAAAGCTCTCATCACTGTGTCTCCTTCGGGACACAGAGAGTTCCATGGGGATATGGACTCTGACTTCTTAGAATCAAAATATTCATAAGACTCTATATAAAACCAGGCTCATACTAGGCACTTAGGAAATATTTACTGAACTGACACAGAGACTGAGCTAGGAAACTGTATTCTCCCTTCTTGCTTGATAAGCAGAGAAAGTACAGGACTTGCATGCATCCATGCATTCACTGTTTCAAAAATAAAGAAGACACTGCACAAGATGCTAGAGATACCACTGTACAGCAGCATCTTAAAAGTCACAGTGCAATTTGCTAAATGTTGCTAAAGGTAAAAATACCAAGGGGCAAGACAAGTGGAGAGAGAGTGTGTAATGTATCAGAGAAGGCTCTCAGGAGGTGACATCTGATTTTGGGTCGTGACGGCTGAATAAACAAATGAAGGGGGGAGGCAGATTTCTAGACAAAGTCACGAGAAATGTGGCATGCTCGAGAAATGGAAAGTAGGTTTCTAGGAAGCTGGACATACAGGAAAGGGACCGGGCTGTGCAGAAGCTGCAGCTGGCAAGATGGGCCAGAAGCAGTTCAAGCTGTGCTAAGGAAACTGGAACTTGGGCTTTATCTTCAGTGGGACGGGAACCAATGAATTCTCAGCAGAGGGGTAATGCGATCAGATCTAGTTGGACACAAGATTCTGCAACTGTCATCGAAGAAATGGACCATTCATGAAATCTGAGAAACTATGAACAAGGAGACAAAAGCCTCTAGTTGGAAACACTGACCTAAGTGACCATTTGCTATATAAAATGGGAGAAAAAAGTAAAATCAGCAATATAAACATTTTGTTTTCCTGGGATGCTTATCCCCTACTTCTCTGACAGGTTGTCAACACCCAGAGAAAAATGAACTGAATTTTTCTCTGAATTATAATCTTTTAGTAGCATCGTCTTACTGTCTTATAGTCATAACAATTTATCAATAATAATAATTTAGTAAGAGCAACAGTAATAGTTCAGTAAGAGTCAGGAAATAATGTTGGAAACTGAAGAACTTCCCATACCTGAGACACTTTGCCTGTTGGAATCTGAATCCCCATTACTGGAGTTAGAATTGTTGGAGGAGTTGTTGTCAACCCCTCCCAGAAGAGGGCGCAAGTGGCTTACTGAGACTTGTTCAATGAATGATGTTCCATACTTGCGAAAATACCACCATTCAAATATCTAGAACAGAAAAATAGTAAATGTATTAAGGGTCCTTGTTACTTTTTATTATTTCTGTAAAATTGCCCATGAAATATGTTACATTTACTAATTCTATTCCCATTAAATACTTAACTAAACAATTTTTATTCCAAAATGTGTATTCTAAAAAATTAATTTTAATAAACCGAAAATGTCATTAAGTTGTAAAATTTTCAATGTGCTTTTCTATGTGCAAGATTCATTTTTAAAAAAATCCGTAACTACAGTTATGGATAAAAGAACACCATTAAGATCTGTTCAGTGTTACTTTCTTCCAAGTTCGTATAACAATCAAACAAAATTGCCACAGCTGAATGACAATTCCAGAAACATTTGTGAGCCAGCTTTCAAAGTGCAGCTTATGAAACATTCCACTTTTGGCACTTTATATTTTGAATAAACCCTACCTGCCTAAATATTTTAAGAGCACACTCCTTATATTTTTTCTTTTTTAATAACAACTCCTTAGAAAACTGCTAGTTTTACAGAATGAAAGAAGGAGAGGCATCTCATTTCATGTATGGTTGGCACACAACTGCCGAGACGCAACAACATACTCCGTGCTAAGACATGCTTAATAAACACAAGCATCTGTTGTCCACCACCAGTGTTCCCGATACCAAGCTTACCAATTGTTACAGACTGTGGATTCCAAAAGAGAAAAGAAATAACATTCGTTAATAAAAGGAAAGAACAATGATGCTCATATGACAAGAATGAGGCCAAGACAGCCTATGCCCCCAAAAAGCAAACGACCTTCCCCAACCCGTCTTACTTGAACCCCTCTGCCACAGCGAGTGTTTCCCCATCACCACCGCTCCAATGTGTTCTCGCCCACATCCTTTCCTCCCTTCCTTGGGCATTTGTTCCTTCAGCATGCACAAATCATTTCACACGCAAAATTTAAGAATCAGTTATATCCCAGAGTGTTGAAGTATAGTTAAGTTCTATAATATATGAAGGGAGGAGAGAACCTCCACTTTGACTATGACCTTGTCTAAACAAGATAAGAGTCGGAGAACTCAAGGGGCTTCCATAGCCTTGGAAACTCATGACTGGAGCATAGGGAGATTACTGATGCCATAAACAGGAGTGTCAATTTGTAAAGTCAACAACAGGAGTCACTGTGCACTTACTCCTCATGTAGGATCTCTGTCCTTAATGTGCTGTACATTGAGACTTAATGCTATAACGAGTACTCAAACAGTATATTTCACTTTGTGTTTCTATGGGGGTGCAAACTGTTGAAATCTTTACTTAATGCATACTAAACTGATCTTCTATAAAAAAAAAAAAAAAAAGAAGAAGAAGAAATTATCAATTCCCAACTTGACTCTCACTGGGATTAAACATGACAATAGGTCTGATCTGATTTCATCATCATTTAAAAAATCATCTATTATTTTTCACTTTATTTTTCTGTGTGGGAGCAAACTGTTGAAATCTTTACTTAATGTATGCTAAACTGATCTTCTGTATATAAAGAGAATCGAAAATGAATCCTCATGTGAATGGAAGGGGAGAGGGAGTGGGAAAGGGGAGGGTTGCGGGTGGGAGGGACGTTATGGGGGAAAAGCCATTGTAATCCATAAGCCGTACTTTGGAAATTTATATTCATTAAATAAAAGTTAAAAAAAAAGTTTAAATAAAATCCTCCCCAAATCTCAAAATATATATATATATATATAATAGAATATGCAACTAACATTGAATTATCTTGATCCCTACATATTTCATGAAAACAAGATTTTATTATCTTTTATTTTATTATCTACTCTGAAATTAACTTTGGGGCATTATTTAAAAACTGCATTTTTTTTTTCTCTTGAAGACTTCTCAAAAGGCAGAAAGAACATTTGTATGACCAGAAGGAAGTAACAATCAAACTAAATGTTTCCAGTCCTCTAATAGGACACCTTGACTTAACTCCAGAGATTCACTCCTTCTGCCCACAGACATTATCACATGATAAAAAAAAAAAAAATTCAAGTGATTTCTCTTCACTGAGTAGGGACAGTATAGTATGAAAGTTAAGAAGGCACAACACGGGTTGGTGTCATGACACAGTGTGTTAAACCGCTGCCTGTGATGCCAGCATCCCATTTGAGCACCCAGCTTCTCCACTTCTGATCCAGCTCCCCGATAATGAACCTGGGAAGGCAGCAGCAGATGGCCCAAGTGCTTGGGGCCCTGCCACCCGCACATGAGACTTGGATGAAGTTCCAGGTTTCTGGCTTCAGCCTGGTTTAACTCTGGCCATTGTGACCATTTGGAGAGTGAACTAGCAGATGGAAAATATCTCTATCTCTCTGTAACTCTTCATTTCAAATAAATAAATCTTTTTTTAAAATGAGGGGAAAGGGAGACAGCACTAGTGTGTAACATTTTGAATCGCAGGAATAAGAGAGTGTCCTTGGAGAAGAAAGGAAGTTCAAGAATGGTAAATTTACAGACCATGGATCGAGTAGGGAGCCTATAACCCTAAGTGATTTAACTGATTGATTTGAACATCAGTTCCCTCAACTGTTAAGCAGAATATTATTTATCCTCAAGAGTCCTTAATTTTCATACCAATACCAATACCATGTAAACAGCTAGTTTAGCATATACTATATGGTTTTCAAATGAATAGCAAACCTTCCATTATTCTGTTAATGGTGCACAAGGCTCCCAAGAGCAATGCACCTCACACACTGCTATAAGGCATCTCTTTTCCCCAGTCTATAATCCAGGCTAGCACAGCATCTTGTCTGTGGCTAGACTGCTGGTGGAAAGCCCTGGAAATCATTGTGACAAAGGATGCTGCTCACTATACCATCCTGACCCCTCAGCAAAGCCTGGGAGCAGATTTACAGCTTTGCCTTTATTAGAAGTCTCCCAAGGGCCCAAAACATGAGCCACAGAACTGGCAGAGGCTGTCCATTACCAGTGGGTGAGGGATGCCTCCACTCCAAGTCTTTGCTTTCCATACTGTGCTGCTGCCAGGCCTTAGCTCATTCATTCCATCATACGGCCACACTGTTTTACACCAGTCATGAACTGTGTTGCAGGATTACAAAGATTTGGCCCCTGCTACCACAGGTTCGTGCCACAGATCCACCATGCTCCACACACAGATTGCTCCTAGCATACCTGTAGCCATCATACAAAATATCCTTAGAAGTCTTCAGATTCCTCAGCTCCTGTAGCACAATCATAGAGTACGAGCACTAAAAGGAACCTTACAGGAGTATGAACGGAGCTCATTTACAGACGAGGAATGAGAATTGTCCAACAAGGTACGGTGACCTGACCAAAGTCACACAGCTGATGAAATAATTGCTTAAACTGAAGCCCCAGCTCTCTGTCATTAATCTTATCAGCACTCTGTAATAAGACTGCTTTCTGTGGGGCCAGCATTATAGCATAGCAGGTTAAGCTGCTACCTGCAACGCTTGCATCCCATGTCTGTGCAAGGGTTTGAGTCTCTGTTGCTCTGCTTCCAATCCAGCTCCCTGCTAATCCACCTAGGAAAGCAGCTAAAAATGGCTCAAGTACTGGGCCCAGGCTATCCATGCCAGACCAGGATGGCATTCCAAGCTCCTGGCTTCAGCCTGGCCCCACTCCAGTTGTTGTGGCCAATTGCGAAGTGAACCAGCAGATGGAGTATCTCTCTCTCTCTCTCTTAAACAAATAAAATAAACCTCTGTTTTTTTTTTTTTTAAGAAGGCATCGGAATTTTTTTAGATTTATTTATTTATCTGAAAGGCAGAATTACAGAGAAGCAGAGGCAGAGAGAAAGAGAGAGGTCTTCCAATTGCTGGTTTATTCCCCAAATGGCTGCAATGGCCAGAGCTGAGCCAATGTGAAGCCAGGAACCCGGAGCTTCTTCCGGATCTCCCACGTAGGTGCAGGGGCCTAAGGACTTGGACCGTCTTCTGTTGCTTTCCCAGGCACATTAACAGGGAGCTGATCGGAAGTGGAGCAGCTGAAACTCAAATCAGCACCCACATGGGATGCTGGCACTACAGGAGGCAGCTTTACCTGCTATACCACAGCACCAGCCTCTAAAATAAATCTTTTTTAAAAAGACCCTTTTTGGTAATTTTCATTGCTTCCTGTAAACAAACAGACAGAAGCCTGTTATTTTGCTTTCCAAATCTTCCAAGTGCCCTCTGGCACTGTCCCTTTGTGTTTTCTTAATAAAAACTACTCCGGAAGTAGTTCATCAAACGGAACCAGATAGTTCTAATACGTGACTCACATTAACTAGATATTCTACTGGGTATTCCTGTTGTTTTTTTTTTAAGATTTTTTAAAATTTATTTATTTGAAAGACAGAATGAGAGGGAGGGAGGGAAGATATTCTCCAGGAGAATATCAATCTTCAGTGTGCTGGTTTACTCTCCCAAGTGCACACAACAGCCAGAGTTGGGCCAGCGTGAAGCCAGGAGCCACAAACTCCATTTGGATCTCCCACAAGTCGGAGGGACCCCATTACTTGGGTTTGCATCTACCTCCATCCAAGTGTATTAGTAGGAAGCTGGACTGGAGGCACAGGGCAGCTGAGACTCAAACCAGGCACTCCACTGTGGGATGTGGGTGTCCCAAGCACTGGCTTATCCACTCGTACTGAAGTGGTCGCCCTCCACCCAGTGTTTCTAATGCAAGAAAAACAGACCTCAATAAAGACCAGGGTATTTATACAGATGTATGGAGGGAAAAGGCAGGCCTTCTCAGGTCTGTGAATGAAGCAGTAGCTCAGCCCCTGCAATATACAGGGGACACTCATATAAAGAAAGGCCCAACTATTAGGGGAAAAAAGAACGTAGCAACAACAAAAAGAGGAAGGGAAGAGCTTGAAGTCTTCTGAAACTTCAAACAAGTCTTCTAATTTCAGGTCTCAGCAAACAATCTTTCTCTTATTCTGAAATATGTCAGGCTTTGGGCAAGTACTACACAGTATTTTCAAAAAGCTATGCAGATCCAAATGGGCAGATGGTGTTACTTAATGCGCACATATTTGGTGTCACTTTGAATTCTTTTCCCTGGTGCACACCTATAATGTAAACAGCAAAGCTCTCATAAACAAATTTAGATTTTAGAAGTAGTTCTCAGACATGCCCATAGCATAGGGGGCCTGCCACAGTGGAACAAAACAGGTTTTGATCTGAGAGGTAACCAAAAAATTAAGACAAAAAACCGTAAAATTTATAGTTTTAAAAACTAAATCTCTCTAGTGCTTTTTCCTCACACTCCAAACCAAGAATTATACAATCAAGTAAGAAAATACTCAATTGGGTTTGGCATTTAGGAAATCATCAGAGACCCTACCATCTAGTTAAAAGGCAAAATCCTTTAAACTACATAGCTAGATTGTGTGAACTTGGTTAGTTCTCTTTGTTCTCTTGGGTTCAGTTTTCTAATGAGTAAAATAAATTCTAGGGGTCAGCATTGTGGCGTAGTGGGTGAAGCCATTGCCCACAGTGTCAGTTTCCCATGTGGGCGCTAGTTCAAGTCCCGGCTGCTCCTCTTCCAGTCCAGCTCCCTGCTAATGCACCTGGGAAAGCAGTAGAAGACGGCCCCTGCATCCATGTGGGAGACCCAGAGGAATCTCTGGGCTCCTGGCTTTGGATTGGCCCAGCTCTGGCTGTTGTGACCATTTGGGGAGTGAGCCAGTGGATCAAAGACCTCTCTCTCTGCCTCTGCCTCTGCCTCTGCTTGTCTGTAATTCTTTCAAATAAATAAGTAAATCTTTTTTTAAAAAAATAAAGTTATAGTAAACACTCAGTTAATGTTGGATGGATGGATGGATGGATGGGAACTGACCAACAACTACAAGATTAGCTAGATGGATGGTTGGAAGACTGAATGGATGGATAAGGGCTGGCATAGTTGATGTAATAGAATATAATCTTTTTTTTTTTTTTTTTTGACAGGCAGAATTAGACAGTGAGAGAGAGAGAGAGACAGAGAGAAAGGTCTTCATTTTTCCATTGGTTCATCCCCCAAATGGCTGCCACGGCTGGCGTGCTGCGCCGATCCGAAGCCAGGAGCCAGGTGCTTCCTCCTGGTCTCCCATGCGAGTGCAGGGCCTAAGGACTTGGGCCATCCTCCACTGCCTTCCTGGGCCACAGCAGAGAGCTGGACTGGAAGAGGAGCAACCGGGACAGAACCAGCGCCCCAACAGGGACTAGAACCCGGAGTGCCGGCGCCGCAGGCAGAGGATTAGCCAAGTGAGCCATGGCGCTGGCTGGAATATAATTTTAATAAATAGCAGCTCAATGAAAGGTTTTGTGTTAGTTTTGTTACACAAAACAAAAGCTCACATATTTTTATGGAAATGGAAAGAGAGAAACTGAAGATGAGAAAGAACAGAAATAACCAAGAGTCACAATACCAAAAGCCAAGGAAGCACATTCATCTACCTTGAAAAAGTAACCTACCACTTCTTGCTCTAAGACAAGAAGAGGAGAGGCACTACTTTGGAAGGTAAAGTGTTTCTAAGTAAAAAGGCAACAAAGGGATAAAAATCAGCGACACTAGCAACAGCGGAGGTACGTATAAGGCTGATCTTCTGGAAATAAGGGAAGTATGGATGGGTTTGGATCTATCCTTGCAGGGCTATCCTCCAGGCCAAGACCATATTTAAAATAAAGATTCAACTGACCAGAACCCAGTTACCAATGCCCAGCAATCACCCCATCACTCTTCATAGAAGCAGAGAGGATGACCAAGGAGTACGGAGGCTGGGGGCTGGTCTAATGTGCAAACTTGTCTCGTCTTCATATGCAGGAAGAGAATGAAACTCTGACAAAGGGATCATAAACAAAACATTTCAAACAATCTTGTAGACCCAATTCTTTCCTAAAGATTCTTGTCTTCCCAACAAAAACTCTTCTTCTTTCAAATAGCACGTTCTATATAAAAAATACTTCTCTTCAAGAAGGAACTACTCTATATCCTGTTTCACAGACACAAAAATGCTTTAAGACATTCATTTGGCAAAATCCTAGCCATTTTACAACCAATTACATCAAACCCAGGGGAAATACAAAGATGGATAAGCTCAAAATTTATCAAGTGCTTCCTAAGGACACAGAAGATGACATCACAGAAGAAAACATACACGGCCGGCGCCGTGGCTCAATAGGCTAATCCTCCACCTTGCGGCGCCGGCACACCGGGTTCTAGTCCCGGTTGGGGCGCCGGATTTTGTCCCGGTTGCCCCTCTTCCAGGCCAGCTCTCTGCTGTGGCCAGGGAGTGCAGTGGAGGATGGCCCAGGTGCTTGGGCCCTGCACCCCATGGGAGACCAGGAAAAGCACCTGGATCCTGGCTCCTGCCATCGGATCAGTGCGGTGCGCCGGCTGCAGCGGCGGCCATTGGAGGGTGAACCAACGGCAAAGGAAGACCTTTCTCTCTCTGTCTCTCTCTCTCACTGTCCACTCTGCCTGTCAAAAATAAAAAAAAAAAATAAAAAAAAAAGAAAACATACAAAACATACACCTGCTGGTAGAGTTTGAGGGAATACAAAACTCTCTGGCAGTCTATTCCCAAATGGAAGGACTGCCAAATTGACACCTGTCGTAAGTTTTCAGATATAGCTGATGGTAAACAGGTTGTTGCCTGAGTTTTTTTATTTGTTTGTTTTGCCAAAGGGGATCAGCTGAGCATAAATAAGATAAACCAAGGCAGTTGGCATGTGTTATAGTCACATCTGTAGCTTCTTAAATTTCTGTGTGGATTCTCAGATATATCCTTTTCTCTGTATCTACTCACAATTCCTTATGACAGACACAACATTTTTGTGAAGTTTCAGCTTTTGTGTACTTTGCTTAGGAATACTGATTAGCTACCACATGGGTCTTGACCTCCTGCTCGCCTGCCAGATCTCAGCCAATCTCTCCTTAGCCAACTGTAAGCCCACAGTTGCAGGGGCTCTATGAAGGCTGCATTCACGCCCTTTCATTCCCTTTCTGGGCCACCTGATAGAAAGTGGAGGGGTGAGGTTCTCTTCAGGGTTAACAGCCATCCCACCTTCATGTTTGTGTGTTCACAGGATGAGACTTTGCACTGTCGCATTAATTACTATGGCCAGAAGGGGAGGGTCACTCTCCTGGAGTGAAGCCATGGAGACCACTGGGATTTGGGCAAAGCCAGTCTGTGCCATTTGTTGGATATCCTGCCAGCTCATACAGTGATGGCAGCTGTCCCCTAGGTTCCTCCTCAAGAGATTCTAATTCAGTTGTTCTGGAGTGATGCTTGGAACCCATCATTTTAAACAAAAAGCTCCCTGTAGAAATCTGATGCATTGTGTTAATTCATTCATTCACTGGAACTTCTGTGCATTCACTTAATACGTACCCTGACCTTATAAGCACAGGGTACTCAGTAGTGCACAGGAACACAGAAGTGGTCCCTGTCTATAATGATACATCTATCCAGGGATGAAGAAGATGATGCGTAATCACATAGAGAATATGTAATTATAAATTGTAGTCATTGTTGGTCCCTGATCTAGATTGGCCAGATCTAACCTAATCCATGGCCAACTGGCAAAAGAAAGTTTGTCTGTTTCAGAGAAGGTTGCAGCCTCCTTCTCTACTTCTGTTTTGTCATCATCCTTCTTCCCCTCTCCCTGCTTTCTCTTTCTTATCTACCTAGTCCATTTCTGTGGGTCTGTTGAAATAAAAATACTATCAACTGCTTCACTTGCTGCTATCCACCTTTCTAGATGCAGCAGGATGTGTGGGAAAGCAGTGGAAGTTTATTTTAGTCTTCACTCCATCCTTATCAAGACAAGTGACCTGGGTAAACTCCCTAGATCTTTATTGGTTAAAGTCTAGTGGTTCCAGCCAACCCCAGCAATTGCATCATTTTCAAGCCTCTCAATTCATGCTCAAATGTAAACTGAAAAAGACAAAGAGGCAGTCTGGTGCCTTGCTCTGCCACTAGCTCATGCATCCTCTTCATTTTTGCCCTATCTAAGCATCAATCTGATCCCCCTAAATGCCAGTGTTCACAATCAGTCCCTGACAGGCATTGATCCACCCTCTGTCTCCTGCAGAAGATCATTACCTTTTTTTCTTGGTGAAAGCAATAAGCTTTTCCTGATAAGGCCAAAAGAGCCTCAGTTTCTCCCCAGGTCTGCAGGGTCCCCTGCTATCTGGCCCCTACAGCCTCTCTTTCACTCTGTATTCAAGAATGAAGAGATAACTGCTTCATAACCGACACAGCCTGAAATCTATGTGCTGCTTCCCACATGCCAAGAACCCTTCTAATCAAGTTTCCCTTGTGTCTTTGCTTTATTCTTAGGTCCAGAATCACCATCATTTGGATGACCTTTATGCCTATCATTCAAAGTGCTACCTGAAGTTCAGGTCAGGTTTTTTAGATGAATGGAAAAGATCTGAGGGGCAGGCCTTGTAGCAGAGTAGGCTGAGCTGCTGCTTAGGACACCCACTTCTCATATGACAGTGTAAGTTTAAGTCCTGGCTATTGCACCTAAAATCCATCCCCCTACTAATGCACTTAGGAAGGCAGCAGATGATGGCCCAAGTACTTAGACACCTGCTACCCACATGGGAGACCCAGATGGAGTTCCTGGCTTCTGGCTTTGGCCTGGCCCAGGCCCAGCTGTTGTAGGCGTTTGGGGAGTGAACTAGAGGATAGAAGATTTCCCTGTGTCTCTCCCTGTTTCTCTGTCACTCTCCCTTTCAAATAAATTAACAATAAAACTTCAAAAACTGAACGGATATTCTAACCACACTCCTTTACTTTGGAACAGAAGAGAATAGAGGGCATGGTCACAAAGATCCAGTTTGAATCTCACCATTTATTTGCTCTATAACCCTGGTCAGATTATTTAGCCTTTATGTGTATTTTTACCTAGTGGCATTAAGGCACTGAATACATCTATCACTTAATATTTCAATGAGAACTCAATAAAATAATATATGCAAAGAACACAATAGAGTAATTGGCATTAAGATGGAACTCAATAAAGGGGTCTCTTGTTACTATGGATTGTGATCCAATCATCACCTCTTCTACCAATTTCCCCAGAACATAATTTTTAAAATGTACAGTCCATGAACTGATTATTTTACTTATGATTCTAATTTTCTCTTTTGTTCTTTATGCCCAGCATGCCATTTATAGATGCATGTCTGGTTAACATGTATAGGCACAGAACATGTCCATATATGAGTACATATTCATAGGGGTATGGGGATCTATGTGTAGATGTCCAAACAACACACAGCACTTTCTCCATTTACTAACATTTTGAGAAAATTAAAAGGAGTGTTTTCTGCATATCTTTACCTTACCATTCTCAAAAGCAAGAACAAAACCCAGAAATTTTCTCCACTGAAATAAACACTGCCGGCAGAGGCTACTTGAAGCAGATTGGGCGAAGCCTTCCTGGTAAATTAAAGACTAACTTGGCTGGTGGACTGTGATGACAGGTGTAGCTCCTGGGGCTGGAGCTGGACTGATACGAGAAGGCTTGTGCTTAGCAGACTGAGGGGCAGCTTGAAGGTAGGCAAAGGAAACAGTTGTCTACACAGGTACAGGCATGGAACCCAAAGAGAAGAGAGATGGTACAGCAAACTCACTAGTTTTCAATTGTAAGATTACCAACCACCAATGATATACAATACATGACTATTTGCATTTAAACAAATTAGTGTGAAAGACAGCAACACTTGCCAAATGAATTCTATTTTTAAGTGGGGGGGGGGGGGTTCAGTGAACTGACTCTCTTCACAGAGGAAATACTGGGTCTGTCGTTTTGACCCCTCTTCTCCTAAGAGATAATTTCAGTGTCTAGTATAGGAATCTTGAGGTCCCAAAACAACCAGTTTCCCTAGAGGCAGCCCTGTACTTTGAATGTTCAAAGCAGGCTCTCTGACTATTGCTCTGGGGAGGGCAGTTAGGTAATTGTCTCCCACGTGCCAGGAAACAAACCACTAAGCACACAGCTATTTGACAAAACACCTGATCCTCTGCCTGACTGCTGCCTCTCCCTGAAAGGCACACAGCAGAACAGTGGCTGACAGAATCCTCACTCGGAGTTCGTTGCAACACCCAGCCAAGTTTGTTTCCTAAAAGCCAGACAACTCCAACATCAACAGACTCCATAGGAGCCTAAAAGCTACCAAGAGCTATTCCTGCATTGTAGTTACTTTACCCTCAGCACACACCAGCATTCTGGAGAAAATCCTTTCAAAATCTTCCTATACAAGAGGTTTTCCTTTGTTTAAAGCTTCCTGTCAGTCAGGAGTATGCAGCCAATGCACAA
Source organism: Oryctolagus cuniculus (assembly GCF_051225735.1). Taxonomy (NCBI): domain Eukaryota; kingdom Metazoa; phylum Chordata; class Mammalia; order Lagomorpha; family Leporidae; genus Oryctolagus; species Oryctolagus cuniculus. The sequence continues at coordinate 152,395,841 of NC_142869.1, read as the reverse complement.
GACAGTCCAGCCGAGATCAGCAGCTGCGCTCTACAAATACGAGAGCGTTTCCCCACCTCAGCAGTGGTCATGCTCTGGGGAAACCCCTTTACTGCTGATGGGACTTCGCCATTGCTGAGTTAGAAAGGAAAATGACCACTGGGCACAGCTCACCAGAGCGAAAAGGAAAAAACCCACACTCCAGTAATGAATCTACAGGCTACGAACCCACACCAAGACACTGCTAGAATAAAATTCAGACTTGCCGATTGTTCAGCAGGCTAGAAAACAGCTGAGAACTTACCCAGCGAGGCAATGCAATGAGTGAACACGGGCTGCTGGCTGAGGTGGCCTGTGTTCCAGCGGTACTGTGCCATTTCTAGCTATGTGACCTAAGGCAGGTTACTAACTTGCCTAGTCTGTCTATTCAGCTAATGTGTAAGTAAAATGCAAACAACACTAGCAATTACTAGCACAGTCAGTGCTTCAGGTCAGCACCCGGCACATAAATGGGCGAGGGCCTTACGTGGAATGCACAAACAAAAACCTGCCTTGAGGTATCAGAGGGGATCGCTGGCTTCAGCATAAAGTTGTCTCCAGAGAGTTCACATTTTGTTGTTGTCGTTAATAAAAAAAATAAAATCAAAGATATATTGGGACAAAAATGTTAATATGTTACTTTAAATGTTGATGATAACTACACATGGAGGCCTATAATACCTCTCCCTTCCTTCCAAAAACTGTATGTGCTAAGAGATTGCTGTGATTCCATCACACACTTACTAAGAATTCAAGAAGCTCGTGAAAGCATTTTCCAAGTCTGGGATTTCTTCAGTTCACTTGAGAATACTAAAGTAGGAACCTGAAGCCAGTAGGTTCTAGGCACAGCTTTGCTACAAACTGCTACGTGCTTAGACAAAACACTTCCTTTTCTTTTCCTTGGAAGGCTCACTTCTCTCTTCTGAAAAAATGAAGCACTGAGGCTGAATGACCATAAAGTCCTAGGAGATCAAAAACCCCTGTTCCCCACAGCGTTCACTTCGATCACCTGTGTTGCTGAAACTGACTTCCCTCTTTCATCATTTTCTCTTTTCATTTTCACCTGTCCTCAGTCCTTTTCTGGATAGTGCACAATTCCTGATATAGTAACAGAGCTTCTTACCTAACTCTAAATAGTAAGTATGTTGCCTCGAATGAAAATCTTCTATTTAACCACGCAAGTCAGAAACCTTCAGAGTGAGAGATTCACTCCTAAACCTTCAACATTCATCCCGATTTTTCTGTGGCGCTCTAGAAAGGCAGCTTCTGCACCAGTTTTGCTCCAGCAAATTCCTCCTCAACTTGTTTCCCTCTTTCCTGGATCCCTAGATTAAAGAGCTTTCCAGAGACAATCCAAAGCCTCTCTCTTCTCCCATCATTGCTCTAGGTCAGATTCAAATCTCTGTTTGCTTACTTTTCATCCTAAGAGAAGAAAATTCTTGAAGTCCTTGGCCTCAAAGGCCAGTGGTTTCCAGACTTTGGGTTTTCCCGCTGTGTTAAAATTTCTCCTGTCTCCCATCACATTTGACGATCCCCTCTGGGGTTGCTAAAGTTTTCTTGCCAATTCACAATAGTAAAATGATACCACCATACACTATCACCATAATTTCAGAAGGAAATTTTAGCATTAGAAACTAGGAGGGGCAGAATTTCAGAATAAAATATAATCCTTACACGGAATAAAGAAGTGATCAACTTCATGGCTTTATGAACAAATCTCGACAGTGTCTTTTGTTGCTCATGTCTTTACAGTACAGGAACGACTTCAGAGACATGCACAGGTGATTAGATCAGGACATAAAATGCAATATGGTACACGTTACCGCATATACCTTATTTCAATCCATTTTAAGGAGGAGCTTTCAAATGCTTCTCCTTACATTGGGTTGGACTTTACAGCCAGCACTGGGCTTTCTATATGGATCTCCACCAATGCAATTCTCTTGCAGGGACTCCTGCTGATATTCTTCACATTTCTGGATCAATAATACCAACCTGAAACAACCCATGTCTTGAATCCAGTAGCCCGTGTGATACAGTTCTGATATGGTCTCATCACAAAAACATGCACCCATACTGCCTCCATCCCTTTCATCTGTCTGCAGGCTGATGCGCTGCAGATATTTCTCTACCTTTTTATTCTGGCTCCTTACAAGCCTGCACTTCTGAATTCCTCCATTATTACAGGCCCACTTACACTGTTTGCTCCCCATGCCTGTGCCCTTCTCCTCTAAAACTCTTCTGTTTTCCTACGGATCTTCTGTTTTTTTCTTTTCTTTTGACAATCAGAGTTAGACAGGGAGAGAGGGAGAGAGGGAGAGAGGGAGAGAGGGAGAGAGAGAGAGAAAGGTCTTCCTTTTTTTTCCCGTTGGTTCACCCCCCAAATGGTCACTATGGCAGGCGCACTGCACTGATCTGAAGCCAGGAGCCAGGTGATTCCTCTTGGTCTCCCATGTGGGTGCAGGGCCCAAGCACTTGGGGCATCCTCCACCACCCTCCTGGGCCACAGTAGAGAGCTGGCCTGGAAGAAGGGCAACCGGGACAGAATCCGGCGCCCCAACTGGGACTAGAACCTGGGGTGCCGGCGCCACAGGCAGAGGATTAGCCTAGTGAGCTGCAGCACCGGCCCAATCTTCTGTTTTTCTTAACATCAACTCTATAAAATTTTTTCTTGTGCCTGTTCCTATAATAATTAATAATCACAGGATATTTACAGAGGAAAAAAGATTTCTAAAACTTCTTTCTCTTAAAGTTCACTTAATTATATTAACCTAGCCCCACCATGGTATATGGTCTTCAATTTAGGTCATTAAAATGGACCACTTCAAAACTCCTGGCTCCTGGCTTCCGTCTAGCCAGCCCTGGCCATTGAGGCCATTTGGGGAGTGAACCAGCAGATGGCTCTCTCTGTAACTGGGCCACTCAAATAATAAATAAAATCTTTTAAAAAAATAAAATGGAGGGGCTGGTGCTGTGGCACAGTGGGTTAACACCCCGGCCTGAAGCACTGGCATCCCATATGGGCACCAGTTCGAGACCTGGCTGTTCCACTTCCGATCCAGCTCTCTGCTGTGGCCTGGGAAAGCAGTAGAAGATGGCCCAAGTCCTTGGGCCCCTGCACCCACATGGGAGACCCAGAAGAAGCTCCTGGTTCCTGGCTTCAGATCAGCACAACTCTGGCTGTTGTGGCCAACTGGGGAGTGAACCAGCAGATGGAAGACCTCCCTCACTCTCACTCTCACTCTCTCTCTCTCTCTCTTTCTCTCTGCATCTCCTCTGTGTAACTCTGACTTTAAAATAAATAAATAAATCTTTAAATAAAATAAAATGGACTACTTGGGTGTTATAATTGAGTTCACATGTGATTATTATAGAGCAAAAGGTAATGGATATAAGTGGATGATAATACTGCTTTTCACCTATTTGTGATATTTTTAGGAAGTAGTAAAGAAATAAAAGTAAATTTTGACAGAAGAGAAGATGAAGGGACAAAAGCTTAAAATTGTCACAATTCATGTCAATACAGTCAAAGAAACAGAGCTTTATTTCTACTGATCTTGTTTATGTCAAATAATCCCTTTTGATGAGGAAAAACATTTTTTAGTTGATGTAAATTTTATATTAGTTTTTTAGACATTAGAATTTGACAGAGAATTGTGCCTTCTCTTACTTTCCATATTATATACATTCGTTTTTCCTTTTCAACAAAAGTTATATATGAATGTTCACTATGTTTTTCAATATTTTTTAGACATATATAACCTGGGTAGTGAAAGGCCTCTTAAGTGTGCAAGATAATCACTGTAAACTGCTACTGTTGATTCTTCCACACTTGTTTCTCATACATATACTATCATATGCATTAGTAAACAATAGGTTTACAAGTAAGAAAGATTCTACCACTTACCAAAATAAGCCCTGATATTAGTGAAGACGTGCCTGTCAGGGCCACATAGAACTTCGGTGTTAATGTGTTCAAAAACATGCTCACTGGAAAACAGAAAAGGGAAGAACAAAGAAAGCATTAGCATGTCAGTAAAACCAAGGGTTTTTTTTTCATGTTTTCTTTCTGAGGAAATCATTTGTCCCTGATGATAAGAATTCTTAGGGGCTGGTGCTTTGGCGCAATGGGTTAAAGCCCTGGCCTGAGGCCCTGGCATCCCATATGGGCGTTGGTTTGTGTCCCAGCTGCTCCTCTTCGGATCCAGCTCTCTGCTATGGCCTGGGATAGCAGTGGAAGATGGCCCAAGTCCTTGGGCCCCTGCACCTACGTGGGAGACCTGGAAGAAGCTCCTGGCTTCTGATTTCGGATGGGCGCAGCTCCGGCCATTGCAGCCATCTGGGGAGTGAACCAGCGGATGGAAGACCTCTCTCTCTGTCTCTACCTCTCTCTGTAACTCTCTTTCAAATAAATAAAATCTATAAAAAAAGAAGAATTCTTAGATTCACAGCAAAGTCACATTAAAATAGTTCACATCATGTAGGGTCTGATTACTAGGTGTCAAGTTACATATCCTGAAAGAAAAAAGTTATGTATAAGAACAAAGGGCAACTTTGTCATTTCTACCTCCCAAAATGATTGCTGAGAATACTTCTTATGGACTAATAACCACTGAAGAGTTTAATAAGACTGGTTTGTAACTGCTAGTCAAAAGGAAAAGGTGCTCTTATATTTTCTGTGGGACCTGCACATCAGAGCCCTTGAGGAGTCAACAGTAGTATTTCAGCCTTAGAGCAATTGGAAAAAAAACTATAGTGAATATACTAAATAGTCATTTAAATAACTGTATAGTTGGGGCCGGCACCATGGCTCACTAGGCTAATCCTCCACCTGCGGCGCCGGCACCCCGGGTTCTAGTCCCAGTTGCCCCTCTTCTAGTCCAGCTCTCTGCTGTGGACCAGGAAGGCAGTGGAGGATGAAGCAAGTGCTTGGGCCCTGAACCCACATGGGAGACCAGGAGGAAGCACCTGGCTCCTGGCTTCGGATCGGCCGCAGCGCGCCCGCCATAGCGGCCATTTGAGGGGTGAACCAGTGGAAGGAAGACCTTTCTCTCTGTCTCTCTCTCACTGTCTAACTTTGCCTGTCAAAAAAAAAAAAAAAAACTGTATAATTGAATAGTTACTTAAATAACTGTTTAACTAAATCATTATTTAACACTATGGTTACCCCTAAGGACAAAGCACAAACTAGCAAAAGGTAGCACATATCAGTAAGTTTTTTTCAACTCCTTCAAAATGTTGCTAGATGACTAAAAATGAATGTTCATTGCCAGGCACCCTCTTTACCAATCCTCATCACTCTTCACATCCACATCTAGTTCATCTGGCTGCTCATTAATTAAGCCGCTGATTTTTTATATATTGTACAAAATTTTGATTATTACCAGAACTAAAACAGATATAATGAGTTTTTTGCAAAGATATTCACATTTCTTGACTAAATCTGTTAGTGGAAGGAAACCACATCCAGTCTGGTTTCAGAATAAGGCTTTAGAGGAGGGCTGCCCTGAGCTGGGCCCAGACAGTGAAGTAAGATCACTGAAATGAACAGCTTCCATGTTCATTCATTCAACAAATATTTCATTCTGTTTATCAATGAGACCATGGATAAAGAATGAAAGAATGACTCACACACAGTTCCCGCCCTTCAGAAGCCCACAGTGCATCTGGGGAACACAGTACACAAACAACCACTACAAAGCTTGATATGTGCATAGATAGGCCCTATACACAGGACGTTATGAAAACACACAAAAGGGATGAACCCAATGTTGGGGGGGGGGGGGAGCAGGTGCAGGAGGATACTAGGGAAGGTGTCCAAGAGAAGAGGCCAACTCCTCTGAGTCCTGAGGAACAAGCAAGAGTTAACCAGACCAAAGAAGGGAGGAGGAAGAACAGGATGGCAGTTTGAGCAAAGGAAGGCACCTGCTTTAAGGTGCTCAAGAGAGAGACAGACACTTTTAAACAGATAGAAGGGATGAAGAGAGGAGTTAGGGCAGTAGCCCCATTGTAAAGACGCAGAAGCAGAAGGTTTCAATGATTCCACTTTTCCTTGCTACCTGGGCTTCCTGTTAATAAGCCCCACTCTGGGGGCTGGTGCGGTGGCACAGTGGGTTAACACCCTGGCCTGAAGCACCGGCATCCCATATGGGCACCGGTTCGAGTCCCGGCTGTTCCACTTCCAATCCAGCTCTCTGCTGTGGCCTGGGAAAGCAGTAGAAGATGGCCCAAGTCCTTGGGCCCTGCACCCACATGGGAGACCCGGAAGAAGCTCCTGGCTCCTGGCTTCAGATCGGCGCAGTTCCAGCTGTTGCAGCCAATTGGGGAGTGAACCATCGGATGGAAGACCTCTATCTCTTTCTGCCTCTCCTCCCTCTGTGTAACTCTGACTTTCAAATAAATAATAAATAAATCTTAAAAAGAAAAAAAGAAAAAAAGAAGCCCTCCTCTGTTAAATGAGTGAGTTTAACTTCTGGTCTGCCATTGGCAATCACGAGAGACTGGACTAAGGCAGTGTGCTGAATGAAGTCCACATTCACAACTTGGAATAAGTGGACTGTTCCAGAGAACTAGAAGATGGAAAAGAAGGAGAGATCAACCTCAAGCTGGAACAGAAGAGGGAGAAGATACAGTATAGTTGAGGAAGGTTTGCTCGATCATTTAAAATTGACAGTGATGTCATCTCTTGTGCAAGAGTTAGTAGAAGGAGGCAGATCTTTTTAAAAGGAAACAATTACACTATAAGAAATCCTCCGGGCTGGCATTGTGGTGTAGTGGTAAAGCCACAGCCTGCAATGCCATCATCTCAATATGGGTGCCAGTTCATGTCCCAGCTGCTCCATTTCCAATCCAATTTCCTACTAACAGCCTGTGAAAAGCAGCCGAAGATGGCTCAAGTGTTTGGGCCCCTGCTACCCACAGGGGAGACCCAGATGAAGTTCCTGGCCCAGCGCTGGCTGCTGCAGCCATTTGGGGAATGAACCAGCAGGAAGAAGATTCTGTGTGTGTGTGTGTGTGTGTGTTTGTGTCTCTTTCTCTGTAAGTTTGATTTTCAAAACTAAATAAATCTAAAAAAAATCCTCTAAATTTCTCAAAATCCCCCTCTTCACACCATGAATGGTTTTACATTTCCCATTATTGAAAAAAATCACCGTAAGACTATTTTCTTTGTTATTCTGTATTTATGAACATTCATATCTGTACCATATACTTTTCTAGGTTTTGGGGGAACAAATTGATCACAGAATTTAATGAAAATTTCTAAAAGAAAAGAAAAAAATTACCTGGATTAGAAATATTTCACTAGCTGCTGTTAAGTTACCAGCAACAAAAGCATAAAGCAATGGAAAGGAAAGGTTTTCTACTGAAATTTGCTGACTTTTAAAAAAGATCTATTTTATTTATTTTAAAGACAGAGTTACAGAGAGAGAGGTAGAGACAGAGACAGGGACACACACACAGAGAGAGAGAGAGAGAGAGAGAGAGATATCTTCCATCCGCTAGTTCACTCCCCTAATGGCCGCAACAGCTGGAGCTGAGCTTATCTGCAGCCAGGAGCTTCTTTCAGGTCTCTCACATGGATTCAGGGGCCCAAGGACCATCCTCCACCGCTTTCCCAGACACATTAGCAAAGAGCTGGATGGGAAGTGGAGTAGCCAGCAGTAGAACCAGTGCCTTTATGGGATGCCAGCACTGCTCCACAGTATCAGACTCAAAACCCACTGATTTGAAAGAGGAAAATGAATCAGAATTAACTGATAAGTGAAAAGAAACAATAACATTATTTGAGTTTTTAAAACAGATGAAAGATTCTACTAATTTGCTTTTAAAGTTTTACTGTCCTTTGGAAAATTAAAAAAATAGACATAAAAATTGAAAATATTTTTGAGGTACCCTGAGAGGTGTCAACACATATATATATTGTATAATGTCCAACCAGGGTAAACATATCTATATCCTCAAACATCTATTTTTATGGTGAAAACATTCAATTCTATCTTTCAGGGTTTATTTATCATTTTTTTTTTATTCTTGAAAGAAAGACAGAGATGTACAGAAATTGTCTATCCACTGGTCCACGCCCTAAATACCCACAAAGGCCAAGCAAGCCTGGGCCAGGCTGAAGCCTGGTGCTAGGAACTCAATCTGGGTCTCCCAAATGGGTGGCCGGGTCTTGACTCCATGAGCCATTACTGCAGCCTCCCACAATGCACATTAGCAAAAAGCCAGAATTGGAAGCAGAGCCAGGAGTCAAATCCCAGCACTCTGATACAGGATATGGGTGTCCGAAGCAATGTTTTAAACTGTTGAACCAAATACCAACCCCTGCCCAGGTGGTTTTTTTTTTTCACTAGAGAAATATAAAATATACTATCTGCTGTCACCCTAGTATGCAGCAGAAACCCAGAGCTTCTTTTTATATCTAACTATTGAAGAACCTTAAAAATCAAACCAAGATGGGGTGACCTAAGCCAATACCACTAAAAACAAGAAGTCACCTTTGCCCCAAATAAAAATTAAAGTTTAAAATTACAGCCCTAAACTTTTTCCCCAAAGCTAAAAATTAGGTGCAGCTATAAAACAAGGGACCCTATGCTTAGCTAGCTGAGACACTTGTGCCTGGCTGTGCTAAGACCTAACCCAGTTTGTATACCTCCTAATACTCAAATAACAGTGTGGGAAGCGGGACGCCGCTCTCCCACAAGGGGAACAAAGGGAGCGAGACGTCGTCCCCCCTCAGGGTGAACAAGATGGCGCTGGCAGGGAAAGGAACTACTAAAGAAGTAAACAACAAAATGGCGACAAGGTGCATGCCTCCCATGTGATCCTGTAGCTGATTGGATAGAAGATGCATGCCCTTCACAGGAACAACTGGCGGATTGGACTGCTGTGTGCATGGACTCTATAGTGCTTTTGATTGGTCGCTGAGGGTATATAAACCGTGTGGCTTGTACTGGGGGCGCTCTCTGGACTCCTGAGTTCAGGAGGTCCATCTGCGCAGACGCCGAATAAATCCTCTTGGTTTTGCATCAGCTGGTCCGTAGTCGGAGTCTTTGGGGTGTGCCTCTCGACGTCCGTGTTAGCATCCTCACTCCGAGGGTCTAACAACTATAACTTAGTGTCTGCTCATCAATCTTTCCCAATCCCTCTCTCTTGCCTTCCCTTCCCTTCCCAGCCTCTGGTAACCAGCATGACACTTCCAACTTCTTTTCTTAGGGTCCACATACAAGTGAGATGATGTGATGCTTGTCTTTCTATGCTGGGTTTCCCCTAACATAATGACTTTCATTTCCATGCATGTTGCAGCAAATAACAAGATTTCATCCTTTTTATGCCTTACTGGTTCACAGCATTCATGTACCACACTTTGTCCATCCATTCATCAGTAGATGGGCATTTGGGCTGTTTCCATTTCTTGGCTATTGTGAATAGTGCTGCAATAAACAAAGGACTGCAAACTTCTCTTTGACCACCTGATCTCATTTCCTTTGGATATACACAAAGTAGCAGGATCACTGGGTCACATGGGAGTCCTATTTTTAGTTCTTTCAGGACCATCCTGTTTCCACCATGGCTAGAAGGATTTAGATTCCCACCAACAATGGATCAGGATTCCCTTCACTCCACGTTCTCACCAGCATGTTATCTTTTGTCTTTCTGACAACAGTCAATCTAACTGGACTGCAGTAATACCTCATTGTGCTTTGGATTTGCATTTCCCTGATGATTAGTGCTACTGGGCATTTTTTTCATGTACCTGTTGGTCATCTGAATGTTATCCTTTGAGAAATGTCTGTTTAGAGCTACTGCCCATTTTTTTTATTGGATTCCTTGGTAATTTTTTGGCATTGAACTGAGTTCCTTATGTATTCTGGTGTTACCCTCTTGCCAAATACATAACTTGCAAATATTTTCTCACCAGATACATAACCTCTGACCCAAAAAATCCACTCCAATGTCCTGAAGCATTTACTCTGTTTTCTTCTAGCAGTTTTGAAGTTTCACATCTTAAATTTAGATCTTTAATGCATTTTGAGTTGATTTTTGTACCTAGCGGGAAACAAGGCTCTAGTTTCTTCTGCATGTTAATATCCAATTTTTTCTAACACCATTTATTGCAAAGGGTGTCATTTTTCTAATGTATGCTCTTACAGATTTTGTCAGAGATCAGCTGGCTGTAGACACATGGGTTTACTTCTCAGGTCTCTATTCTATTCCATTGGTCTATGGATCTATTTTTATGCCAATGCAATGCTGTTTTAATGTAGCTTTGTAACATTTTAAAATCAGGTAGTGTAAAGCTTCCTGCTTTGTTCTTTTTAATTAAGAAGGCTTTGGCTGGGGCCAGCATTGTGGCATAGCAGGCAAAGCCATGGCCTGCAAAGCTGGTGTCCTACACTGGCACCAGTTCAAGTCCTGGCTACTCCACTTCTGATCCAGTTCAGAGCTAATGCTCCTTGGAAACCAGAGGAAGATGGCCTAAGTGCTTGGGCCCCTGCACCTACATGGGATACCTGGAAGAAGCTCCTGGATCCTGGCTCCTGGCTTTGGTCCGGCCCAGCTCTGGCTGATGCAACCATTTGGAGGAGTGAACTAGTGAATGGAAGATCGATCTCTCTCTCTCTCTCTCCCTCCCTCCCTCTCCCCCTCTCACCCTCTCCCTCTCTCTCTCCCCTCTGTCTCTGCCCCTTTCTCTATAACTCTGCCGTACAAATGAATGAAATAAATTTTATTAAAGAAAAAAAGGCTCTGGCTTTGGCTGTTCATGGTTTTTTGCAGTTTTATACAAATTTTAATAGTACCTTTTTCTAGTTTTATAAAAACACCACTGGCATTTTGACAAAGATTGCACTGAATCTATAAATTACTTTGGGTGGTATAGAAAATTTAACAATATTGATTCTTCCAATCTATGAACACAGGATGATTTTTCATTACTTTGAGTCCTCTTCAATCTTTCATCAATGATTTAGAGTTTTCCTTGTATAAATCTTTCACTGCTTGATTAAATTTATTCCTAGGTATTTCTTTTTTATAGCAACTAGAAATGGGATTGCTTTCTTAATTTCTTTTCCCAGATAATTCACTATTAGTGACTAATAATGCTACTGATTTTGCACATTGACTTTGTATCCTGTAACTTTGCTAAATTTGTTTATTAGTTCTAATAGCTTTTTGGTGGAGGTCCTGGCGTTTTTGGCATATAAGGTCATGTCATTTGCAAACAATGACAATTTTACCTCTTCTTTCCCAATTTGTATGACTCTTACTTCTTTTTCTCTTGCTTAATTTCTCTAAAACTTACACTATGTTGAGTAAATGTTTTTATTTGGTAATGATTACATAGCAGTGGTGATTAATAATTTCAATTCACCTGTTATATCCACTTGTAGAAATATGGCTAAAGCTGAGAGAGATAATGGTGCACATTAAGAGAAAGATATAAATGGAGAATGAGAAAAGCAGCAATATAAACATTTAGCAAGTAGGAAGTTGTTATATTAAAATCTATTAATCTTATAGTTCTACTGAATATTATAGGACATAACATTTGGAAATTTTGGAAATAAATATCAACACTCAGTAATTTTCATTTCAATCTATTTATCTATGTATTTAAAGTTTACAACAAAACACTTCTAGATATTAGAGAGTTTAATTCTCACTTCAACTCCATGACATTAATATTATTGTCTATCTTATTTTGCAGCTAGAGGCTGGGTTGGGCAAAGACCTGACCGAGAGTTGACCTGCCCCCAGGCTCCTAACCACAGCATCAGAAAGCATACATGGATAGTAATGAAAAGCATTAAGCCACAAAAGAAAACAGGAAGATTGCATTCTTTCTTCAGAAAAGAGAGGAAGCTCTAAATAAATGATGCTACAGGATAGATGTTTGTAATATTATACTTATTTTTACCTCCAACCCTTAAAGGTAAGTCTACTGTAATTTTGTTACTTACATTTAAAGCACCAAGGTGGAGACAGGAAGCCACCATGGACAGTGGTGGGTGATCTAGTTAAAGATTATTCCATTAAATGAGGAAGACAGCAAACTACAGGATGGGCTGTCCTAAAACCAGGAATATTTTTGCCTATTTGTATCAGGATCACTAGAAACTATTTTTGAAAACATAGTAAAGACTATTAAAGTATCTAAAAATTGGACTAGAAAACTCTAGGCTATGTGCTTGGAGACAGAAAATGAATATTCCTAAAATTTCACACATTAATATTACCTTCAGGCCGCGCCGCGGCTCACTAGGCTAATCCTCCGCCTTGCGGCACCAGCACACCAGGTTCTAGTCCCAGTCGGGGCACCGGATTCTGTCCTGGTTACCCCTTTTCCAGGCCAGCTCTCTGCTGTGGCCAGGGAGTGCAGTGGAGGATGGCCCAAGTGCTTGGGCCCTGCACCCTATGGGAGACCAGGATAAGTACCTGGCTCCTGCCATCGGATCAGCGCGGTGTGCCGGCTGCAGCGCGCTGGCCGTGGCGGCCATTGGAGGGTGAACCAACGGCAAAGGAAGACCTTTCTCTCTGTCTCTCTCTCACTGTTCACTCGGCCTGTCAAAAAAAAAAAAAATGACCTTCATACCTGTTGAGGTTAGGGAAGCCATATAGGTAAAGACTAATCTAGCTATGAAGAATAAATTCATAAAATTTCACTAATGCTCTATTTCAATCCAGAAACAACAATGAATAGAGCGTGGAGCCTTCCGTGCGAGCCAGCTGGGTGCCTCTGACAGGTCACTGCTCACAGAATCCTGCAGCAGATATTCAGAGAGCCTCAGGGGCTGCATCACACAGAGCTCTGATGCTGAATTTTAACTTAGCACAGCCCTCTCATTTAATTAATGAGTAAATATGAAAGAATTTACCATGGCGCTGAAAAGAAACTATGTAGGAAGTGTGGTTAAATAGGTTGAAAATTAAATGACTTCTGTGGATCATAGAAGAGTGGGGGCAAGAAGATGATACAATAGGTTCAAATCCCTCCCTGGAGGGAATCAGAGCACCAGAAGGTGCACTTCGGAATCTTGGAATGGCCCTATGAGGTTATGTCTCTGAGCCAGCCACGTTTCTGGGTTGTTTATGGTGTTCTTCCTTCTGTGATTTTGCATCTTACATTACCATAGTTGCAGAAAGCAGAAGAGACCGAGTTGAACTGTGTAAATAACAACAGAGATAGCAGCTGTCACGCTAACATTTAATGAACATCTTCTATGTGCCAAGCCCTGTGCTACAGACTATAACCTATGAAGCAAATCATCTGCACTGTTGTTTGTCCTTATGCTGCGCATGGAAGCCATACAGAACAAATGAACGCTCAATTAACAGAGGGTGCTAGTAACTGGATTCTAGTTTCTTGTGGTGGTTACTAAACTTGAAAGCTAATTTGAAGGTAGCCATCTTAGAAGCAAAGAGAGGACTGAGTTCTCACGGTCTATCACATGGTCCTAAATCTCTGATTGCTACTTTACTAGATTCTGTGGGAAGAGCCAATTCAGCCATGGGCCAACACCAGAACCACCTGCAATCCTGTTCTTGTTTTGAGTCCCCAGGCCCATTGTGGCTTATGATATAAACCATATTAAAGCCTACACCACAACCCAAGCACACTGGTTTTCATCACTAGCGATGAACATCAGAGGCCACAGTTTCTTTCAGGCTCTAAGACTGGTATATCAAGCCGGACTAGGAAAACTGTCCATTTCTTGAAAAGGAATATTTCTGATTTAGTTATAGAAAGCACTTAAAGGCATGTAAGTCTAGCAGAAATCTAGTTTCAAACTTTTTTCTCAGACCTCCAAAGTGAATTAGGAAACACACTGGAATAGTTGAATTTTTTCCACTTTTTATTCTCTTCCTGTATGTCACTGTTCTTTCAACCTTGCTAACATCTCTCTTCCTTTCTCTCATCTTCCATTAAATAAGGTTGCAACTTCACTTCGGTTCTTCATTTATCAAAGAGCAAGAAAATGAAAAATGGAAATTTTATAAGCTTAGTTTCCACACATAATAATTTTCATCAAATATCTGGATTGCACAGTTTTTCAAATTAGAGAGGGGCCGATGTTGTTAAACTGTACCTTGCAATGCCTGCATTCCAGATGAGCACTGGTTTGAGTCCTGGCTATCTGGTTTCCAATCCAACTCCCTGCTAATGCACCTGTAAAGGTAGTGGATGATGGCCCGAGTACTTAGGCCCCTGCCACCCACAGGGAAGACTTGAATGGAGTTCAAGTCTGGCTCCTCGCTCCTGGCTGTGGAGCCTGGTTGTTGCAGCCATTTGAGGAATGAAACAGCAGATGAAAAAATCAATCTCTCTCTCTCTCTCTCCCTCTGACACTCTGCTCCACCAAATAAAAAATAACTAAATCCTTTCTAAAAAATTTTGAATTTATTATTTTCCCAGAATGATCCCGTGATAGGCAAACCCTAAAATGTCCCAGTGATCCCAGTCCTCCTGGTATGCACAGCCATATAAAACTCCTTCTCTTTCAGTGTAGTGGAATATAGACTTATTTTTTTTTCTGACAGGCAGAGTTAGACAGTGAGAGAGAGAGAGAGAAACAGAGAGAAAGGTCTTCCTTCCCTTGGTTCACCCCCCAAATGGCTGCTACGGCGGTGTGCTGCGCCGATCTGAAGCCAGGAGCCAGGCGCTTCCCCTTGGTCTCCCATGCGGGTGCAGGGCCCAAGGACTTGGGCCATCCTCCACTGCACTCCTGGGCCACAGTAGAGAGCTGGACTGGAAGAGCAGCAGCCGGGACAGAACCGGCACCCCAACCAGGACTAGAATCCAGGGTGGCGGCGCTGCAGGCAGAGGATTAGCCTAATGAGCCGTGGTGCCGGCCCTAGATTTCTTTCTAACAAAGAATTACATATGATTTCACCTTGGTACCAGACACAGCAGAGATCTTTATTACTAGTTTAATGAAGTAAGTGGCCATGCTAAGACAACTATGTGACAATGGACTTCAGGCAGCTTCTACAACAGCCAATAAAAAACTGAAGTCCTCAGTTCTAAAACAACAATTTTTGCCAGTAGCCTAAGTGAGCTTGGAAGTAGATTCTAATGAGTTCAACTTACAGATTGAAATCACAGTCTTGATCATAGTTTTGGGAGACCCAGAATAAAAGACCCAGTTAAGCTATGCCTGGACTCCCACAGAGGTAGGAGATAGGTGTTATTTTAAACTGCTATATTTATAAAAATTTGTTATTCATCAATATAAAACCAATCTGGTCATCAACATAATAATTCATGAAAGTGAAAGTCAGGGTGGACACCTAATAATGATGACTAATTGCAGTGTGCTCAGAAAGAATGCTACGACAGGCCACCTCTATGTGCCCCCAAGAGCTTCTTTCTTGGAGGGTCATAAATAAAATGTGACTTCCACCTCTACTACACTCATATGCTATTCCACCACCTGATATGTAAATGGCTTTACAAACTGGCCAATATTAAAGTATAAGCTTATGAAGAACTCTTTTTAAATCTGGGAATGAAACATCTTCATTTAACTACAAGTCTTTTTTCCAAGGCACAACTTATATATTTGCACATTTTTTAAAAACTCAGTTTACTGATAGGCATGCATGCATCAGTAAATTCAATTAAGGATTAAAAGCACCCCAAGACCAATTTTCTTTCTTATTTGTTGCTTATCCTCTTCCTGCCCTTCGATTCATTCTCACAATTCCCTTGGTAAGTCCTTGGCGTTTATTCTTGTGAGGGAAGGACAGGACATGGATGTATATTTTTAGACTCATTCTTATGGCAAGAAATCCTCATAAATCACGGTGTCCACTCCTGCTCCACCCTAGACGTCACCTCGGCAATTCCACACGTATACTGCTTCTGCTTTCGCGGGCATCTGACTGAAGAGAGGAGCTGAGTGCATTCTCTTTTCTCAGCTGTGATCTGGGAAACTCTATTGATGCAAACTGCACCAGTGTGAACACTACAGTGCTCAGTCTTCATGGCTCCTTCTCCCTTGTTGGAGGAAAGCCATCCATCAACCTTCCCTGTCACCATGAGAGACTGCCCAAACCCCATCACACACAAACCTTGATACACTTCAAGGACTAGTAAAGTGGGATCTGTTCCCCTTCATTTACAAATAGGCTCATAACGAGCAACTCTACACTGGCCTAGAGAAGACAGGGGGCTGAGCATTTGGTGCCACAGTTAGGACACTGCTTGGGGCACCCACTTCCTGTATCACAGAGCACTGAGTTCAAGTCTTGGCTCCACTGCTTTAATCCAGCTTCCTATTAATGCACATCTTGGAAGGCAGCTGCAATAGCTCCCTGCGACTCACGTGGCAGACTCAGATGGAGTTCTGGACTCCTCCCGTCAATATGGCCCGGTCCCAGTTGCTATGGGAATTTGGGGAGTAAATCAATGGATAGAAGATCTCTCTCTCTCTCTCTCTCTCTCTCTCTCTCTGTGTCTGTCTATCTTTCAAATACAATGAACATAAGTTAGAAAACAAAACTTACAGCAAAATTCCTGTATAAGTTCTTATTATATTCTTAAACATTTAAAACATGTTTAATTCGGGGTTGAAGACAATTTTATGAATGCTTCTGTTTCTCATAAAATATATAACAGCAGGGAGAAAATCTTGCCCATGGTTACACTGCAGAGAGATAGAAACATTGCCAAGACGAGGCACTCTGAGCTCTGGGCAATGCTGGGCCATAAGCATTCACACTGTATCTCAATCTGCCAGCACCCAGCACAGAGCCAGGTCCAAAGAAGCAGTCAGTATTCAATGGCTGCTGACTGACTGCATCGGGGCAGAGCTCTGGGTGAGAAAGTTCTAACAAGCATTCTCCCAGGACTTGCAATTATCAATTCCATATGAAAATATAAATATGGCAAAACTACACGTCTTTACTGGCTAAGACCTTGTCTTTGGGGGTCTGTGTGTGTTTCTAGCCCCAGAGTAACTGTACAGTACAGATTCATATTAGTAGACTCTGAGACTGTTGCTCATTAACAAATCGAGAAAGTCCCAGATAACACTCAGAAATCAGTTATTTAAGATAGTAAAGGATTTATCTTATTAAACACCAAAGACATTTTTTAGGTTGAAAGCAACTTCACAAGGAAATCCTTGCATGATACATTGCATACTTGACTGTATCCTTAAATGTCCTGAACATATTTCAATCTTTGATAGCTCAAAGTCATCAAAATTACTATAAACTCTACTACTACACTAGTATGCAGCAATGTTTTCAGAAACAATGGAAGTATTCTGGGTTATTTCCCTCCAAAACGAAGTGGTCTTGGACAGATGTGGGTTTTTTAAAACATTTTTTATACTACTTTTGTAATCTGACATGCTATCAAGTATTGATTATTATCTGTTGTTGTGTGCCTGCTTCAAACTCCTGTCTCTCCTTCCTAAAGCGCTACTTAAAATCATTGACTTCAAAGGCAAATAACCAGCTTTGGTGATTCAATAGACATTTATGTTTAAAGTGTGCCAGGAGGCCGGCACCACAGCTCACTAGGCTAATCCTCTGCCTGTGGTGCCGGTACCCCGGGTTCTAGTCCCATTTGGGACGCCGGTTCTGTCCCAGTTGCTCCTCTTCCAGCGCAGCTCTCTGCTGTAGCCCGGGAAGGCAGTGGAGGATGGCCCAAGTGCTTGGGCCCTGCACCCACATGGGATACCAGGAGGAAGCACCTGGCTCCTGGCTTCGGATCACTGCTGTGCGCCGGCCGTAGCAGCCATGTGGGGGGTGAACCAAGGGAAGGAAGACCTTTCTCTCTGTTTCTCTCTCTCTCTCTCACTGTCTAACTCTGCCTGTCAAAAAAAAAAAAAAAAAAAAAAAAGAGAGAGAGAGAGAGAGAAAATAAAGTGTGCCAGGCACTGTGTAAGATGCTGGGAATATGAAGATACACGACACAGAGTTCTTGTCCTCCAGGACTCTGCATGTGTGTGGGAGAAGCAGACATGGTGATAATGAACAGGCAGTTAGAATTCTGAGTGCTGCTCTGGAAATACGAAGCTGGTGCTCGTAACTCAGCCCTGTGCAGGTCTGGGGACCAAATGTGCATCAAAGAATGTTCCTTTGAGAAGGCTGCTAAGCACAGCCTCAAGGAATGTACACCGGAACTGTGTGAACTAAGAGCTGTGGTTGGAAACCAAAGTTCAGGGACTGCCTTGCTAAGTCTTTGATACTCAACCTGTATGAGGCCTGTTTTTTCTAACCTAGCACTTGGTAGCCTGGAGAGCTGAAATGCCTGGATTGCAGAGGTCTTGGAAGGTTCTCGCCGTAGTACTGTAATACATGCTTGCAGACAATGGTTGTGGCGAGAGGTTGAAAGGAAAACTGCTAGTGGTTCTCTGATTCACACTGCAGTGCTCCAGCAGACATGTGCCAGGGCTTTTTCATGATCTTGAAGTGAATATGGTCGCTGGCTTCTCATTTACTATTTCTTTACTGGCAGTTATACAGAAAAATATTACAGAAATTTTTGTGGTTGGATTTAGGAAATTTACATGCTGCAAAGCTGAATCAAGCAAATTCATTACTTAATGTGCTAAAACAGAGAAAACTAATAGAAGAGTTCAAAATACTGGTAGCAATCAGCTATTTGAACAGGTAATTGTTAGATCTAAAAATGCATGGAAATACCTAAGAAAGGTAAGGAGAATATTAACAAAAGAAAGATAACAAAGATCAATATTTTAAAGTATCTTCCAGTATATGCTCTACATTTATTAAATATTAGCCAATTCAATCATCAAAAATGCATTTAGCTTACAAAACTATGATTCATTGGCTGGTGCCGCGGCTCACTAGGCTAATCCTCCGCCGGCGGCGCTGGGGTTCTAGTCCCAGTTGGGGCGCTGGTTCTGTCCTGGTTACTCCTCTTCCAGTCCAGCTCTCTGCTGTGGCCCAGGAAGGCAGTGGAAGACGGCCCAAGTGCTTGGGCCCTGCACCCGCATGGGAGACTGGGAGGAAGCGCCTGGCTCCTGGCTTTGGATCAGTGTGGTGTGCCGGCAGCAACGCGCCAGCTGAAGCGGCCACTTGGGGGGTGAACCAACAGAAAAAGGAAGACCTTTCTCTCTGTCTCTGTCTTACTCTGCCTGTCTTATATATATACATATGTATATATATATATATATACACACACACACATATATATATAATTCATTGCGAGTAGGAAATAAGATAATAATGAGACTGATACTTCCTTTGAGAAGGGAAAATTAGAGACCCACCCAAATAACAAAGAACAGAATAGAAAAATATCAGAAGAGAGACACAGATAAAATCTAGAAGGGGCTGGCACTGTGGCGTAGCAGGTAAAGCTGCCTCCTGTAGTGTTGGCATCCCATAAGGGTACCGGTTTGAGTCCCAGCTGTTCCATGTCCGATCCAGCTCTCTGTTATGGACTGGGAAGGCAATAGAAGATAGCCCAAGTCCTTTGGGCCCCTGCACCAGCGTGGGAGATCTGAAAGAAGCTCCTGGCTCCTGGATTTGGATCGGCACAGCTCCAGCCCTTGCGGCCAATTGGGAAGTGAACCAGCGGATGGAAGACCTCTCTTTCTTCCCCTCCTTCTCTCTGTGTGTAACTCTGACTTTCAAATAAATAAATAAATTGGGGGGGGGGGGCGGGCAGGGCAGCTAAGGAGAAGCAGCAGAAGAGAACTTTGACTCAAATACCAGACAGTAAGAATTGTGCTACTTTACATAGCAGCAGTGAGAAGATACTTGACATTCATGAACAGATGTGTGACAAAGATGCATCTAGTAATAATACAGCGGTACATAAAATGTGTACCTGTGGGAATTATTTTGAAGGGGAGCACCTGTAATACCACTAGGCTAGGGAGTTGGGCACATCAGATGTTGCACAGGTGAATCAACATGGTATGGCTGTTGACAGTGTGACATCAAGGATAAGAGTCAAGGGAACATTGGCCAAGTGGAGCCAAAACTAGATTCCAAGCAAGAAAGACCAGGAGTGATAAGGCAGAAAGCACGGGCTACCTCCAATGGAAGCCTGGCAGTCAAAAGAAAGGAGTTTATCAATAAGTTTGACTTGAAAAATGTTATCAAATGAGTCAGTAAGTAAATTATGAATATAAGGCAAACCTTTATTCCAAGAGCAATCAGCTTTTCTAAGAGACACTGGTTAATTCTTTTTTTTTTTTTTTTTTTTTTTTTTTTTTGACAGGCAGAGTGGACAGTGAGAGAGAGAGACAGAGAGAAAGGTCTTCCTTTGCCGTTGGTTCACCCTCCAATGGCCGCCACAGCCGGCGCGCTGCAGCTGGCACACTGCGCTGATCCGATGGCAGGAGCCAGGTACTTATCCTGGTCTCCCTTGGGGTGCAGGGCCCAAGCACTTGGGCTATCCTCCACTGCCTTCCAGGGCCACAGCAGAGAGCTGGCCTGGAAGAGGGGCAACCAGGACAGAATCCGGAGCCCCGACCAGGGCTAGAACCCGGTGTGCCGGCACCACAAGGCGGAGGATTAGCCTAGTGAGCCGCGGCGCCGGCCAACACTGGTTAATTCTCACACCAAACTCTTCCTCTTCTTTTTTTTTAATTTTTATTTATTTATTTATTTGAGAGGTAGAGTTACAGACAGTGAGAGGGAGAGACAGAGAGAAAGGTCCTCACTTCCATTGGTTCCCTCCCCAAATGGCTGCAAGGGCCGGAGCTGCACCAATCCTTAGCCAGGAGCTTCTTCATGGTCTCCCACACGGGTGCAGGAGCCCAAGCACTTGGGCCATCCTCTACTGCTCTCCTAGGCCACAGAAGAGAGCTAGATTGGAAGAGGGGCAGCTGGGACTAGAACCGCTGCCCATACGGGATGTCAGTACCGCAGGCAGAGAGTCAACCCACTGCGCCATGGCACTGGCCCCTTTTCCTCTTCAAAAAAATTACTTGAAAGACAGACAGGGAGAGAGAAAAAGACAGTAAGATCTCCCATCTGCTGGTTCACTCCCCCCCTCCCCCAATGCCTGTACCAGCAAAGGCTGGAACAGGACAAAGCCAAGAGCCAGGAAGTCAACCTGGGTCTCCCAGGTGAGTGGCAATGACCCAAATATTTAGCCCATCACTTATTATCACCCAGAGTGCACATTAGCAGGAAGCTGGAATTAAAAGCGAAATCAGGACTTGAACCGAGGCACTCAAATATGGGATGTGGGTGTCTCAAGTTGTGTCTTATAACTTTTAAGAGAATTTCTGAAAAAGTAAACTCTAACTTAGAATTCAATTTTAATTTAACTATCCATGGACTACAACTTCTTCTCTAGCCCAAAATATCTTCCTCACAACAAATTTTTAAGATATAGTAAATCATTAGACGTGTCATTTCTAAGAGTCTTATTTTTATGTATGTCTTTAAGAAAAATTAAAACACAGTCAAGCATTTTGACATGGTTTTGAACCTGACCATCACACACAGATATAGTCTATTTTATCAGCTAGGATTACATGACAAAATAAATCTCTTTTCTGTTTTATTTATTCTGATTTTTTGCACTATTGCTTATTTACTTTGTATTGAAATCCCCTGCTAACTTAGAGCTGAAGAGTTTGCCTCAAAAGAGGATAATGTTTTGGGCTAGAGAAGCAGTAATAGGCCATGATAAATACAATTCAGATTTGACTCTAAGTTAGGTTTTATTTTTTATTAAATTCTCGAAGAGCTCAAGGACTAACTTACTTCTCTTCCGAGAAGAAAGCTGCTCTACAGAAGGCCGGCTGCTAGAAGCTGGGTTAAGTCTATCTCCCTCTGAGGACGGGTGCACAACCCCTAGAGATAAGAAGCCACATGGGAAACCACCAGGCAGGCCAGTAATTTCATCTTCAGCTGCTCTAACTGCCTGGTTGCTAAAAATAAGCCCTCGATTTTAAAATGTTCAATTCTAGTAGCTACATTTGCTTTGCATTTGCATCAAATGACTGGATACTATTCTAGAAGTCACCTGAAACTATCTCCCCAGGTTGGAGGCTGGCAGTAGGCTGTAATTCACAAATCTCAAATGTACCTGGTTTGCCAAGTGACAGTCAGTAGAAACTAAAGTTCTTTTTTAAATGGATAAGCCAGGTTTCCAAATATACATAGAGATAGATAGATGATATAGATATAGATTAGATATAGATATATAGATCTATAGATAGCTATAGATATAGACATGGATATAGATAGATGCTTCTAAATCCCAGATACTCTATGTGGTCCTTAATACAAATGCTCCCAGTCACTGTGGATGGCATTTTTCTCTTTTTCAGTGGCTTTCAGACATCGTCATCCCTCACTATGAATGATCCATTCATCTGTATTTCATGTTTTCAGTTAGCAATTGCCTAGATTTTTAGAAGCCTGGCAGTGTCCCTCTAAGTAGATTTGTAGTTGGTGAACACCCAAAGTTAATGAAGCCATAGTCCTGGGTCTGAATGAATGAATTAAACTCACATGGAAAAATTCTGTGCCACAAACTTAGAATGCCCCTGTGACCAGCTATGGTACAAACAAGTATCACTCCCAGGGGCCAAGCATCATATTAACTATAAAACAACCCCATTTTAATTTTTTAAAAGGAAGGGGATTGCTTTTCAAGCAATCTAAGATTTTATTTAAATACATGATATTTTTACAATACCATTCGGGGGGAAACCAGGAAAAAAGAAAATCAGCACACAAAAAATTGATAGTGATGACCTGCACAGGCTGTTTTTCTTAGAAACTGTTGCTAAGATCAAATCATACAGATACAGAGACTAAACCACAAAGAAATATGTAACATGATTACTCATTAAGCAAATATAGTAAATGATTTAGAAAATGCCATCTTCAAAATAAGGTCATTAACTGCAAAGTATCCAATATAATTTCTATGACAAAAAAAAAGTCTCATATGGCCACACTTTTAAATAATTGCTTCAATTACACACAGATACACATACACCCAGAGTGGAAAAAAGACCTGATCAATATTTACCAATATTTACCATGGGCTGGGTATTCCCACATGTTGGGCACTATTTCATGTGTTCACAGCATGTTTATTTATCATTTGATCCCCATCACAGCCTTGCAAAGTTAGCATTATTATCCCCATTTTTCAAGAATGAAACTGAGCTCTTCAAGGTTAAATGACTGACCCACAGGCATGCAGCTAGTAGGTGAACAAACTGTAATCTGAGCATAGCTCTACCTGACCCAAAGCTACACTCCTTCTGCCTCAGCATATCCTTCTGTTGAGTAACTGACAGAATATTTAAAGAGATAAAACAAGCAGAAATGTGCAACTTTCAGATTTGCTGTTCAAGCTTTGCAATGTTTACTACCTCCACTGAAACGGCAGTTTAGTGCTTGATTCAAGGCCAAGCTCTATGTGCTACCCCAAACCACACAGGCTTGGTCTAGGATACATGGACCCAACAATGACTTCCTCTTGATCTGAGGGTGAAGGAGAGTGGCTGATGACTGAGGGATTTTATTACCACACAAAACTCAAGTTAATGACTGCAAGGTTAGCAATGAAGTGTGAGGTCTACACATCCTGATGTTTGTTCTAGTCTGCCTCTTATCCAGTGTCAGATACTTCCCATAGGGAAGGGAGGCACTGTGTTCTGATCAGTAGAAGATCTGGATCCCCTCTCTGATCCTTTGTTAGGTACCTTTCATTTTTCTCTATTTAAAATTAAAATGCGAGTATTTTCTGATGCCACTAAGTGTTTCTGAGGGACCAGCGCTGTGGTACAGCAGGTTAAGCTACCATTTGTGATGCTGTCATCCCATATGGAAACGTCAGTTTGAGTCCTGCTTTCCCTGATTCTGATTCAGCTTCCTGCTAATGCACAGGGAAGGCAGCAGAGGACGACCCAAGTACTTGTGCCCCTGCCGCTCATGTGAGAGACATACATGGAGCTCTGGGCTCCTAGTTTCTGTCTGGCCTAGCCTTGGCAGATATGGTCATTTGAGGAGTGAACTAGTGGATGGGAAGATTTTTCTCTCTATTGCTCTGCCTTTCAAATGAATGAACAAATGAATGAATGCATGAATCTTTAAAGATATATACAAATTTTCTTTTAAAACATTATTGTAATGGGGGGCCGGCGCGGTGGCACACTAGGTTAATCCTCCGCCTGCAGCGCCAGCATCCCATATGGGCACCGGTTCTAGCCCCCAATGCTCCTCTTCCAGTCCAGCTCTCTGCTGTGGCCCGGGAAGGCAGTGGAGGATGGCCCAGGTGCTTGAGCCCCTGCACCCACATGGAAGACCAGGAAGAAGCACCTGGCTCCTGGCTTCAGATCGGCACAGTGCCAGCCATGGCAGCCATTTGAGGAATGAACCAATGAAAGGAAGACCTTTCTCTCTGTCTTTCTCTCTCACTGTCTGTAACTCTGTCAAATAAATAAATAAATAAAATCTTAAAAAAATTATTGTACTGGGTGTATAATAATGCTCTCTTAAAATTTTGTATAATTTATGTAACCATTTCTGTCACTGGAAATTAGCGTGTTTCAAAATTTTCTAAGGTTTCCAATGCTATTATAAATAACAGTGACTATCATTATGCATAATAGCATCTCTAATTATTTCCTTAGAATAGATTCTTGGAAGTGATACTACTGGGTCAAAGATTCCAAGCAGTTTAAGTTTATTTACTTGTTTATTTTTATTTGACAGGTAGAGAGACACAGAGATATATCTTCCATGTGCTAGTAAATTCCCACAACACCTGAGGATGGACCAAGCCAGAGCCAGGATCCCAGAACTCAATCCAGGTCTCTCACATGGGTGATGGGTACCTAAGGACCAAGGATTTTTAGTCTGAATTCATATTGCCACATGGCTGTCCAGAATGGCAGTACCACTTTCCACCCCAATAATGTGAGAGAATGCCTGCCTCATCAAATTGAGAAATACCTTTCGCCAATTAGAAAAAAAGAAATACACAGAGAAAGAGTGAGAGAGACGGGAAAGAAGGAAGGAAGCAAGGGTGGAAGGGAACGGAAGAAGAAATGGGGAGAAAGAGGGAGTAATTATTTCTTTGATTACTAGCTAAAGTAAAATTTTTCATGTTTATTTTCTCTAGCTTTTACTCTGGGAAATATTGGTTCATGTTATGGCTTGTTTTTTCTACTGGGATTTCACTGATATATAAATGCTTTCTTTAGTTCTATGGCATGAAAGGATATGTCTACCAAATGCATGGTGACCTTTAAACCCCAAAGTCATAAGTTGATAGCACTAAGAGGATGAAAACTGAATCCAATTATGGTGCACAGGAGATGGGCCTAGAGGGCTGTTCTCACGTCACTGAGGGCACGTCCTTGGAAGATAGCTCACGCGAGAGATGGTTATGAGTCAGGCCCAGCCACTCCCTCTGCTTCCTGCTCACCACGTGATTCTTCCTCCAGACTTGCCTGTTTTTGCCATGAGATACTCTGCACCACACTGGGGCTCTGGCACCATCTGTCCAAACAATGGGGTTGCCTGTGAACCTCGAAAATCATGAGCAGGCCGGCGCCACGGCTCACTAGGCTAATCCTCCACCTTGCGGCGCCAGCACACTGGGTTCTAGTTCCGGTCGGGGCGCCAGATTCTGTCCCGGCTGCCCCTCTTCCAGGCCAGCTCTCTGCTGTGGCCAGGGAGTGCAGTGGAGGATGACCCAGGTCCTTGGGCCCTGCACCCCATGGGAGACCAGGAGAAGTACCTGGCTCCTGCCATCGGATCAGCATGGTGCACCGGCCGCAGCACGCCAGCTGCGGCAGCCATTGGAGGGTGAACCAACAGCAAAGGAAGACCTTTCTCTCTGTCTCTCTCTCACTATCCACTCTGCCTGTCAAAAAAAAAAAAAAAATCATGAGCAGAAATAAAGCTCTCACCTTCATAAGCAGCTCGTGTAGGTATTTCATTGTAGTAATGAAAAGTTGAGAGGTCAACATACTTGCTAAATGGATCACTCATCTATCCCGTTGATGCAGTTTTCCCTATGGTATCTTTAAATTTATTTAATTTCCAGAATGCTTGCAGAATATTTTCTATATAAAAATTGAGAGGAAAACACTGGAAGAAAAACACTATATACAATTCAATAAAAACTAAAATGTATTGTAATGTCCCTTATCTTCAAGTTGTCTTTGATGCAACAAGAAGGAACACCTGGGAGGGTTTTATGACATGCCAAAAACAAAACAAAGATGAACCACTACATTGAATACACCGAGTTTCACAGCACTCTGGCAACTGCACTGCACCACATACAAACCATGTTATTCAGTAACAGAAGGAGAATAAGCAGAGAGGCATGTCGTCACAGGAGCTGGCATGATACGACGACTGGCTTAAATGCCTCCCAGAGAATGAAAAGTAAACAGACACAAAACACAGAAACCAGTAAAAGGAACTATTTCTCAGGCTTCAACACAGGAAAAACCAGATTTAGAAATGATGGGAATGTAATATGAGACAGACCAACAGCTGCAGAAAAATCAAACAGGAATCTAGCTGCTGAAAAGATATACGCAAGGGAAAAAAATCCCAGTTGCAGAGTATTGGGGAGAGTGTATTTTTAGCATAGAGTCGACCTTAATTTCTTGGGAAATAACCTCTTTCTGTTCTGTCGTAGAACATGAGTGACTTAATGTACTTCTTTTTTTTTGGGGGGGGGGACAGGCAGAGTGGACAGTGAGAGAGAGACAGACAGACAGAAAGGTCTTCCTTTTGCCATTGGTTCACCCTCCAATGGCCGCCGTGGCTGGCACGCTGATCTGAAGCCAGGAGCAAGGAGCTTCTCCTGGTCTCCCATGCGGTGCAGGGCCCAAGCACTTGGGCCATCCTCCACTGCTCTCCTGGGCCACAGCAGAGAGCTGGCCTGGAAGAGGGGCAACCGGGACAGAATCCGGAGCCCTGACCGGGACTAGAACCCGGTGTGCCAGCGCCGCAAGGTGGAGGATTAGCCTATTGAGCCACGGCGCCGGCCTAATGTACTTCTATTTTCCTTTTGCTGCTTCCTCCCACTTTCCCTTCCTCCTTTTCTGGTACAGAATTCTGATGTTCTGGTCTCTTATTTCCTCTGACTTTCTGAGGAGCAAATACCATGACTGACTCAGGCTTTACACAGACAGACACACACAAATGACAGAACAGGTAGCCACTGGTCTCAAACCAGGAAACAAACAAGAAATGACAATGTAAAATTGATTGGCTCCTATCACTTTTGATCAAAGTAGAACCTCCAACCTGTCCCTTTGATGCCATCTCAGTGTTGGTTAACTGAACCTCCATGCTGCCACCTTGGTCATCTTTCCAACACACAGGAACCAATCAACTCTTTTTTTTTTTCTTTAAAAAAAAAAAAGTTAGACAGTGAGGGAGAGAGACAGACAGAGAGAAAGGTCTTCCATCCGCTGGTTGCCCAAATGGCCGCAATGGCCAGAGTTACACCTATCTGAAGCCAAGAGCCAGGTGCCTCTTCTCGGTCTCCCATGAGGGTGCAAGAACCCAAGCACTTGGGCCATTCTCCTCTGCCCTCCTGGGCCATAGCAGAGAGCTGGATTGGAAAAGGAGCAACTTGGACTAGAACCAGGGCCCATATGGGATGCCGGTCCGCAGGCGGAGGATTAACCTAGTGCACCACGGCGCTGGCCCCCTCAACTCTATCTTAAAGAGCACCAACATAACGTTCAACTAAAACAGATGAAGAAACTAGTACCCAAAGATAAGTGTCATTCCTCATATCATTTGCCTTGTGACCAGCACAATCTCCTAATTTTGTAGCCTATGACTGAACTTAAATTTATACTATAGTATTACAGCAGAAAATATTTTTCTGCTACTGAATTTGGAATCTCAAACTCAAATATTTAGAAGCCTGTGATGTTTTTCCAAATGCCCACATCCTCTAGATATATAGTCAGATAATTCCTCTGCTTCTTTTCCCTCATATTATCATCATTAGTTAATAAAGAGAAGACAGAAGGAGGAACAAGCCAGGAGGCTGTCAGTCAGGAGCCTGCCCTACAGTGTTGCCTCCATATGCTCACAAAGCAGTCTCCATACTGAGTCTTGTTTATGCACTAAGAAAGAAAATGACACAAATATTTGCCTTTTCTTTTTCCTTTCTTGAAAGTTGAGGAAACATACATCATTGCATGCATCTAATAGAGAAGTCAAAATGTAGTATATTTTATAATCAAATATAATATGTAAAACTCATGACCCCACATTGCTAGCTAATAATTTCATAAATTTTAATTCCTAAAAAAGATTGGGCACTGCCTTATTCCTATATCTGCTCTGATTCTCTGATTCTTCCATCATTTTTTTTTTTTTTTACTTTATTTGACAGGTAGAGTTATAGACAGTGAGAGAGAGAGACAGAGAGAAAAGCCTTCCTTCCGTTGGTTCACCCCCCAAATGGTCGCCACGGCTGGCACAGCACTGATCTGAAGCCAGGAGCCAGGTGCTTCTTCCCGGCCTCCCATGTGGATGCAGTGGCCCAAGCACCTAGGCCATCCTCCACTGCCCTCCCGGACCACAGCATAGAGCTGGACTGGAAGAAGAGCAGCCTGGACTAGAACCGGCGCCCATATGGGATGTCAGCGCCGCAGGCGGAGGATTAACCAAGGGAGCCACGGCGCCAGCCCTTTCCATCATTCTTATTAAAAAAGCAGAAAAATAGAAGTTGACTAATAAATAGTTGACTAGTTCCAAACTTTCCGAATCGTGTTGAAATATATCGTGTTACTAAATATGCATAGTACTGTAAGCAGAGTATGGACTATTTTAACCAACATACCAGATTCAGCTTCATTAGGGACTGCAAACTGCAGGCTCCAGGAAAAATCAGGCCATTACCTGTGTTAGTAAGTAAGGTTTTATAAATACTTCCATGCTCCTTAACATGTCATCTAAGGCAGTCTTCACACCACAGCAGCAGAGCCAAATAGTTATGACAGAGACTCTATGGTCACCAACACTTGAAAACGTTTACTATCTGGCCCTTTTCAAATAGAGTTTGCTCGTGCCCTGGTTTACATTGAGTAAAAGCAGTGCTTCTCTGGTATTGAATACTGAAGAACTGCTGATAGCAGAAGAAAGTAAGTATCTACTTCAGATGATTCTAAGCCTCAATTTGAGAAGCACAGATTTAAATGATTGCTTTAAATCCCGTTGGGAAGTCATTAGTATTCCAATGATGCTGCCATTCCTCAAAATGTTTTTTTTTTTTTTAAAGACTTATTTATTTATTTGAAGGAGTAACGTGGGAGGGGGGGAGACGGGGCCCTGGGGAGGGAGGCGAAGGGTAGATATTGAGAGATCAATCATCCATCCACTAGTAAACTATCAGGATGACTTCAACAGCCAGAGCTGGGCCAGGGCCAAGCACGGAGCCAGGAGCTTCATCTGGGTCTCCCACATGGTGGCAGGGGCACAAACATTTGGGCCATCTTCCACTGCTTTTCCCAGGCCATTAGCAGGAAGCTGGATCAGAAGTCCAACAGCTAGGACACCAATTGATGACCACATGGGACATCACTGTTGCAGGCAGCAGCTTCACCTGCTACTCCACAATACCAGCCCCAAAATGTTTTAATTAATTGCAATTGTAGCCTGAGCTACTTTCTTTCCAGTGCTCTCAACTCATAAATATTAGTACTTCTATAGTAAATTTTATTTTTGATAAGATACAAAATTTAGTATGACCCAAACCAGAACCAGCATTGTTGTCAAATTTGGTATTCCTGGTTTTGATCATGGATAAACTATGTTTTCATATTAATAAACCTGACCTTTTGATATCACTGTGAACTATGAACTGATTCATATGTCAAGGGTGATGGTCAGTTCTGTGGTTAACTTGGCTAGGCAACAGTCTCCGGGTATTTAATCAGCACTAGGCATTGCTGTGAGGGTACTTTGCAGACGTGGTTAGAGTGCACAATCAGGTGACTTTAAGCAAAACAGATTATCCTAGACAATCGTGGCAGGCCTGATGCAATCCGGTGAAATGCCTTCTCAACAGAACTGAAGAAACTCCAATTATGGAGAGCAAGGGCAGACTGTGCCCCAGAGTTCCAGCCTGTCTTTCCCAGTGGTCTGAGTACACATTCCACACCGGTCAAGCCTGCCCTCACAACCACGTAAATGCCCTGCCCCCACCCCTCTCTCTTTCCTCCTGTGTATGTCCTACTACTTCTGTTTCTCTAGTGAAATCCTGATATATCAAGTTTCAATGGTAAAAAAATTTCAAAAATAAGTTTAGTTACCTCTTTATAATTATCAGTTACGGAACATTAGTCCCTTGGATAGAAACAGCTACACAGAACTAAAGCTCAGTATTTTATAGTCACACTACCATATAGCTACTCCTATTACACCTGAATTCTTCATTTCACTTGGGCAAGCCATATATTCTAAAGGAGTAAAATCAAGCTTAACCAAAACCGCTTGAAAGATAGAGTACTAAGGGGTCATTTAGATAATAGGAGCCTTCTTATCTCAGATAAAGCTTGGCAGTAAGATAAGTGAAATGATTGAAACATCTGCTACAGGAAGGTTTGGCTGAATTACACTGGAAGTAATTTCTAGAAAAAATGCTATAGTCTAAAGGAAATGATTAATATGTTGAAAAATTTTAAGAAGTTTTAAAGAGACATTAAAATATTTCCTGGATCCAAAAAACCAAAAAGATGAATAACTGGAGGAGCATTTAAACTGAAAACCACTCAGGCTTGCCATACACTGACAGTTATCCTGACTTTAATGAGGATTTATAAGAATGGCAAGAAGCTCCTAGGTCATGTCAGGCACCTGCTGTGAGCTCACTAAACAGCAGCTGTGACAATCATTACATCTATAATGCTGTATTTTCATTCAAATCATATAGTTATTGCTCTAATCAACAGCTGATAATATATTTTTTAAGTTATGCTAATTTTTGCTTTTATTCTGAAACAAAATAACTGATAAAACTCTATTAAAAATGAGAGATTTGAAACATCCTGGGAAGTCAGCACATCCTCTCTCCAAGAAAATCTAGCCACACTTCCTATTTCTATTTCTATTACTGAGCATACCATAAATCAGTGTTTACCTATGCTTTTCACTTTGAATTTGGATTTTGGTATACACAGCTCCAGTCAATGCGTATAAAACTAGTGACCTAAACAAAGGCTGTGTTAAAACACACACAAGGGCCAGCGCTGTGGCATAGTAGGCTAAGCCTCCTCCTGCAAGGCCAGCACCCCATTCGCGTACCAGCCGCTCCTCTTCTGATCCAGCTCTCTGCTTAAGGCCTGGGAAAGCAGTGGAAGATAACACAAGTGCTTGGGCCCCTGCACCCACATGGGAGACCCAGAAGATGCTCCTGGCTCCTGGCTTCAGATCCACTCAGCTCAGGCCATTGTGGTCATTTGGGAAGTGAACCAGGGAATGGAAGACTTTCTCTCTGTCTCTTCCTTCTCTGTAACTCTATCTTCCAAATAAATAAATAAAATCTTTTTAAAAATGCACAATAGTCATCCCTTACACAAATGTGGTGATGATTTGTTAAATGACATTATCGTAATACCTAAATCCAGAACGTTTAAGGCTAGAAGATTTAATATATTTTATTTAAATTAAAAACCTAAAACTTGGAATCTTCAAAAGTCATCAACTTTTCTAAGTCGACTTATCAGACTTAGAAGTTTACAGATGTAGCAGCAGAGGATGACCCAAGTACTCAGGCCCCTGCCACCTATGAGGGAGACCCAGATGGAGTTCCAGGCTCCTGGCTTCAGCCTGGTCCAGCCCTGGCCACTGCAGCCATTGAGAGAGTGAACTAGCAGATGGAAGATCTCTCTGGCGCTCTGGCTCTGGCTCTCTGTCACTCTGCCTTTATTTATTTATTTATTTATTTATTTAATTTATTTATTTATTTATTTATTTTGACAGGCAGAGTGGACAGTGAGAGAGAGAGACAGAGAGAAAGGTCTTCCTTTGCCGTTGGTTCACCCTCCAATGGCCGCCGCGGCCGGCGCACCGCGCTGATCCGAAGGCAGGAGCCAGGTGCTTCTCCTGGTCTCCCATGGGGTGCAGGGCCCAAGCACTTGGGCCATCCTCCACTGCACTCTCTGGCCACAGCAGAGAGCTGGCCTGGAAGAGGGGCAGCCGGGACAGAATCCGGCGCCCCGACCGGGACTAGAACCCGGTGTGCCGGCGCCGCAAGGCGGAGGATTAGCCTAGGGAGCCGCGGCGCCAGCCCACTCTGCCTTTAAATAAATAAAATTTTGAAAAAGAAAAGTTTATACATGTAAATTGATTACAGTTTTGTTGTCCTTTAAAAATCACTACACAGCTATGAATTAATCATAATAATGGATATGTACAAATATTTACCTTCAAGGATATTTAGCAAAATATATCTATGAATATATTATTTATAAAAGGAAATATACTCAATATCCAACAAGAAATAGTTAAGTATTGCATATTTATGTGAAAGAATAGTGTGTAGCCATTAAAAATCAAGTTATATGCATCCTGATTTTCCTTTATTGCAAAGTGTAAATAATAAGACAATGTTATACCTTCCTTATGTCTAATATAAACTGGGCATATTGACCTATTTTTATTAAGTCTTGAAGTTTTTTGTGGGTAATTTTTTCCATTTTAAATGTATAGTTGAGTGGTATCTGTGTATTAACTATAGTGGGATTTTGTCCAGCAAGCCTGAAATTTATATTTTAAAATAAACAACTGGATTCTTTTTTTAAAAAAATCAAGTTATAAATGACATGGGCAGATGATCACTAGTTTAGTTTAAAATCCATTATGTACCATCATCCAATATATAGGACACCTATAAAGACTGAAATTGAACAATAAATATACCACTTATGGTACATTTGAAATAAATATGTCATTGAAGTATCTGTGGAATTGAAAACTTGAGACATAATCTTGAAAAATTATATAGCTGTGTACAGTTTGACAACTTTTGTAAAAAATGCATAACTATACATTAGCTATCTATACGGGTACATAAACATGTACAGTTTCTGCAACATACATAGCACAGGAAGAAATGTGGAAGAGCACAAATATAGCAAACATTCCAACAGTGCCCATCTATGAATGACAGAATTATGAGTAACATTTTTTCATTGCTACAGATTTTAGATTTTCTGTAATATGTGAGGGTAGTGTTATTTAACCAGGAAGACAAAGGTTTTCAAGCATGACACAGAAACCATACAGCAGTTATCTTTGAAGGGTGGGAGTACATGAAATTTTCACTTCATATTATTAACATCTATATAGTCTTAAAGTGTTTCTAATGAGTGTATTATTTTGGTAATAAAAGCATAGCCTTTAAAATAACCAATACATGTTTTTTTTCTTCTATTAATAAGTAAATTTCTAAAACAGGAATTTAGGAGAACTTTTCAAAGAATATCTCAATTTAATTTAGTTTTAGACAAGGTATTTAGGAATGAGTTGCCAGAATAATAGCAAAAGCAAAAGTCCTCTAGTTCTCCTAGAAAAACCTTTAAAGATTAAAGAGAAAAGTGTTATATATATTTATATGCATCTGAATTTCAGTTTTAGACAGATTGTACATAATACCAGGCAATTTATTTTACTTATAGTAATCCTTTTTAAAAAAAAATTTTATTTCATTGAAAGAGACAAAGATCTATTGCCCATTCACAGGTTCACTCTTCAAATGTCCCCCAAACAGCCAGGAGCCAGGAACTCAATCCCGGTTTCCCATGTAGGTGGCAGGGACCCAATCACTTAAGCTATCACCTGCTGCCTTCCAGAGTGTGCATTAGTAGGAAGCTGAACCAGCAGTGGGGCTGGGCCTGGAACACAGGCACTTCTATATGGAATGTAGGATGGAATGTAGGATGGAATCTGGAGTCCCACGCAGCATCTTAACTGTGTACCAAAAGTCTTCTCCCTTAATAATTTCTAATGTTTACAATGCTACGATCACAAAATCTTACATGGAATTATTGGTTTCATTGCATTTATGATTTTATATGGATAACACAGAGATTTATGCAAGAACCTAAAAGACTGTTCCCAAGTCAGAGAAGGAGAGCCATTGAAGCAGCAACTCTGATAAAAAATGCGCAGAATGCATTGAGCAGTGTCATCTACTTAAGCACTATCATCACCCCTCAGTGTCACCGTGTGTTGATGTCATGACTGAACTGCTGAGCTACATCTAATTATAAGGCAAATGAAACACTGAGAGACAATTCATCCCAGCCAATTAACTAACAGAGTGGACATTAATTGTCTTGGAATGTTCTACATATCCTAATTTAAACTTTATCACCCATAAAGACATCCACACAACCATGGCACTTTTTGTTCTGCTCTTTTTCAAGGTATATAATAGCAGGACTGCCCCTAAAACAGAGCATCTATCTTGCTACCATGTAGCTGGCAGTCAGCTCTTCCCAGCTGAGCATGAATTTCAAGCTTCACCCTTAGGCTTTAGGTAGTATTGTTTAACGAATGTAAGTTATTGCATGGTAATAAATTGCTAAGAACACAATAATTCATCAGAAAGAATGAAAGTAACATGGCAACTCTGATTCACAATGTTTATATTATAACCCAATAAGTTGAATTAATTTGTGTCACCAGATGGCTGGACTAATTACCACATCTAATCTATAATGCTCCTCAAACTAAGATTGAAAAAACATGACTGCAGTCGCTGACATTCTCATTTTTTCTATTCTACTGTTAAATCATTGGAATTCCCAGTTGTATCTTTTCAACTTAAACAGCTATAAACTATGTTTTGAATTCTGTCACTGCTGGAAAAAACCTACCACATGACCATAACTGCAATGAAAAGTTCTTCTCTCTTTCAATCCACAGTGCTGTAGCAACATGGAACATATATTCTTATTTCCTAGAAAATCTCTAGGAGTCACATCTGCTACCTCTTGGGCCAAGAGCTTAATGTTTCTGGGCCAATTTTTCTCTTCTATAAATTGAGGGATTTGGACTGCAAGATCATTTTCAGCTCTATGACAAATGACAAATCTCTAATAACTAATCTATCACAGGCAACTTTTGCATCTTATATCACAAAAAGCTAATCTCACCAATAAATAAAGAGTTATCAGTTGCTTAATTCCTAAAAAGTCACCCCTTCTCTGGTTCCAGCACAGTCCTCTAGGACAGTGAATAAATTTGTGTGCTAATCACACCCAATCATAGACACACACACACACACACACACACACTCTTCCATCTTTCTCTAAGGGCTGTTTATAGAAAACAAGGAAATATTGCTAAGCCACTAATATTTCCTAGTAAGAAATACTTCAATGGATGTTAAAGGAGTTTTATGAATATGTATGTATATACATATTGGACAAGCTAAATTCTGAATTGGTATCTTGATTAATTAAATTCTAAATTGATAATCTGGAAATGAAAAATGTCCTTTCAGTTTATCACAGATTTGTCAAGATATTTTCTATCTTTGTATAATAGTTTATTTTTAAAATAAGATGTTCTGAAATTTTTTTTTTCTAAGAAAAATTAGGAGGAATTATTTAGTTAAAGGCATCCCATGAAATATATGGTACAATGATTTTAGAAAACTGTAAGGATTGAGCAGTATGAAGATGAATGTTCTGCTCTCTTTTCATACCTGCCCAGGCCAACAGACAGGCCAAGGAGTAAGAGAATGCACACATGGAGGTGAGCACGGAAACACACCTTTCTTCCCCTTACTCTGCCTAACACCCAAAGGAGCGGATTGCAGGCAAACAATAGGCTGTGTTGAGAGGCTGGACTTCGTAGTCTGCCAATTAGTCTAAATGCCTCAATTTTGATGCAAAGAAATGTGTAGTCCCCACACTACCAGGCTGTCCTTCCGATCCATTGTCTTCTACTCCACCACTTTATTTCTGAAGGTATGGCTCCTGCCATGGAACCAAGTAAAAACTGTCACTGTGATGACTTCAATGGATACACAATGTACATTCAAAATTAAATTTACAAATTTTGTTTATATACATATGTAACATGAAGGATACTAGTCATTGGTATAATTTTACATGGACAGGATTTATTTTAATAAATTTATAGTATGTTTTACAGTAACTACTTTCATCTGTATTCCAAAAATCCATTAGGAAGTGATAAGAATTATTTTTACCATTTAGCAAATCACTAGAACCAATTTATCACCATGAGATAATTTTTTAATGTTCAGTTCCTTGGAATTAAACTAAAGAAAATGAACTAAATATACTCAAAATTACTAAATACCCAATAACCCAGATTGCCCTATCATCTCATCATTCAGGTGCAATGCTAATTAATTTGAAAACATTCTAGGGGACTGTACATCTAAACCAAAAGGACTACAAACCAAAGACAGCACCATTCTCCATGGCATCACTACTTATTGGCAAACAACAAGTCAGCTAACTACAACTGAATGTCTTAGAAGCTAATCAAATCAGATTTTGCTCGAGTTCTAACTACACCATCACTGTTTACCTAGTGTTGGCTTCTTTATCTTAGAAAAGATTTAGGAGATTTAATCTCTCAAAATCTTATTAGAACAAAAGCTTATTACCCAGAGTCATTATCTGAAGTCTAATGACTTTTCTTTTCATGTACCTAACCATACATAGATATGTGAAAATTGTATCATCTTTTGTGAAGGTAGCTCACGGTGTGTTTGGGAAAGGAGAGAGGATGAACAGCTTTAGTGTGGTTTAATTTTCCTGTCAAAGCAACATCTATGAGATAAAAAAAAATCAGCCAGACAAACCAGATACTAGATTAACTGTATATGGAAATCATACAATATATACTCACCCTATCCTTAGAGTAAAATACATTGGGTAGCCAGCTATAAGTAACTAGTGTGATTTTCTTTCTTAAGAAAAAAAAAAAAGCCCACAAATTCAATGATCTACTAGAAACAATGCTTTTTGAAAATGTTAATGACCTAAGACAGAACATTCACAGGAATTGACAGAAAAATCCAAGGGTAGTTCTGATTCCTTGAAGCTAAGACAGTCATTGCTTTGTTGTTGTTGTTTATTTGCTTAACACATATTTGTATGCAACTAATTAGCCAGATACTGTTCTACAGGCCTCTCCAATATTAGCTTACTGAATCTTCATAACTACCCTTTAGGCTAATTACTTCTATTACCCCCATTCTACACATGGAGAAACAGGCACAGAAAATTTAAGTGATTTATCTGAAGCCATGCATCCAGGATGCTATGATCAGAGTTTTGCTGCCTACTCACATACTGCCCTCTGTGATAAGCTGCTGCTTTTTGGGAGTACTTGCAACATGTTAACATTTTGGCAGTTACTATCTGACAATTGTCCATCTTTCCAAGGCTAGACAGATGAAAACAAGAGGCAAAGTATCTGTCCCTATAGTGTGTTTGGATCATTCATTTGAATAAGGTTCTACCTTACCATGACCTAAAGTTCCTTTATCTATGATGGCATACTTTTTCAAAAAAATACATATATATTATATATTAAAATTTACATTCCACTTAACTTTTCATGGACATTTTTCATTTCCAGACCTATCCTATCCATTTCATTCATTCCTATTCATTCATTCATGCTACAGTGTTATATCTCAGAGAGGCCAACAGATACTAAATGGCTTATTGATGTCTCATAGTTTTTAAACTTTATCAATAAAGTTTCTTTTTCTTTCCAGGTTTTCTCCTAGCAACAGAAGCCCTGCCTCAATGCTCTCTGGGAGGTACCCACACAGCCTGCCTGGACTTGAGAGGCAGGCTAGCCTGAGAGCTTCGTTACCCTGTGCCCTCTTTCTTGGTCTCAAACGCCTTCTCACTATGGTTTATTATGTGCCTTGATTGAGCACCATCTTGGACTCTGGATGTGATCTGACACCTTTCACTTCCTTCACCCACACTTGAACCTGGAGTTGAAGTGGCTGCATCTCTTTCACAATTCTGGCTCCTGCTCACTAGCCTTGATCTGCTAGCAGGAATCAGCACTGTTTGGCAAGATCCCAAGAAGTGACAAATCAGATTTGCTCAAATAGGTGTGAATTAAACTTCCAGCTCAAAAGCTCAGAATAGGTTGTCAATGGGATTTCTCAGTGGATCACTGCCACTCAACAAGGATGCAGTTTTACATTTAGTTTTAAACCTTGAACTCTCTCCAATAGGATTCTTAGAAAAAAAAAAAAAACAGCAAAGAGTAAATAAAAGCAAAACTAAGAGTTATTTCATGAGGAAAATGAAAATAAGTGCAAAAGATAACCTGGTAAGGGCCTGATATTTCTGAAATCAAAACATCTACTACCAAAGTACATGGTGATAACTTGTTTTAGTTTCTAGCTGAGCTAAATGAAAATACCAGCTGAAAAACAGGGTATGTAATTTTCAAATCCAGTTTGGTGCCTTGTTTTTTTCTTTAGTACACAATCTTTAAGTAAGCAAAATATGATGTCATAGAATGATACTGAGGGAATATGAGAAACAAATGATGACTGAGGAAACTTTCAGAAAAAGGCCGGTAATTGTAAAATATGTTGATCTCATTCACTAATCTACACCACACTTATTCTAATCATGTACTAATATGAATTTGATTCTCCCCATATCCAATATGTGTCACTACACCAAAAATGTGAAGTTGGGAAAAATAATCCCCCATTACATGAATATTGTTCTGCTTATGACTTTAAAAATAATCAAATATTGGGGCTGGAGCTGTGGTATAGTGGGTAAAGCTGCCACCTGCGGTGCCAGCATCCCACATGGGTCAAGTCCTGGCTGCTCCACTTCTGATCTAGCTCTCTGCTAATGCACTTGAGAAAGCAGTGGAAGATGGTCCAACTCCTTGGGTCCCTGCACGCACGTGGGAGACCCAGAAGAAACTCCTAGCTTTTGGCTCCTGGCTTTGGATCACTCAATTCTGCCCATTGCGGCCATCTGGGGAATGAACCAGCAGGTGGAAGACCTCAATCTCTGTCTCTGCCTCTCTTTGTAACTCTGTCTTTGAAATAAATATTTTAAAAAATCAAATATTAAGCTGTCAGAGTCTCATCCTCTTGGAAACCTCTCATTCTTTACTCTCCCAACTAGGGGTTTCCAATTAGGTCTATTGACCAATTATAACTACAGCTGTAGAGATGGGCAGGTGAGTTCCTGTTGGCCTAACATGGACAATAAATTATTGCCAAAACAGCAGAGAGTTTAGCGTGTCCGCCTCTAGTGCCTCTCTCCCAGGCCAGAAGTGATAGTGTAGATCATCTGAAGAACACATTTTGTGTTTCCTCAGCAACTTTATAAACATTTGATGAACAGATCTCTACCCAGAGTATGCTGATTGAGTTAACAAGCTCCTTAACCCAGAGCCACCTCATCTATTTTCTCCAATATGCCAGACCAATATTGGTAGGATGTCTTTGAAAACTGACAGGTTGAGCTGAAAAAGATCTCAGATCACCTTTTATCAAATACTGCTCCTTCAAATGTGAGTTGCATGAGCTATTTCTTAATGTTAGTTGAATTGGGGAAGGGATAATTTGAGAAATACTGAAATACTGAGTTCAAGTTGAGAAGACTTTCTTGGTGCATGTTGCAGAAACTTGGATATGATGACTATACTTGTAAGTCTTCAGGGTGGGGGGCAGGGTACACAGGACAGAATTTATTTAAAAGTGGAGTCTTCAGACTATCTTTAAGAATGCGGTAGAATGCACATAGCATAAAGTTGACCATCTTGATCATTTTGCAGTATATGGTTTAGTAGAGCTAAATATGTTCACACTGTTGTACAACCCATCTCCAGCACATTTTCATCTTGCAAAATTCAAATTCTATAACCATTAAACCACACTCCCCATTTCCCTCTCCTCCCAATGTCTGGCTACCACCCTTAAAATATCTTTAGCAAGGACAGGCATTTGGTGCAGCAGCTAAGATACACCCATATCCTATATCAGAGTGACTGGGTTCAAGGCCCGGTTCTGCTTCCTATTCCAGCTTTCTGCTAACGCATACTCTGGGAGGCAGCAGGTACCTGAGTCCCTGTTACCCACGTGGGAAATTTGGATTGAGTTCTGGGCTCCTGGATTCAGGCTAACCTTGCCTCTAAGTAGGCATTTGGAGCATAAACTAGCAAATGAAAGATTCTCTCTCGCGCACACACGCTCTGTCTTTAAAATCAAATGTTTTTAAAAAGAATACATTTTGCAAGTGAAAATTCACAAAACACTTTGGAAAATGACACTTAATCTCCTACAGTTCATTCTCTCATTTTACAGGTGAGAAATAGACCTCAGGATGTTAAGTGATTTTTCCAGTATCACAGGATAATAATGAGCCAGGTCTAAAAATCAGGCTACTGGACTTTCAGGCTGGCCACTTTGACAACACTAAGTAGAAAGCTGAAATAAGCTGCTTATTATCCATCTACAACCATATGCTCTGAAATCATCAGCATCTATCAGGTCCATTTCAAAATGGAATGAAAATAACTTTTCCCAAAGCCAAGTTAAGTCCATAATTTCCCAAATCAGTCCTGCATATGACATCAGGAAGCCTAAACTGAAATGTGACAGGCCTTCCTAAAGTATCAATTTTATTTGATGATTAGAAAACTAAATATTTTATATTAAAATAATCAGGGATATGCTATGGGGTAGGATGCAAAATCGACTTGACTTAAAAGGACTTCAATGGGCTGGGTTTCAGCAAGGAGCTGCTTTGGCCTGTGGCCCCAGCTCCCTTGCACGTCCACTCCCATAACTGTCTCTAGACCTCTGACAGTGAGGCGTGAGAAGCATGGAACAGAGCAGGGAGGCCTAAAATCTGCAGTAGGACCCCAGGCACAGCTGTGGAGGAGGCCTGATAACCCATAAACCAAACCGTGACTCCACAGGCACCTGGTGGTTCACGTCCATCACCAAAGCTCTGAAGAACCTGTTTTCTCTTAAAAAGCATACGAAAGCTCCACAGAAAGACAAGCTACACGAGCCTTCTGTAATAACAATCAGCTGAAAGAACATAAAAATAAGTGACACTGTTTACTGTTGGATATCAGGTGTAGGATGAAATGGGAGCACTGGAAGCAGAGGAGAAGGATTAAATGGCATAAAAAGCTCCTGTTCTGAGGGTGTACCATGGGATGACGTTTAAATTTCAGTAGTTACTTCTGCAAATCTACATCCACGTAACTTTAAATAGTTACACTGTACCCATCCAAATTCATTTTTATAATTTACTAATTAAACTTCAGTTGTATCTAATCATATTAATGAAGAGTACAAACTATTTTTCCCGAGTCTTCTGAAAATTATCCAAGAAGGGAAGGCACAATCTTTTAAAAATAATTCTACAGAGGGAGGAAGGATAAGATAGTTTCCTTCTACAACTCTAAGGTTTTGGTTTTCTTCTAGATGCTACTGTGAATATTCTCAGCTTGACAAATTACTGGCAGGTTTTCAGACATAAAATATGGATTCAGAATATCCCTCCCTTCATTTTAGCTGTGCTTAAGCAGCTGGCTCGATGCAGCTGGCAATCCAAAAGCAAAATGCAGCAGAATGACGCCAGGCAGCTCCTTGACGGGCATCACGTGCCAGTGCGAGGTCTGCTTTGGTTCTACTTGGCATTTCCTTTTAACCTGCCTCAAAAGATCCCTTCTCAGAAGATCTACATCAGTATGTTAATCCTGGCACTGGGTCTGCATATTTATTCTTTCCCCAGCTGCTCTCTGCTTCACACCCTCCGAAATCATGGTTCCTCATGCCAAAATGAAAGGCAAAATGGCACATTAGTGAAACGCACAGAGAATAAGGACCATGTAAGGTAAGAGGCATGTGCCACGAATATTAATGAAGCTCAAGCAATTATCATTAGAATCCACTTCCTGTGATAAAAGCACATACAAAGGGAGCTGGCACAGGTTGGTTACTTACTGTACAGAAAAGGCTGCTTGCCCTGCCCTTAACCGTGGTGAAGGTTAGGACGCTCGGCTTTAGTCACTGAGAGGAGGCCTTCATTTTTCTAATTCAGTGAGTAACAGCTCTGGATTCCCAGCTTTCTAAGACTATTATATTCAGGAGCACTGCTAAGTTCTCAAAATAAACTTGAATTTGCATTAATCGAAGAAATGTGACATATAACAGACAGGTGGTGGCAAAGTAGAAAAAGATACAGGAGGAAACAGTGAAAAAGTTAACATTTTTAGCAATTGCTGGTTAGTTTGTAAAAAAAAAAAAAAAAACAGCTATGTTTCAGTAAGTGAGTTGGCATTGGTAATACATCTGAGCCAATACCAACCCTGAGGCATGGAAAGAAAATGCTTCTAACAGGAAAGAATAGTAAAAAGGGAAAAAGGAGAGGAAAAATTCTCAATTCATTATTTAAAATATGCTCTTATGGGGAGAATAGCAATTTACCTAAATGAGACCAGTGTCCTACTCCACAGTAATAAATGAATTGCTTTTCACTCTTAATAGCATAAATAAGATTTCCAAAGATGCCAAAACTACAGCTTGCCAAATATTCCCATAGAGATCTTTTAAAAGGGGGGGGGGGGAGCTACTAATATATAACTATGGAAAAAATGGAAGAAATTTTTCAAGCTTTAAAAAATACTCCATGGCACAGCAGGCTAAGCAACGGTGTGCAGTGCTAGCATCCCGTATGGGTACGGATTTGAGTCCTGGCTGTTCTACTGCTGATCCAGCTCCCTGCTAATGCGCCTAGGGAAAGCGGTAGAGAATGGCCCAAGTGCCTGGGCTCCTGCACCCATGTGAGAGATCCAGAGGAAGCTCTTGCCTCCTGGCTTCAACCTGGCCCAGCGCTGGTCATTGTGGTCATTTGGGGAGCGGGCCGATGGATAGAGAAGATATCTATCTCTCTCTCTTTCCCCTTTTCTCTCTCTGTAACTCTGCCTTTCAAATAAATAAATAAAACTTAAAAAAAAAGACTCCATAGATTATATCCCAGCTCAGCCAACACTATGAAAACAGTATATTGCTGGGTGCCAAATGAAATGAACTTCTGTAGAATTTAAGTGAAACTTTCTTGGTACCACAGTAGAGGAAAAGCACTGGAAAGAAACATGGGAACTTTCTGTCTGGGGCATGGCAAAGAATGTCTCCT
Source organism: Oryctolagus cuniculus (assembly GCF_051225735.1). NCBI lineage: Eukaryota > Metazoa > Chordata > Mammalia > Lagomorpha > Leporidae > Oryctolagus > Oryctolagus cuniculus. The sequence goes on along the minus strand of NC_142869.1, from coordinate 152,352,663 downwards.
TAGCTGAACTTTAGCCAAGCTCCTCAGAATCCCCTTCCCAAGCAGGCCTTGACTTTTGGACCTGTGTCCATCTTTGCACTGCCCAGTTTCAGCAAGAATTCTGTGAAGTCAATTTAGCCACAACCCCTCACCTAACCTCATCCCTCAAATCTCATCCCCAACC